>NC_080467.1:4471890-4815224 GCF_030265055.1 Doryrhamphus excisus
TAGGAGGGGACAATACGTGCTTTAAGAGGGGACGAACTATGCTTTAAGATTACAATACATGCTTTAGGAGGGGACAATACATGCTTTAAGAGGGGACGATCTGTGCTTTAAGATCACGATACATGCTTTAGGAGGGGACGATACATGCTTTAGGAGGGGACAATATGCGCTTTAAGAGGGGACGATCTGTGCTTTAATATTACGATATATGCTTTAGGAGGGGACGATACGTGCTTTAAGAGATTACCATACATGCTTTAGGAGGGGACAATACGTGCTTTAATAGATGACAATAAATGCTTTAGGGGAGGACGATATCTGCTTTAAGAGGGGACGATCTGTGCTTTAAGATTACGATACATGCTGTAGGAGGAGACGACACATGCTTTAAGAGGGGACGATATGTGCTTTAAGAGATTACGATAAATGCTTTGGAGGGGCAATACGTGCTTTAGGAGGGGACGATATGTGCTTTAAGAGATTATGATACATGATTTAGGAGGGGACAATACGTGCTTTAATAGGGGACAATATGTGTTTTAAGAGATGATGATAAATGCTTTAGGAGGGGACGATACTTGCTTTAAGAGGGGACGATATGTGCTTTAAGAAATTACGATACATGCTTTAGGACAGGACGATACGTGCTTTAAGAGGGGACAATATGTGCTTTAAGAGATTACAATACATGCTTTAGGAGGGGACAATACGTGCTTTAATAGGGGACGATATGTGCTTTAAGAGATGATGATAAATGCTTTAGGAGGGGACGATATGTGCTTTAAGATTACGATACATGCTTTAGGACAGGACGATACGTGCTTTAAGAGGGGACAATATGTGCTTTAAGAGATTACAATACATGCTTTAGGAGGGGACAATACGTGCTTTAATAGGGGACGATATGTGCTTTAAGAGATGACGATAAATGCTTTCGGAGGGGACGATTCTCGATTTAAGAGGGGACGATATGTGCTTTAGGAGATGATGGTAAATGCTTTAAGAGGGGACGATATGTGCTTCGAGAGTTTACAATACATGCTGTAGGAGGGGACAATGCATGCTTTAAAAGGGACGATAATTGCTTTAAATGATAAGTTACATGCTTTAGGAGGGGACGATGCGTGCTTTAAGAGGAAGATATGTGCTTTAAGACATTATATATATATATATATACACATATATATATATATATATATATAGCCACATGGGTTGCTCTAAATATTCATCTTGAGCTTTATTAGCATTTAGCAGTGACACAAAGCTTTTCCTGAATAACACACAAACACAACTTGACTGGCACAGTGTAAATGTAAAAACAATATAACAAGTTATTTTTAATGAGAGGGCTTCTATTTGTTCTACTACCGTGAGAGATGTGCAACACAAAGTATAAACCTTCTGTCCAATGACCTGTTGTAATACCTGTACTGACCTGAGAGAGGCGCCAGTGTATCAACGGGTCCTCAGACTACTGGGAGTCAGCTCGCTTCCTGATAATCGTTCCTAGCAAGACTAGTCCATGTTGCTGTGATTGTACTTCCCAAAGTGTCCACTAGAGTGTGCTGTTTCACAGCGAGTCCAACACCCATCAATCATGTCGTCTATTGGTTTGTTGATTTATTGTATTTTGGTGATGTTGTCAGAATAATTACTTTACTAGTAAAAAAAAAAAGTGTGTGCATGTTTTGTGCAGTTGAATAAAACAAAAAGTGCTGACCCTTTTTACTGTTATGTCACTTTTCATTTCATCCCTTAGCTTAGCTGACATTTCTTGTGACATTTAATCGCTAAGCTTTAGCGTCAAGCCAACAGCGGCTAAGTCCCAACAAGCACATTGGCTATAAATGGCAGCAGAGGTCAACAATTGTGTTAAAGGTCGTTTGAAAGGCGGATGGATGGATGTGATAAGACAGTGAGGATTTATTGATGTATAGTGAAGTACTCCAAAGGAATTTTTTTTCCCAGCTGCAGGATCAATGGCGGGATTGGGATGCTGCAGCGAGCGATGACATGATGGTCAGTGTGATGATCACAGGCGGTGTTTGTGTTGGCGGAAGCTTCCATTGTTGTCCCGGCATTGAATCAGTGTTCTGTGCTGGATAAGCCACTCCTAGTATCATCACTCAAAACACCTGTCTCAGTAGTGGCCTTTTTTTCTTGCTCCATTGAAGTTCATTTGTTCTTTGTATGCAGTTCCTGATATGCGACGCTAGAGGTCAGTGCAGCAGCTTGGCTCTGAGGGTTGCAGTTGTTGTTGTTGTTGTTGTTGTTGTTGTTGTAATTTAGTGACCGTTTAGCACCTAATTAAGCCCAGTCCATGGCCCATGGCATCAGTTGACAAATATTTAACTAAAAAAATATATCATTATAAATTATGTATTATATTTATTATTATATATTTATTATATATTTTTAGATTATTTATGAAGAAAGTCAAAATATTTGAAAAATTACACACACAAAAAACAGCTGTACTTTTATGAAAAATACAGTCAAAATATGACAATAAAAAAACAAGCTTTTTGGAAATGTGCTAGCTAGCTACCTGACATGCTGCCATTTTAAGGAAGTGGAGTAGTCACATGACTATCACATGACTTCACGTTTCCTGAAGTCGCTTGGTTAAACTGTGGTACTGATAATAAATAAAAGTAGTTAATAAAATTGAAAAATATATTTTAATGAAAATAATAATAAAATAAATTATAGTATACATAATAAAATAATTATACAAAAATGCGTTGAATCATGTGACACACGTTTTATTTTGATGTTTTATTTGTATTTCAAAGCTTGTATAAAAATTGGGATCCCGAAGCTGAGTGTGAGGATTTAAGCGGCGTTCACCAGGCTTGGACCGTTTTTTCCGACACAAACTTTCCGTGGGGCGCCGTCTCACCGGCAGGAAGCAAGGCCAGGTAGACGGGCGTCACAGCGCCCTCCTCTGGAGACTTGGGGGCTTTGGGTCCGGCCATGTCTGTGCGTACCCAGCCGGGACAGCAAGCGTTGATTAGGATCTGAAAAACAAGGTTTCATGTTCGAGTGCCGTGAAGAGTCTCCTACAGAGGTCATGTGGTCTCTACCTGATCATTTGGTCTCTCTTTGGACACCCGCCTGGCGTGGATCAGGGACAGAACCTGAATTAAAAAAAAAAAATTAAGTAGGCATGATAAGCTTGTCTAAGCGTGCGGACGATACGTGCTTTAAGAGGGGACGATATGTGCTTTAAGAGGGGACGATATGTGCTTTAAGAGGGGACGATATGTGCTTTAAGAGGGGACGATATGTGCTTTAAGAGGGGACGATACGTGCTTTAAGAGGGGACGATACGTGCTTTAAGAGGGGACGATACGTGCTTTAAGAGGGGACGATACGTGCTTTAAGAGGGGACGATACGTGCTTTAAGAGGGGACGATATGTGCTTTAAGAGGGGATGATATGTGCTTTAAGAGGGGACGATATGTGCTTTAAGAGATTACAATAGATTAGGAGGGGGATGATACATGTTTTAGGAGATTACAATACATGCTTTAGGAGGGGACAATACATGCTTTAGGAGGGGACAATACGTGCTTTAGGAGGGGACAATACGTGCTTTAAGATTACGATACATGCTTTAGGAGGGGACGATATGTGCTTTAAGATTACGATACATGCTTTAGGAGAGGACGATACGTGCTTTAGGAGGGGACAATAAGTGCTTTAAGAGGGGACGAACTATGCTTTAAGATTACGATACATGCTTTAGGATATTGTCCCCTTTAGGAGGGGACAATATGTGCTTTAAGAGGGGACGATATGTGCTTTAAGATTACGATACATGCTTTAGGAGGGGACGATACGTGCTTTAAGTGGGGGCGATAAGTGCTTTAAGAGGGGACGATATGTGCTTTAAGATTACGATACATGATTTAGGAGGGGACGATACGTGCTTTAAGAGGGGACGATATGTGCTTTAAGATTACGATACATGCTTTAAGAGGGGACGATATGTGCTTTAAGATTACGATACATGCTTTAGGAGGGGACGATATGTGCTTTAAGAGGGGACAATACATGCTTTAAGATTACGATACATGCTTTAGGAGGGGACGATACGTGCTTTAGGAGGGGACAATAAGTGCTTTAAGAGGGGACGAACTATGCTTTAAGATTACGATACATAATTTAGGATATTGTCCCCTTTAGGAGGGGACAATATGCGCTTTAAGAGGGGACGATATGTGCTTTAAGATTACGATACATGCTTTAGGAGGGGACGATACGTGCTTTAAGAGGGGGCGATAAGTGCTTTAAGAGGGGACGATATGTGCTTTAAGATTACGATACATGATTTAGGAGGGGACGATACGTGCTTTAAGAGGGGACGATATGTGCTTTAAGATTACGATACATGCTTTAGGAGGGGACGATATGTGCTTTAAGAGGGGACAATACGTGCTTTAAGAGGGGACGATATGTGCTTTAAGATTACGATACATGCTTTAGGAGGGGACGATACGTGCTTTAAGAGGGGGCGATAAGTGCTTTAAGAGGGGACGATATGTGCTTTAGGAGGGGACGATATGTGCTTTAGGAGGGGGCGATAAGTGCTTTAAGAGGGGACGATATGTGCTTTAAGATTACGATACATGATTTAGGAGGGGACGATACGTGCTTTAAGAGGGGACGATATGTGCTTTAAGATTACGATACATGCTTTAAGAGGGGACGATATGTGCTTTAAGAGGGGACAATACATGCTTTAAGATTACGATACATGCTTTAGGAGGGGACGATACGTGCTTTAGGAGGGGACGATACGTGCTTTAAGAGGGGACGATATGTGCTTTAAGATTACGATACATGCTTTAGGAGGGGATGATACTTGCTTTAAGAGGCATGATAAGCTTGTCTAAGCGTTGTCCACTGCGTCTTACCGTGACCCCGATCTTGGACACGCCATACGCCGTCTCGGGCCAGCCGTCCTGCTTGTGTTCTCCTTTCTTGGCGCGGTCCACAAAACGCCGCATGAGTCCCTCCAGCTCGTCCTCTGTGATGTCCTCGCTACGGAAGCGCTCCTGCAGCTGCGGGCTGCACTGGTTCAAGCTGCGTACGCTGACGAAGCTGGACACGTTGACCACGCGGCCTGAAACGCACCGAGGACAAGGAAGAGCACTTTCAGGCTCCAGGAAAGACACGCTAAAGCTGAGACTTGAATGTTTGGACCTCCGGTCTTGACCAGAGGCAGGAAGTGGGTCAGCATGTCCTGAGTGGCGAAGAAGTTGGTCCTCAGTGTGACCTCCGCTTGGGTGCTGAACGGAGCCGTGTCCGCCACTAGACATGGAGGACAGGAAGGACACGCCATCATCCACAATCCATTTTTCTGGAGTAACATTGTTGCACAGAGGTCGAGTGGTTAGCGCGCAGAGCTCACAGCTAGTAGACATCTAGGGTTCAATTCCACCCTCGACCATCTCTGTGTGGAGTTTGCATGTTTTCTCCCACATTCCAAAAACATGCTAGGTTAATTAGCGACTCCAAATTGCGGTAGAAAATGAATACATTAATGAGTTCTCCTCCTATTTTGTGTGGAAGTGGTAACTTTTTGGCTTCTTATTTTGTCTTTTCCCACCCTTGGCCATCTCTGTGGAGTTTGCATGTTCTCCCCGTGCATGCGTGGGTTTTCTCCGGGTACTCCGGTTTCCTCCCACATTCCAAAAACATGCTAGGTTAATTAGCGACTCCAAATTGCGGTAGAAAATGAATACATTAATGAGTTCTCCTCCTATTTTGTGTGGAAGTGGTAACTTTTTGGCTTCTTATTTTGTCTTTTCCCACCCTTGGCCATCTCTGTGGAGTTTGCATGTTCTCCCCGTGCATGCGTGGGTTTTCTCCGGGTACTCCGGTTTCCTCCCACATTCCAAAAACATGCTAGGTTAATTAGCATCTCCAAATTGTCCATAGGTATGAATGTGAGTGTGAATGGTTGTTTGTCTATATGTGCCCTGTGATTGGCTGGCCACCAGTCCAGGGTGTACCCCGCCTCTCGCCCAAAGACAGCTGGGATAGGCTCCAGCACCCCCCGTGACTTTTTTCCCCCATAATATTGCAACTTCTTGATATAATATGTCAATGATATAATATGATATGATATGTCATTACATTTTTGGGTCGTGAGAGTAAGAGGATTGTCACCACTAGACTGGAGTCCAGAAGGGGCGTACCTTTAAAAGCGATGCCGGCGTTGTTGACCAGCACGTCCACGCCGCCGTACTTGTCTTTGAAGAAAGCGGCCGCCTTGGCGATGCTGCCAACATCGTTGATGTCTAGCTGATGGAAGTTGACCTTCAGTCCCTCGGAGGACAACAACGCCGCTGCGTCCTGACCCCGCCCCCTGCAGATGAAGGAAAGAATTCCAAAGTTTGGAGATCACATGCACGTGTGTATGTGTGTGTGTGTGTGTGTGTATGTGTGTGTGTGTGTGTGGGACCTACTCGTCTCTGGCCGTGAGGTAAACGTCACCCTGGAACTCCTTACAGAGCGCCTGCACGATGGCCTTGCCGATGCCCTTGTTACCACCCGTTACCACGGCAACCCTGGTCACCATTGCTGCCGCCCCCCCCCCAGGGAAAGAATAGTGTACATTCAACTTTGAACAGAGATTTTGAGTCTGAGCCTAAGCAAACATGTTCAATGAGAATGACCTTTAACCCCAACGCAAACTCGGCATTAACACACTGGTTTAGCAAAAAAACAGCTAAGTTCTAAGAGACAACATTCATTTAAAAATGTTAAACCTACAATTAAACATTTGATGACTTTACGTTTAAGTCATTTTCACATCTGGAACCTTTACCTTAGCTTAACATTACGTAACCACCAGACGAGCACGCTTTCACTTTTTAAGCAGACATTTGAAAAATGCAAATTAATTAACCATTAATCATTTCATAAATGGCGAATTAAATTAGCTTTCTTACCTTAAATTGTAGTTTTGCAGACGTAGGAGAACAAACGGTGGACAGCAACAACCAGGAAGTGAAGGCTGAATAACTGCGCGCAGCGTCGGCGCGCATACCCGGAAAAACATCTCCCCGCTCACAGCTGTCCAACACGAAAGTCCTTAAAGTGCAATAAAATGAAATTAAAAATGAAACAATTCGTTATGAACACCACTTGTGCTCCTTAGTCCTCAGTGATTTGCTAATGTTGTTTTTTATTCTTTACTTGATTGTCGCCGTGACGTCTTTAAAACCATCTAGTGATGATCAATGTTTGGCAGAATGCTGCCCTCTCCTGGACAAGTTTTGAACGTCTTTGTCTCGTTTCATCTCTTAAACAAAACCTTCACGTCAAAACTTTATTCCAAAGAACATTCACACATACAGTGGCATTTATTGACATAATATGTACAATAATTAAAGATTTATATGCAAACATTAGGCACAACAGTTAAAGGGGCAAGGTTAATAAGTAGTATCAAGTAGAAGAACATCACCAGCGGCCAGCATGTTAGTTAGTTTGTAAAGGCGGTATTTTCTGCCATTATTTAGTCATCTTGGGACACCACATCATGAATGGGAGGTTTCCCCCACCTGTCAGACAAAAAAATACCACAGAAACTTTACCGTAATTGTATTTTTTTAATTTTTGGGACTGGAACAGGCACCACCCATCCACCCAAAAAATTACCAAAAATTTATAGTTTGGAAAGGCGGTGTTTTCAAATTGTATTTCTTTATTTTTGGGACCGCAACAGGCACCCCCCCCCCCAAAAAAAAATCAAAAATGTATAATTTGTAAAGGCGATGTTTTCTGGCATTATTTAGTCATCTTGGGACACCACATTATGAATGGGAGGTTCCCCCCACCTCTCAGACAAAAAAAAATGCCACAAAAACTTTACCTTAATTGTATTTCTTTATTTTTGGGACCGGAACAGGCACCCCCCCCCCCCCCCCCCCCAAAAAAAAAAAAATTATGGCATTGTTTTGTCATCTTGGGACACCACATCATGAATGGGAGGTTTCCCCCACCTCTCAGACAAAAACAAATACCAGAAATTTTACCTTAATTGTATTTGTTTATTTTTGGGACCGGAACAGCCCCCCCCCCCCCCCAAAAAAAAAACCCAAATTTATGGCATTATTTTGTTATCTTGGGACACCACATCATGAACGGGAGGTTCCCTCCACCTCTCAGACAAAAAAAATACCACAGAAACTTTACCTTAATTGTATTTCTTTATTTTTGGGAACCGGAACAGCCCCCCCCCCCTCAAAAAAAAAGAAAATTATCAAAAATGTATAATTTGTAAAGGCGATGTTTTCTGGCATTATTTAGTCATCTTGGGACACCACATCATGAATGGGAGGTTTCCCCCACCTCTCAGACAAAAAAAATACCACAAAAACTTTACCTTAATTGTATTTCTTTATTTTTGGGACCGCAACAGGCACCCCCCCCCCCAAAAAAAAAAATCAAAAATGTATAATTTGTAAAGGCGATGTTTTCTGGCATTATTTAGTCATCTTGGGACACCACATTATGAATGGGAGGTTCCCCCCACCTCTCAGACAAAAAAAATACCACAAAAACTTTACCTTAATTGTATTTCTTTATTTTTGGGACCGCAACAGGCACCCCCCCCCAAAAAAAAAAAAATCAAAAATGTATAATGTGTAAAGGCGATGTTTTCTGGCATTATTTAGTCATCTTGGGACACCACATTATGAATGGGAGGTTCCCCCCACCTCTCAGACAAAAAAAAATGCCACAAAAACTTTACCTTAATTGTATTTCTTTATTTTTGGGACCGGAACAGGCACCCCCCCCCCCCCCCCCCCCCAAAAAAAAAATTATGGCATTGTTTTGTCATCTTGGGACACCACATCATGAATGGGAGGTTTCCCCCACCTCTCAGACAAAAAAAATACCAGAAATTTTACCTTAATTGTATTTGTTTATTTTTGGGACCGGAACAGGCACCCCCCCCCCACACACAAAAAAAAACCCCAAAATTTATGGCATTATTTTGTTATCTTGGGACACCACATCATGAACGGGAGGTTCCCTCCACCTCTCAGACAAAAAAAATACCACAGAAACTTTACCTTAATTGTATTTCTTTATTTTTGGGAACCGGAACAGCCCCCCCCCCCCCCCTCAAAAAAAAAGAAAATTATCAAAAATGTATAATTTGTAAAGGCAGTGTTTTCTGGCATTATTTAGTCATCTTGGGACACCGCATCATGAATGGGAGGTTTCCCGCACCTCTCAGACAACTTTACCTTAATTGTATTACTTTATTTTTGGGACAGGAACTGCCCTCCCCTCCCCAAAAAGGGATTATTTAATATTATTATTATTTAATATTATGAAATGGTGTCCCAGAAAAAGTGTGAAGTACAGAAAGCGGAGTCAGCAGGACAGGATTGCAGTACTATTTCCTGTTTTCTTCATCCTCCATGTCGGACTTGTGCCACCAAGACGAGCTTATGTCGTTAATGCTCTTTCTTCCAAGCATTTTCAGCATGCAGAGTGTGACAGGAAGTGCCTGTGTGGATTTCCTCTTGTCCTTATCGCCGCACAGGAAGGAGGAGGAGGAGTAGGAGGAAGGAACACAGAACTAAGCTGAGGAGAAGAGACCTCCCGGATATCAGCTGATGAGGAGAAACTGATGTTGAAAGAAATGAAATCCTCGGTCAGTCGCTTCCGGCGCCCCCTGGAGGTGGCGGTGATAAACGAGGAACGGTGGCCAATCAGAAGCTTGGAGAATGGAAGCGTGCATCCTATAAAATGACTTATAGTCAATGAGGTGTATTTCTTTTCCAAACATGCTTCATCCTGCAGAGGAAGTGTGGGGGCGGGGCCTTCCCCAACCCCCCTCCCTCTCTCTCTCTTCCCTCCAGCGCTTTATAGGCAGCCGGCAGGCGTGCAAGCCCCCACTCAGCAGTCATGAAGGCGGTGGGGGTTCTGGTGCTGGTTCTGGCCTTCCTGGCGGGCGCTCGCAGCGAGGTGAGGGCCAGAGACCCTGAAGTGGAGCAGGAGGAAGACGGGGAGGCCTGGGAGGGACAAGCGGGTGTCGTCAGCGCCACAGAGACCCCTCTGCTGGGAGATGGCGGCAACTACCCGGCCCGAAGCGGGTGAGTTTTCAGCTTTCCGTGCTATCATTTCCATGTTGACCTATAGATGTTACTTTGGGGCGCCCCCTACAGTACAAGTCTAAAAAAAATGTTTTGGGACACATGGAGCCAAACAGGAACTTGATGTGTCCCACATTCCAAATCTGTGGCGCCTGCACCGCCAGCGGGAAGTGTTTTGACTGCCGGCATGTCCCCGTCAACCACCCACACCACCCCATCACGCCACGCTACCTGACACGCTCACACAAGTCATGCACTTGCACACTTACACAGGTTCATACATGGAACGTCACAGCCGCACTTGCACACTTACACGGGTCCAGAAGTGTAATGTCACTGACGCACTTGCACACTTACACAGGTCCATAAGTGTAGTGTCAGTGGTGCACTTGCACACTTACACAGGCCCATAAGTGTAATGTCACTGGCGCACTTGCACACTTACACAGGTCCATAAGTGTAATGTCACTGGCGCACTTGCACACTTACACAGGTCCATAAGTGTAATGTCAGTGGCGCACTTGCACACTTACACAGGTCCATAAGTGTAATGTCACTGCCGCATTTGCACACTTACAAAGGTCCATAAGTGTAATGTCACTGGCACACTTGCACACTTACACAGGTCCATAAGTGTAATGTCACTGACGCACTTGCACACTTACACAGGACTTACACAGGTCCATAAGTGTAATGTCACTGCCGCATTAGCGCACTTACAGAGGTCCATAAGTGTAATGTCACTGGCGCACTTGCACACTTACACAAGTCCATACGTGTGACGTCACTGGTGCACTTGCACACTTACATAGGTCCATAAGTGTAATGTCACTGGCACACTTGCACACTTACACAGGTCCATAAGTGTAATGTCACTGACGCACTTGCACACTTACACAGGACTTACACAGGTCCATAAGTGTAATGTCACTGCCGCATTAGCGCACTTACACAGGTCCATAAGTGTAATGTCCCTGGCGCACTTGCACACTTACACAAGTCCATACGTGTGACGTCACTGGTGCACTTGCACACTTACATAGGTACATAAGTGTGACGTCAGTGGCGCACGTGCACACTTACACAGGTCCATACGTGTGACGTCACTGGCGCACTTGCACACTTACACAGGTCCATAAGTGTAATTCCACTGCTACACTTGCACACTTATACAAGTCCATACGTGTGACGTCACTGGCGCACTGGCACACTTACACAAGTCCATACGTGTGACGTCACTGCAGCACTTGCACACTTACACAATTCCACACGTGTGACGTCACTGGCGCACTTGCACACTTACACAAGTTCATAAGTGTAATGTCACTGCAGCACTTGCACACTTACACAATTCCATACGTGTGACATCACTGCCGCACTGGCACACTTACACAAGTCCATACGTGTGACGTCACTGGTGCACTTGCACACTTACACAAGTTCATAAGTGTAATGTCACTGCAGCACTTGCACACTTACACAAGTCCATATGTGTGACGTCACTGGCGCACTTGGACACTTACACAGGTCCATAAGTGTAATGTCACTGGAGCACTGGCACACTTACACAAGTCCATACGTGTGACGTTACTGGCGCACTTGCACACTTACACAGGTCCATAAGTGTAATGTCACTGGCACACTGGCACACTTACACAAGTCCATACGTGTGACGTTACTGGCGCACTTGCACACTTACACAGGTCCATAAGTGTAATGTCACTGGCACACTGGCACACTTACACAAGTCCATACGTGTGACGTTACTGGCGCACTTGCACACTTACACAGGTCCATAAGTGTAATGTCACTGGCACACTGGCACACTTACACAAGTCCATACGTGTGACGTTACTGGCGCACTTGCACACTTACACAGGTCCATAAGTGTAATGTCACTGGCACACTGGCACACTTACATAAGTCCATACGTGTGACGTTACTGGCGCACTTGCACACTTACACAGGTCCATAAGTGTAATGTCACTGCCTCAACGCACTGATTTACATCCTTACTTTATTTTGAAATTCCTTTCCCTCCTGCTCATGTATTAGTCTGGTTCAAGTGTGGGACTGCCCTGCCACGCCCCCTACAGGAAGGGAAAGGAACAATGGTGTGACGGTATGGTGTGTTCTTTTCCAAAACACGAGCTGAGGGAAAACTCTCATCACTCACCAAGCTGTGCAAACATATAAACGGTACTTTTATTGACATTTGTAACAAATAATCACATCTAAAAAGGCCATCGGGTGTGTGTGCGTGTTTGCAGAAACTGGTGTGCGTTTGTGCAGAAGCGTGTGGTCAGCATGGCGGTGGCGTGTGGGACGGAGAAGTACACCATCAAATCCCAAAGTCCCTGTCCTAGCGGAACACCCGACTGCCATTTGATCATGTGAGTCATCAACATGACAATGTCAATACTGTGCTTCTAGTACTCTAGTAGGTAGTACTACTACACACATTTTTTGCAAGATTTAAGTTGTACATTTGCAATGTGTGTGTGTGTGTGTGTGTGTGTAGGTACAAGCTGTCCACTCGGCCGCTCTACAGACAGAAGCAGAAGACGTTCACAGCTCTCTTGTGGAGATGCTGTCCAGGACACGGAGGGGACAACTGTGACGACACTGGTGAGTCATCACCATGGCAACAAGATGAAGCTGATGCTTCATCTCTTTACTGTGAAAATTATTTGTCCAATGAACTTGAATTTGCTGACATTGGACAGCAATGTCAACTGCGGGGCTCCTCAAGGTTCTGTATTGAGCCCGTTAGTATACAGTACAGTAAGTGTATATGTCGATACTTTGTGTTCGATACTTTGTGTAGTGTGTCTGGTAAATTAAATTAATTAATTAATAAACGTAGTGTATTTCATATCATAGCACAAAGACACAAGACTTTTCATTCATGTATTAATTAAATCCATTATTAATTCAAATAAATCCATAATTTATTTCTGAATTATTCATTTAAAGGAGGGATGTCATTTTCGTTTTGACTTGCGTGGTCCAAGACAGTGGCGTCATTAGATGATTAAATTAAATTAAATTAAATTAAATTAAATTAAATTAAATTAAATTAAATTAAATTAAATTAAATTAAATTAAATTAAATTAAATTAAATTAAATTAAATTAAGTTAAATTAAATTAAATTAAATTAAATTAAATTAAATTAAATTAAATTAAATTAAATTAAATTAAATTAAATTTGTCAGAAATTTGTCAGAAATTTGTAAAAAAAAATAATTAAAAATTTAGTTAAATTTAAATTTAATTAAATTTAATTAAATTAATAAATTTTTATTAAATTAAATTAAATTAAATTTAATTAAATTACATTTAATTTAATTTAATTATTTTTTGCGCCCCCGCTGGAGTCTATGTGGGACATTAAATTAAATTAAATTAAATTAAATTAAATTAAATTAAATTAAATTAAATTAAATTAAATTAAATTAAATTAAATTAAATTAAATTATTTTTTTTACAAATTTCTGACAAATTTCATATAATAGGGCAAAAGCAGGCTAATAAGCAAGCCAATAAGCAAGCCAATAAGCAGGCTAATACTAGCTAATACTAATACTAATACTAATACTACTACTAGTAGTAGTAGTAGTAGTAGTAGTAGTAATAATCAGAAGAAGACTAATAATGATAGTAATAATAATAGGCTAATTAATAATATAATAATGATTATTATATCATTGATATCATTGATGGTGGCCTAAAACAATTGAGTATCTCTACTAAATCTGTCCAAAAGTGGGAAAGTTATATCCCGGTTCTTGTTCCTTATTTGTTTTTTGGATTTTTTTGAATGTCTACTTCATTCATTCATACCCTGTGCATCTCCAGTGGGCTAAGCCCCCCCGTGTCCTCAGAGCCTAGTATTGCCCCTGGTCCAAGAAGCTAAAAAAGGCCAACAGAACTTTTGTTTTGAATCTGCTTCTATTTTTAACTTATATTATTCTCCTGCGCCCCCGCTGGAGTCTATGTGGGACAAGCAGGACGTTTATTTAGTCCACACTTGCCTTGTGGGAAAAATGTTGTTTGGTGGACCCCAGAAGGAGGACGTCCATTTTCAAGCCAGTGAGACAAAAATAAAAAAGTGGCCCACCAGTCCGTCATGGTGCTGATTTTGGACAGTGAGACAAAAATAAAAAAGTGGCCCACCAGTCCGTCATGGTGCTGATTTTGGACGTTTAGCCTGTAAGAAGTCGTAAACATGTCGTTTATGTCTTATTTTCAACTATTAAATCTACTATATTGGCCAACAGGCGCCTCTTGCTCGAAGACAGCTGTGATAGGCACAACCACGACCCTAGTGAGGATAAGCGGCATAGAAAACCAATGGAAGGATAAATGTTAAAATCCATGTTTAGATAGTTGTAATCAAGTTGTCTATGTGTTTTATGTCCTATATTATGGAATTATGTCTACTATATTGCGTAACAGGAGCATAAAGGTGACCATAGGGGTGTTATTTTATGTCTGGAGGGCTCTAATAATTTAAAAAAATCTGTATTTAGAAGGTGGGCTGCACGGCGGTGTGGAGTGGTTAGCACGCAGACCTCACAGCTAGGAGGACCAGGGTTCAATTCCACCCTCGGCCATCTCTGTGTGGAGTTTGCATGTTGTCCCCGTGCATACGTGGGTTTTCTCCGGGTACTCCGGTTTCCTCCCACATTCCAAAAACATGCTAGGTTAATTAGCGACTTCAAATTGTCCATAGGTATGAATGTGAGTGTGAATGGTTGTTTGTCTATATGTGCCCTGTGATTGGCTGGTGACCAGTCCAGGATGTACCTCGCCTCTCGCCTGAAGACAGCTGTGATAGGCATAACCACGACCCTAATGAGGATAAGCGGCATAGAAAACGGATGAATAGATTAATGTTATAATCCATGTTTAGATAGTCGTAATGAAGTTGTCTATGTGTTTTATGTCTTATTTTCTGGAATTATGTCTACTATATTGCGTAACAGGAGCATAAAGGTGACTATAGGGATGTTATTTCATGTCTGGAGGGCTCTAATAATTAAAAAAATCTGTATTTAGAAGGTGGGCTGCACGGCAATGCCAACGTGTTGTTTGTTTTTTTGTTTGTTCTTTTTATAGTCGCTGAGGCGCAGTCACACTCAGGAAGCTCGACTCTGATTGGAGAACTCAAAGCTGACGGTGCTCCTGGAGGTCTCCACAATGCCGGTATCAGCCTAACTTCATTCTTTAACCTGGTTGGTTGGACCTGAGACTGGTTCTGATTAGCAAACATCAGCTGTGACACACACACACACACTCACAAAGTGAGGACGCTGTGAGCTCCTGAGTGAGGTCAGTTCAGAACAAGGTCCAAGCCAACACCTCTGACTTTCCCCCTGGGAGGAAAGTTGGTCTAAACCCCCCCACCCACCCTGCTTCCGTCCTGTAAACACAGCCCCACCCTGGGGGAGGTTGATGCAGTCAGACTGCAGGTGGAAGGTTGCAGCCATTGCTAATACAGGAAGTTCATGTTGTAGCGACCCGGCCAAACGTGGACTTGAGAGTCCGCCCGGCAGACGGAAAGGTGCAAAGGGCGCCATTTCTTCCTCCAAACATTCTATTCTGCCGAAAGCAAGTAGAGTTCATGGAGGAGCCACGTGCCAACCTCCAGGAAGGTTGTGGAAGAACTAGTCGGGTTGAGTCAAGCGTGAAATGTTTGGCTGGAAGCTGTCACAACATCTCATGTACGTCCTGCAGGTAACCCTAATATTATGGACAGGGTGCCTTGCTCAAGGGTGCACTTGCATACTTAGTCATTGGAGTGCACAAGTGTGGTTGTGTTCACACTCAAAATGGTGAGTGTGCAGTGATGCAATAGTCTTATCTTTGATCACATGTCTTGTCTTTCAGGCGTGCAGCAACAGCAAGGAGACCCCAACAGTGAGCAGAACGACCACCAGGGGTCAGTCAACACGCCACAAAACGCCACACGCCCCGCCCACAGCACACAGCAGGCCCACGCCCCCAATCGCTACCACATCCAGCATCCCGGTCACGTCCCCCATAAGGACCACGCTCAGCATCCCTTCCATGCCCAGCCTCAAGACCATGTCCAGTATCCTATTAATGTCCAGCATCAGGACCATGTCCAGCATCCCGTCCATGTCCAGCCTCAAGACCATGTCCAACATCCGATTAATGTCCAGCATCCTGTCCATGTCCAGCCTCAAGACCATGTTCAGCATCCCGTCCATGTCCAGCCTCAAGACCATGTCCAGCATCCTATTAATGTCCAGCATCAGGACCATGTCCAACATCAGGACCATGTCCAGCATCCCTTCCATGCCCAGCATCCCATCCATGTCCAGCATCAGGACCATGTCCAGCATCCCATTAATGTTCAGCATCCTATTAATGCCCAGCATCAGGACCATGCCCAGAATCCCCTTCGTGTTCAGCATCCTATTAATGTCCAGCATCAAGACCATGTCCAGCATCAGGACCATGCCCAGAATCCCCTTCGTGTTCAGCATCCCATTAATGTCCAGCATCAGGACCATGTCCAGCATCAGGACCATGCCCAGAATCCCCTTCGTGTTCAGCATCCTATTAATGTCCAGCATCAAGACTATGTCCAGCATCAGGACCATGCCCAGAATCCCCTTCGTGTTCAGCATCCTATTAATGTCCAGCATCAGGACCATGCCCAGAATCCCCTTCGTGGTCAGCATCCTATTAATGTCCAGCATCCCATACGTGTCCAGAATGGGGACCATGTCCATCATGATGCCGTCACACATGAGCAGCAAAAGCATCCCTTTCCCGGTGAGTGTAGTTTGATTTTGAAGCATTTGAAGTACGTTATTACTGTAACGATACATGAAGACTGAACAATCTGCCAAGTCATTGGGCAGACACACACACACACACAAGAGAGAGCGAGAGAGAGAGAAGAAAGAGAGGATTTCCTCTGCAGGAAGTGTGTTTGTTTGTATTTTCCTACATGACTAAGGTACAGTAGGTATGACAGGAGTGCGTTTCTGGGAAGGCTGTTAAAGGCTTAATAGCTGCTTTGAGCTAGCTGTGACTCTAACATGAAGTTAGCATGATGTTTGCACATTATTAGCACGGTGGTAGCATGGCCTTAGCACGATGTTAGCATTCTGTCAGTGTGACCGTAGCATGACGCCAGCACAATTAGAATTATGTTAGCATGGCGTTGGCACAATGTTAGCATGATGTTAGCGTCACATTAGCACAATGTTAGCACGATGTTAGCATTGTGTCAGTGTGACCGTGGCATGACGCCAGCACAATGTTAGAATGATGTTAGCATGGCGTTGGCACAATGTTAGCATGATGTTAGCCTCACATTAGCACAATGTTAGCACGATGGTAGCATGACCTTGGCACAATGTCAGCATTCTGTCAGTGTGACCGTAGCATGACGCCAGCACAATGTTAGAATGATGTTAGCAGGGCGTTGGCACAATGTTAGCATGATGTTAGCCTCACATTAGCACAATGTTAGCACGATGGTAGCATGGCCTTAGCACTTTGTTAGCATTCTGTCAGTGTGACCGTAGCATGACGCCAGCACAATGTTAGAATGATGTTAGCAGGGCGTTGGCACAATGTTAACATGATGTTAGCCTCACATTAGCACAATGTTAGCACGATGGTAGCATGGCCTTAGCACGATGTGCGAATGATGTTAGTATGGTGTTAGCACAATGTTAGCATTCGGTCAGCATGATGTTAGCATAGCATTAGCATGACATTAGCCTGAAGTTAGCACGATGGTAACATGGCATTAGCACAATGTTAGCACGATGGTAGCCTGGCCTTAGCGCAATGTGAGAATGATGTTAGCATGGTGTTAGCACAATGTTAGCATTCTGTCAACATAATGTTGGCATAACATTAGCATGACATTAGCCTGAAGTTAGCACGATTATAACATGGCATTAGCACAAGTTAGCATGACAACAGCATGTTAGCATGACATTAGCACAATGGTAGCATGACATCAACACAATGTTAGCACAATGTTAGTATGACAAACACCTTTTTAGCATGACATTAATACGATGTTAGCATGATGTCAGCACATTAACATAATGTTGACATGGCATTAGCATGATGCTAACATGTATTTTACAGTGCCTGACTAAAATGAGTTAGCACAATGCCAGTGTGTCTATGTGTGTGTGTGAGATGGTAAATGACATCACTTCCTGTGTTTGTTTCCCACACTCGCCTCTGACTTTGGACCCCAGTGACAGGCCGGCGTGACATCATCCTCCCAGGGACTTTTTCTGTGGCGCTCTTATCTCATTTTTATTTCACATTTCCTGCTTTTTATCCATCAAATCCTGTTTGAACTCTGACTTCCTGTGAAGCGTACAAAAGTGTTCAAGGACCCTTCGCCGCGCCCAACAAAAAACCCCAACATCTTATTTTAAACGCGAACAATCTTTCCCAGAACAAATCACCCCACTGGCGTTCTTAAAAGACGCCTACTACGTATTCTGGAACTCTGACTTTATAAGGCCATGCTGATGTTTACACACAAAAAGGCTTCTTCCGTGGACAGGAAGTGGCCATAAATCACCATGACGCTTACTAGATAGGTGAGCCCCAACTTCCTGTCCTGTCTCTGTGTGTCGATGTGCAGCATGTTGGCAGTGTTTCCACAGGACTGTAATCTATCTGTGGCAGTGGTGGGTCGGGTGGGGAGATGAAGGGGGTACACTGCATTTTGCTGTACTTCTCAGTACACTTATGCACTCTTAAGTGTAAGTACACAATGTTAATACTAGTACTTTGTGAGCGTTTATTACGTATACGGTATGTGATTCCAGGTGCAGACGAGGCGGAGGTGCTCACCTTTCCCGACGTTCCAGGTGCTTTGCCTCTTCCTCACATGATGGCGCTACTGGTGTCTCAGCTGCAGCCGACCCTGGACGGATTCAACCGCTCGCTGGAGCAGCTGAGTCGGCAAGTGGGCGCCCTGGCCCGGGACCTGGACCGGCTGAAGAGCGGCCAGCAGGAGGCACTCGAGGAGGAGGACCAGGAGGAAGGGCGGCTGGAAGACAAAGTGGACCGGGTGTTCCACCAAATGGGGGCGCTGCAGCGACAGATGGACAGCCAGCGTGCCGACTTGGAAGGAAGGCTGCACTCCCAGCATGCAATGCTGCACTACAACATCACCGCATTCAAGACCGACATCGACCTCAAACTCAAACGACAACACAAGATCATGCAGGTCAACACCACTACTTCAAATACTACTACCTCATGCACTTTATACACGACTCCTTCAAACATCTTCAACTATCAACACTACTTTTTAAACCATTTTAAACTAGTACTTTGTCAATCATCCTAAACTAGTACTTTGTCAACGGTTTTGAACAATTACTTTTTTCAGTTGTGTCAAAGTAGTACTTTTGTACAACTATTGTAAAAAAAGTACTTTTACACATGTACACTGTAAACTACTATTATTAAACTAGTACTAATTCTATTTCTAAACTAGTACATGATCCAACAGTACGTTTTAAACTATTTTGAATCAGTACTTTTTCATTTGTACTTTTTTTTCAACCATTTTAACTACTTTTTCACCTCAACTTTTTACCTTATTCACTTGTACTTTTTTAACTGTTTTACAGTTACTTTTTTCTGGAGTATGTGTGGAGTAGTACGTTCACAACTACTGCAAACAAGTACTTCTGCTTTTTGTACTGGTGTTGTTTTTACTAATAACATTTTTAAAGTACTTTTACTTTACTTTTTAAGCTATTTTTGAAGTACTACCTTGTCCACTAGTACTTTTAAAACTATTTTGAACAAGTACTTGTTTCATTAGTACTTTAGAAACTGTTTTTGACTTTTTAAATGATCTTTTTTCATTACTACTTTTAGACTACTGTTATTAAACCAGTACTTTTAAAACCATTTTAAGCTAGCACTTTTTCACTGGTACTTTTTAAACAATTTTAATTGGTACTTTACCACCTCTGCTGTCTTCACTACAACTTTAAAAACTATTTAAAATAAACACTTTTTTCACTCGCACATTTTAAAATATATTTTACTTTAGTAAACTCACTCGTACTTTTAAACAAGTACTTTTTAAACTACTGCTTTTTAAATTACTACATTTTTGCTAGTACTTTTAAAACAATTTTAAACAAGTACTTTTTTTCACAAATACTTATAATTACTTAATCGTACTTTTGAACTACGACTTTTAAAACCAGTACTTTTAAAACAATTTTTAAACTATTACTTTTGCACATGTACTTGTTCCTTTTTCCTAGTTCCTAGTTCCTATTTTCACGAATACACTATTTTTGTAGTACTTGTAAAAACACTAATGAAAAACATACAAATGAAAAGGTTCTAGTTACTTTTCCACTTTTTATACTAGTACTTTTATCACTAGCACATTTACCAATATTTTATGATTTTTAAACTAGTTTACTGTTTTAAAATGCTACTTTTTAAAGTACTACTACTTTTAAATTACTTAGTAATATAGTAGTATAGTAGTTTGACACAATTACTTCATAAACAAGCACTTTTGAAACTACTTTAAACAATTACTATTTTATGTTTGTATTTTTTGTAAGTAGTATTTCTTTTCAAATAATACATGTCTCGGCATGATTTGGCTGATCTCAGGTCAGCCTGCAGGCCATGAACACCACATTGGCTGGGCTGAAGCAGGACCAGGACCAAGACCAGGACCAGGACCAGGACCAGGACCAGGACAAGCCCCTGGAGGGCCAGCAAGAGTGGCCCCCCCAGGTAGCCCAGACGTCCCCTGCAGTGTGGGAGGCCATTGAGCGTCTGGACAACATGGTGGTGAACAACACAGTCAAGGTTTGTTGCTCTGGCGCCCTCCTCAGGCTTCTGGTGTCATCGCAGCCAGAAAATACGCTTGATTGGCTGTCTTCCTGAGGGCGGGGCTAGTGCAGACATGTCTTGTGTGGTCAGGTGGGCGAGCTGATGGAGTACACCGAGGTGACGTCGGGCAGCGTCCAGCAGCTGAAGCGGGACTTGAAGGCGCTGGGGGAGCGGATCAACCAGACGGCCAGGACCAGCCAGGTCCAGTTCATGGAGACGGGCCTGGAGGTGGAAGCGGCCAAGGTGGTGGTGCTGAGCCGGGTGGACGAGCTGGCGGGCAACCTGAGCCAGCAGGGCCAGCGTCTGCAGGAGATGGACGTGGACGTGGACTATCTTTACACCGTCCTCTACAAACACAACGCCACACAATGCGACTGTCTCCGCCTCAAGGACGCCGTGGCCGCACTGGAGAGGGGTGTGGCCAACGTGACAGAGCTGGCCAATGAGAACCGGCTAGCTCTGGATGAAGACAAGCAGGGAGGGGTGGGGCAGTGGGGCGGGGCCGGTGACTGGGAGCCGGCGGTGGAGGCGGTCCAGCGAGGCCTTCAGCAGGTGATGAGAACAAGAGGACCTCCACTAAGTCTTCAACGCAACCTTGAACATCTTCTTACTCTTCCGGCAGGTAAAGGAGTCTCTAGCATCAGACCAGGCCAGGACCAGGACTCTGGACCAGGTCCTGACCCGAGTGAGCAGCGCTCTGGAGGAGGCAACTGCGGAGATGTCGCGCCTGAAGGAGGCAGACAGGAAGCGGACGGAGGAGATGAAACGTCTGTCTGGATCCTTCAACTCGTTACTGAAGGACGCCATTCGCCACAGCGACGTGCTGGAGCTCCTGCTTGGGGAGGAGGTGCTGGAGTTCCTGGAGTGGCCCCTCCAGGACCAGGAGGCCCACTCGATCCCCGCCCTGAAGGAGCAGCTGAGGCTCCTGCAGGAGCAGCTCCAAGGACACAACCTTAGCCTCAGCTTGTTGCTAGGCAACAAGCCAGGTACACACGCAATGCTCACCATCCGGGTAACTGGAATAACTTCACTTTGTTCTCCATGTTGCAGGAAGTCGGGATGAAGTTCCCTCAGCAGACCAGCCGTCTTCCTGGTCGGGCGTGGGCATGGCAGGTCCTCGGGAGCATCATCTGCAGCACGGAGACGGCAGCGACCTATGGAAGCTGGAGAGGAGCGTGGACGAGCTGAAGCTGAAGATGCTGAGCCTGCAGGAGGAACCTTGCTGCCTCCGTACCGAGGAGGCGGCCCTTCAGACGGAGGTGTCGCGGCTGAAGAGAGGCCTGGAGGAACATCTGAGGACGTTCAAGAGCATCTTCAGCAACGGCGACGTGCTGGAGAGGAGCGACGCCACGCTGGAGCTGGACAAAGTTTGGGAGCTGCTCAGCAAGAAGAAGCAGCGAGGCGGACGTCATCGCAGCAGGAGGCAATCCGCAGGTGAGGACTGGAGCTGTCGATTATGTCCAAACGTGACATGACCAAATCCTCTCTCTCCGCAGACGTTCTCAGCCAATCACAGACCACCGTACTGCTGCTGGCCGGCTCCCCTCACAAATCGTCACACGGCATCCTCACGTTCAACGCGTCTCTCAACAGAGGACACTTTGACCCCCGCAGCGGCACCTTCACTGCCCCTGAGGACGGCATCTACGCCTTCGCGCTCACGTCGGACGTGAGGCCGCGAAGCGCCCGACTGGAGCTGAGGAGCCCCTCGGGAGCGCTGAGGGGGATGCTCCTCCAGAAGGGGGCGGCGTCACGGCCCGCCACTCACACCGCCAGCCTGAGGCTCAGGAAGGGGGAGGAGCTGAGACTGGTGTTCAGAGGCGGGGAGTGGGAGGAGTCTACAGACAACGCCTTTACTGTGCTGCTGTTACGCCGGGACACTTGAGGGTGCTGTGAGCCAATCAGAGGCAAAGACACTGAGAACAGAAGATGACGTCACTTGCGGAGCGAATGAACTTTACAATTTCGTTGTTCTGTCACAAACATGAACATAACACAACTTTAAATATAAAACTCATCAAATACATCAACCTATTTTCCTTGGCTGTGTCTAAAAAAGAACAGAGTAATCTCTCGCTATATCGGCTGTTTTTTTAATAAGAAAAAACTTTCGTGGTTGGCTGGCCTATTATAAGTTTAAAAAGATTGCAATATTAGTGTTCAGTAATGTTATGAGACATGATATCGGATTACATTACCTTTCACACTGCATGGTAGTGGTGGGCAAAACCGTTCATTTCAGTGAACCGTATCATTCCAGTTGCTTCAGTAAAAAGATCCGTTCATTTCGTTCACTTCGGTCGTTAAGATTGCTGTGCATAGACCCGGTCAGCCGTGTCGAGTCAGTCCGTTCGTTCATTAGCGATACACCACTACTGCATTGTGAGGGCGACAAAGCTAGCATAGCCTAGCCTAGCCCAGCCGGCATGCCATGGTTTATATCGAGTATTAAAAAAAAGGTTCTCCACTCAATCCGTGCGGAAATGGTTGTGGTTTCTTTGTCCTTCCTCCCCACTCCGTTTGATATACTTTCTAAACTTTAGACTACATAAATTGGAGAGGTGAACTACTTAGGTTGCGATGCTAGCTAGCCCTTGTGTTGTATTTCCCTGCAGGGATGCCGTAGTCTAACAAAGAAAAGCAGTGTAAATGGGACTATTTTATGTGTTATTTTACGTCAACATGACTTTTATAAAGTATAAACCCATTTAATAAACATATTTAGTAAGTTACATGGATTTTGTATGCGCTAACTACGAGTAAGTATTAGTTAACATTAATTCATATCGCGGAAGTAATGAACCGCCATAAACGAGGGTTTACTGTTCTTCTGTGAGTACACTTCAATAAGTATACTGTGTGTACTGTGAGTACTACGTTCCGTTACTCTCACTGTACACTTACCGGAAATGACCATCGCCTATTTACAGTCTTTTGTTCAACTACTTTCCATCACTTCTGTCGCCAATATGGCGATCGTTAGCACCACATCCGGGTATTTACAGTCCACTGCAACTTGTGTTCGCAAAATAAAGTTTGGGTAGAAAAAATACGCCGTTTAAAGACACAGCCTTCAATCATTCCTCGCTATTGGTTATATAATAATTAACTGTAAAGTGATAAATTCATCATTTTTATCGATTTTAACTCATGTTGACAGTAGAAGAGTTTAATCTGCTGAGCAGCCTCTGTAAACGTCAACAGACATTTGCTGTATACCTGAAATGTATGCTTATATATTTATGTACAAATTTTACATATTTAAATAAAACAGTTATCTTGTTTGTTCACAACAAGGGATGCTATGACATTTCGCTAACAGGGAACACGATCAGACATTTTTTTTTCCTTGAAACATTTAATGTTAATTCTATAAGTAGAAAAATAAGCATCAAAAATAGAACAAGTACTTGACATCTCTTCACTGGACTAAAAGAAACAATCTTCCTGTTCATTGTTGCCAATTGTTTCTGCTCACCCAAGTGTGCTGCATGGACGACGTCAGCAAGCGTCACGGTACCGCAAAGCTGCTTTCAACGCATAACGCTGCGTTAGCGTTAAAGACAGTGTGTGCATCTATGTTTCTGTTTCTACGTAGGTCAAGTTAAAGGCTATATAAGGAAAAACATGCTAAATATTAGCTGCAACTCTTCACGCTCTAACTTGATCAACTATTTCAGTTCAGGCAGATAGCTTTGATAGTTCTACGCACAAGCCTAAATAAAGCAAATAAATACTTTCACGTGGAATATTCTTGTCTTCTTCATCCGTGAGGATGAGGAGGCGGACGTAGGCACATTTGAAATAGAAAGAACGCTACAAACGCTAGCAGGCGGCGCAGGATGTGCGACATTCCCAAATTGACTCTTGGTCCAGTGCCGTTGCGGCGAGACGTGCTCATCGGGCGGGGCGGCAACGAGCCACATAGGAGGCACAGGAGGAGCAGAAGTGGCGGGGCGGCTCGGCGGGAAGCAGACGGCACAGCGAGCAGAGCTGCGGGGGCATCTGGCGGTGGCGAGCGGCGGTGGGATCCGCCTGGCGCCGCCAGTCGCCCTCTGGTGGCATGTCCAGGCGCAGTGGCTGGGCGGGGCTCGGCCCTCCCGGTCTTGGGCGCGGCGCGGCAGAGAGAGACGGCGGCAGCGATGCTTGCCGGTGGTGGCCGTTAGTGAGGGCGGGGCGACAGGGGCGGCGGGACATGGTGGCGTAAAGACTCTGTGGAATTACTGCTGGAGGAGCCTGACCTCTGACCTCGCTGGGGAACGATGAGGTGGAAGAGACGTCCTGAGCTCGACGAGGAGCGCGGGGAAGAGTCCCGTAACTCATGCTGACTCCTTCAAGCCTGTCAGCAACAACAATGGCCTCCTGCTGGGGTGTCCAACCTGAGGAAGAACTTCTTTCAATCACCATAGAAACCAGAATAATCATCATCTAGTTTCACTAGTGTGAGGTGGGGGGTGTTGAGCTAATGTGAGGGTGAGGGGGTGATGGCAGACCTTTACCTGAGTGTCCCCGAGTGGCGGTGGGGCGTGACATCAGCGGGAGTGTGTGCTGCGGTGGAGGGCCGTAGTGACGGAGGAGGTGGTGGGAGGTATCGGTGCTGGAAGAGGAAGGGTGACGGAGGAGGGTGGAAGAGTGTGTGGACAGAGACGAGTGCTGGGGGAGGTGGGCGTGAGGAAGAGGAGCAGGCGGTGATGGAGGAAGACAAAGAGAAACATAAAGGTGAAAGAAATCAAATAAAAACATTAAAAAGGTAGAAAATTGTTTGGTCGATGGTGCGCTGTTTGAAGTGGCGTCACATCAAATGGCGAGCAAATCAAGCACGCCCCTATCCTATCCTGCCTATGATGTTAACGGCCTGTCATCAGCCACCTGAAACGCCAGCGTCGTGGTGTTTGAGAAGTGCAAAATGTTGGTCAGAGACCTCCGTGGCGTTATGGAGTGTGTACCCGAATGCAGTGCACCTTTCTGGGCCACAACAAGTAGCTCCAACCCCTCTGTAGTCTGGTTCTCCTGATCGTAATAATAATCATTCATTCATTCATTCATTCATTCATTCATTTTCTACCGCTTATCCTCACCAGGGTCGTGGCGCTGGAGCCTATCCCAGCTGTCTTCGGGCGAGAAGCAGGGCGCATATAGACAAACAACCATTCACACTCACATTCATACCTATGGATGGCATGCTTCTTGCAGCATTCTTTGCAAATGGCGGACATTTTGTCGAGCTTTCTGCCGTTCTTTGAGAATCCGTAGTGTTTCCAAACATACCATTTACACGTTGGGGGGGGGTTAAATATAGAATATATAACGTCCATGTTCTTTTAATAGTAGTTGTACGTGCCTCACGGCTTCCGTCTGTATTCAATACAAAACGCGAAATAATAACGGGGAACAGCATATGGAGTGAACATTAATAAAACAGCGCTTGAATCATATTTTACAGATACCCATAAATGCATCGCGATGATGATCGCGATTTCAACCGTCAATTGCATCCATACCCAGTGAATGAGCCCATCGATGTATCGATTAATTTTTTTTTCCACACCCTTAGTATATATACGTATGTGATGTAATGATAGCGTGGAAGCACTGCAACCAGGAAGTCACTTACACGGCTGTGGGGGGCGGGGCCAAGCGTGGCTGGGACTGAGCCGCTCAGGCTGCGAGTGACCCGACGCAGGTTTTCTGCGCTGTAGCTCTCATCTTCCGTGTCGGACCACTGAGGACACAAGGTCATTGACAAGGTCAGTCATGTTGTGACGAGTGTGAGAGAGAGAGAACGATGGATCCACCTTGGCCGTCGTGAGAGTGACAGGTGTTCTGTAGGCGTTCCTCTCCATCTCGGCCGTGGGTGTTTTGGAGCGAGCCGGTCCCGATGGGATCCTCCTCGGTGCTATTCCAAGCCATTCCAACAAAAATTCAAAGTGTTTCAGAAACATCTTCAATACTTCGTAAGCTAGCAAAGATGCACTTACCTGCTCTGCCGGGCAGCGGACTGGCAGCCGGGCCGGGTCGCTGCACGCTGGGAGCCATCAGGCTGGCCTGGTACAGACAGTCCAGCTCAGACAGTCCTCCTGCTAGTGCTGGTGCATTGTGGGAGCTGTAGTATCTACTGACGTTCTGTGCCCAGCGCTCCACCGGCAGGACGCTGCTGCTGCTGCTGCTGCCGTCGGGACAGGGAGTCCACACCCCGACTTGGCGAATCAGGGGTTGCGGGGACCGGGGCCGAGGCGACAAGTTGACTGGTGCCTTGACGGCACGATCTTCAGGTGGGTCTGGCGGTAAGCAAGACCAGTTCCTGGTGGGGGGAGGGGACCGTGTGTGTCCAAGGTGAAACTGCTCCATTGGTGCAATCAGGCCAGCGACATCAGGCGACGGCGTCTGGAGGGGGGGCGGGGCTTGTGTTGGGGCACCGACCCACTTCTCGGGTAGACTAGGTGAGGCCACCTCGCCCGGGGGGTTCTGATCCACAGTGTCCAAATCAGGAAGTGACCTGTGGCTAACCAGCGTGGGGGCGTGGACCCTGATATCATCAAGGGGTAATCCTGAGGGGGCGGAGCCGAACGATGAGGGTGTCGGGGGAGCCGGTGGCATGACATGGTTGCGAGGAGGATGAGGCGGAGTCTGCTGGTGCTGGCCGGAAGCTGATTGGCCGTCCGGTCTGTGCGTCAGAAGTACTTGCTGCGAGAGAGGCGCTTCACTGTGGAGATAGAGAGACGGAAAAACACGTGAGGGCGTCCACATGTGGGCGTGGTCCACTTGTGCGTTCTGATGTTGTTCCCATATGAGCTCGGTCAGCGTTCACGTATGCACCCCCACTCCGAGTCCTGATTGGCTGAGCAGACGAGAGGTGGTACCTGGGCTGTTCCAGGAGCTGTCGCCCCTCCTGCTGCTGCTGCTCAGCTTGATGAAGATGATGGTGATTGTGATGCCGCTGCAGTTGCAGACGTTGCTGCATGCTGCGGCCTCTCCTCATGCAACGCTGCAGCCGGCTGTGAAAACTAGCTCCGCCCTCGCTCGCAGGACGTAATTTGGCTACAGGCGGGGGAGGCGGGGCAACATAGGAATTGAGCAAAGGAAAAAGAAAACAAGCAAAGAACTCATAAGGGACAAAAAGAAAAGAAGGATGCAGAAAAGAACATGATGTCATGCAAAAAACTTCAAAATAAGAGTCTCAAAAAAAAAGTATGATGTGTGAAAATTTTATATGACATATGATGAAATGCAGCCGACGTCACCACAAGTCACCCGCCTGTGGGCGGAGCTCTATTTTTACATGGTGATGAGAGGGGAGGAGCTTACACACGGCTTCGTTGACGGCAGAGAGGGCAGCGGCGACCTCACCCGCCTGCTCCAGGTGCACCGATTGGTCCAGCAGAAGCTCCGCCTCCGACAGGCACTGCTCCAGGTTGTCACCTTTACCTTTAAAACACACACACACCCACGACAACATGTGGTCAATAACATGTTAAAAAATGCCAGCACAGGATTGGACACATATATGAAGGGGCGGGGCCACAGAGATTTTTCTCTATTGTGTCAGGCTGAGTCCTTCCTTTCAGCCAATCAATGAGGAACATTCCGGTTTGTCAATGCATTTTGCTGAGTGTGCGTCTGCGTGTACCCTGGATCTGCAGCTGGTCCAGGTCCAGGTACTTGCTGGGGCGGGGGTTGAAGCCGAGCGCGGCCTCCCTCTCCTTCTCCTGCTGGCGCTGCCGCTCCTCCTCCTTGGCTCTCCTCAGCACCTCCTCCTGCAGCTCGTCCAGCTCACTGCGACCTGCAGGGGGCGCTGTTCAAAACACGCAAAGAAAATGTTTTTAAACGCCGCGGTACCTCGGTTAACGTCTGCCCCCCGGTTAGCACTTTTTTCGGTTAACATCCATGGGGCTGTCTGGAACAGATGAAATGGATTTACAAACATGCCTTGGTTAGAGTCCATTTTGGTTTGAGTCGGACCTTCTGGAAGGAATTAATGACTCTGACTAATTAGCCGCAGGTAAAGTCAATGTCCGGCTGCATGGTGGGTCTAGTAGTTAGCACGCAGACCTCACAGCTAGAAGACCTGAGTTCGATTCCACCCTCTGCCATCTCTGTGTGGAGTTTGCATGTTCTCCCCGTGCATGCGTGGGTTTTCTCCGGGGACTCCGGAGAAAATGCTAATAATTTAATGCTAATAATGCTAATGCTAATAATTTGGAGGCGACTCCAAATTGTCCATAGGTATGAATGTGAGTGTGAATGGTTGTTTGTCTATATGTGCCCTGTGATTGGCTGGCCACCAGTCCAGAGTGTACCCCGCCTCTCGCCCCCACAAAGACAGCTGGGATAGGCTCCAGCGATAGAAAATGAATGAATAAAGTCAATGTCATTCAATGTCAAGAGTCGTACCGAGGCTCCCCCGAGAGGCCGAGCTGATGTCCTGCAGCAGAGCGCCGCTGCTCTTGGATCGTGTGTTCTTCCACGGAGGTCCCGTAGAGGATGGCGGCTTCCTGGAGGAGCAGACGTGAACGTGAACAAGCAATCGGAAAACCATCACCAGCCACGTGAGCTTTCAAATCCGCTGCCTCTCATTATTTGATGCTACTTTTGAAACTTACAGTCAGTGTGAGACTTGTCTAACCTTCGTGTCATTTGGTGCTGCTCCCTGTTTTGCTTCACACCGACCTTCTACTTTGTACTCGTACAAAAACTAATACAAATACTACATGACCTTGTATTGCTCCTCACCAGGCTACACTCTTCTGCACTTTGTGTGTGTATGCTAGCGACCACGCCTCCACCCACTGAGACAAAGCGACTGTATGACTGACAAAAGGGCTCACTCCGCCACGTTTTAATCTTGCGAGATCTTGTGACATCGTCACTCTGCACCATCCCAGTTTTTCCCTCTGTTCTGCCCGCCCCTCCCATTTTAACACCTTTCCCATAGAACAACTTTTCCCCTTATTTTACAAAAAAAAAATCAATGGCTCACCGTTCTCCCAGGCTGAGATCCAGGCTGACTGGACTGTTGCTGTTCCTCTCGCTGCTCTCGTAGCCGCTCTCCATTCTCTGGATCAGTCTCGGTGGAGGAGCCTGCCCTGCGCCCCTTCCTGCTGGGACTGCTCTAAGGTGGCTGGATGAGGCGGCGGGGAGAGTCCAGGAGGAGCCCGGTCTAATTGATGCCACCTCCGACTGGGCCGTCAAGGCGTCGCTTTCTCCCTCCGAGGGGAGAGTTCTCTCTGTGAGGTCCGTCAGGGGGGTTTCTAGCGGGCTGTAGCCGGACTGTCTGCTCCTCCTCTCCCTCGTGAAGATGCTGTCAATGTTGAGCACCTCCCTCCTGGGCCTCCACGCCGGTCGGTACCTCCCCGCCGTGCCTCCGGATGAGCTGGATTTGGATTCGCTTCCGGTACTGTCGGCCTCCCAGTGTTGAGGTTTGGCGGAGGAGGCGATGCCCGCGGCCGGCAAAGAGGAGGTAGAGGAGGTGGAGGAGGAGGAGAGGGGGCGGCTGTGGAGGATGTTGCTCATGGTCTCCTTGAAATCGCGGAGGCGGCTGGTTGAAGATGAGGAGGACGATGATTTAGGGGCTTGCCGAGGAGCCTGCTTCTCCTTGAGCGTCTCTCCTGGGCGGAGGGAAAGAGGAGGTGACTGATGATGACTGATTTGAGGAGGAGACGTAAGATCCAATGAGATGTCAACATGGCTGATGATGAAATACGACTATCAATGCCTGCAAAGCCTCCCCCCTTGTCGCTTAGCTCCGCCTACCCTCGCTGTGGTAACCGGCTGACGAGGCTTCGTGGTCTGGTTTAGATCGGCGGAGGCGGCTTGAGCTCCGCCTCCTATCCCTGGCCCCGCCTCCCCTTCTCAGAGATTGCCGCTGCTCAGCGTCCGTCACGTGGCCTTGGCGACAACAAGTTGTTTGAAATAATATCACACAAACAATGAGGTGATGAGCAGTGACGATGATTCGACGGGGGGCACATGGGGGCGGGGCTTTAGCCGACACCCACCTATGGCATCCAGGCTGCAGAGCGAGGCGTGGTGTGGCCCTTCGGGGCGCTGGCTGCAGACGACGGTTGCCTGGGAGTCAGAGGAGTGCCAGGGACTGGCCAGGGACTCATGGTGCGAGGGGGGGGGCTGTCGGGACGAGTAGCTCTCCGTGGAAGAGTCGGTGCGAGTGTCACTTGAGATGGACGGCTCGCGGCCTGAGAGGGGGGGGCGTGGCGGCGTGTTAGCAAACAAGCGGGGAGCGTACACACAAGCTCACATGCAGACAAGACATCTTTTACTAATACTACACTACGAGTACTACTGCTACTACAATCACAACAAGAGTGCAGTACTCCCAGTTGAGTTACCTGATGGTCTGCTGCTGTGCTACTACTACGACTCCTAGCTGTGTTGTAGTTACCCGAGTCTTCGCTGTCGTAGCACGCCTTGGTGACGGGCTGCAGGTCCAGGCGCGGGGGCGCGTCCTGGGCCGCCACCGGCGTCCCCCGTGGGTCGGCGTACAGCAGCAGGAGGGGCTGGTAGTGGCCCTTGATGCAACGCGAAACCACGTCCTTCCACTTGGGGCCGATCTGTGGGACGGGAAAGGAGGCTGTATATTTTACCACCCTATTTGGGGGCTTTTGTGAATATTCAGGCCGACGCCGTCGATGACCGATGACACCGTTTCGTGTTTTTAAACGCTAATTAACATCAGAACACCAGGAATGAACCCGCTTTAATTTGGTGCAGTGGTGGACGATTGCTCCATGACAATCAACAACCGCTCCATGACCATGACAACCGCTCCAAGACAATCAACAACCGCTCCATGACAATCAACAACCACTCCATAACAATCAAAAAACACTCCATGACCATGACAACCACTCCATGACAATCAACAACGCTCCAAGACTATCAAAAACCGCTCCATGACCATGACACCCGCTCCAAGACAATCAACAACCGCTCCATGACAATCAACAACCGCTCCATGATCATGACAACTGCTCCATGACCGTGACAACCGCTCCATCACCGTGACAACCGCTCCATCACCGTGACAACCGCTCCAAGACAATCAACAACCGCTCCATGACCGTGACAACAGCTCAAGGACAATCAACAACCGCTCCATAACAATCAAAAACTGCTCCATGACCGTGACAACCGCTCCATGACGATCAACAACCGCTCCATGACCGTGACAACCACTTCATCACCGTGACAACCACTCCAAGACAATCAATAACAGCTCAAAGACAATCAACAACCGCTCCATGACAATCAACAACCGCTTCATAACAACCAACAACCGCACCATAGCAATCAAAAACCGCTCCATGACAATCAACAACCGCTCCATGACAATCAACAACCGCACCATAACAATCAACAACCGTTCCATCACAATCAAAAACCACTCCTTGACCGTGACCACCGCTCCATGACCGTGACAACCGCTCCATGACCGTGACAACAGCTCAAAGACAATCAACAACCGCTCCATAACAATCAAAAACTGCTCCATGACCGTGACAACCGCTCCATGACGATCAACAACCGCTCCATGACCGTGACAACCACTTCATCATCGTGACAACCACTCCAAGACAATCAATAACAGCTCAAAGACAATCAACAACCGCTCCATGACAATCAACAACCGCTTCATAACAACCAACAACCGCACCATAGCAATCAAAAACCGCTCCATGACAATCAACAACCGCTTCATAACAACCAACAACCGCACCATAACAATCAACAACCGTTCCATCACAATCAAAAACCACTCCTTGACCGTGACCACCGCTCCATGACCGTGACAACCGCTCCATGACCGTGACAACCGCTCCAAGACAATCAATAACAGCTCAAAGACAATCAACAACCGCTCCATAACAATCAAAAACTGCTCCATGACCGTGACAACCGCTCCATGACAGTGACAACCGCTCCATGACAATCAACAACCGCTCCATGACAATCAACAACCGCACCATGACAATCAACAACCGTTCCATAACAATCAAAAACTGCTCCATGACCGTGACAACCGCTCCATGACCGTCTCAACCGCTCCAAGACGATCAACAACCGCTCCATGACAATCAACAACGGCTTCATAACCAATAACCGCACCATAACAATCAACAACCGTTCCAGAACAATCAAAAACCGCTCCATGACCGTGACAACCGCTCAAAGACAGTGACAACCGCTCGAAGACAATCAACAATCTCAACAACAATCGACCACACCATCTTATTTTTTCACATTTACATGTACACAATACATTTGTATTGCCTTCTTTTCCCACACTTTAACGCATTGTTTTTCTGGACAAAATGTAAACATGTTGTGTCAAAGTGACAGGGAATAGAGGTTAAGTCACGTAGCCCCCACCTCAGCAAAGACGCGGCGCCCGCCTCGAAGACCAATACATACGAGCTAGATTCGTGGAGAAAGTGTGGTCCTTCCTGTCTGCAGAGATCTTCAAACTTTCTGTGTCAAACACCCCCCCCCCCCCCCCCTCTGCCCACCTCGACAAAGAAGAACAAAATCCACCTCCAGCTCTGCGTAGATCCAACAGGATGTTCTGATAACTCTTTGCGAGCGCGCGTGAAAGAAAGAAAGGGACTGCAGTGTGGGCAAAAGTGTGTGTGTGTGTGTGTGTGTGTGTGTCGGACCACACCCTCGGTCGTGTCCAGCTGGACTGATAAACAATGGAGGGAAATCCGTGTTTTCACAAGCGGCCATGAGCGAAGCGGCCATAGAGAGCAAGGGAATGTGTCATTGGACGAAGAAAGGATGAGAAGAGTTTGAAAAACGATGACAAGTACTGGAGAGAGGAAGGAAGAGGGGAAAGGAGGCGTGACAAGAATTGGCAGTATGCACCTTACCCAGCATGCACCTCTGCACTGCATGTATTGATCTCATTATGTCTTATTCCCCTTTGTCACGTGTCATCAAAAAACCACAGCAAATCCAAAATCTAAGAATAATGTCATAATATTTAAAAATATAAAAGTGCAGAGAAGTATGTGAAAAAGAGGAAAGTTGAAATATTTGGAAAATTATATATATTTTTAAAAAATGAAGAGCAGTGGTGAAAAAATATGAGAGAGAGAGAGAGAAAATTGACAAAAATATATTATGGGAATAAATTCCTAATATTACAAAATTGTAAAAAAAAAAAGTGTAAATTATATTGTAATTATAAAAAGAAAGTTGTAATATTTGTAAGATTAAATGTATAAAAAAGTCAACAGCAGAAATGGGAATAAATACATTTGTTTTTTTAAAAAATGTATAAAATGTGCAAAAAAACAATACAATCCACATATAATAATATAAATAAAATAAATATATATATATAATATAAATAAATGAATAATAAATATATATTTATATATGAATAAAAGAAGAACAGAAATAGTTACAAGATTATAATAAAAGAAGCAGCAGCAGCAGAAAAAAAGAAATTTCAAAAGAATAAAGTAATATGAGAAAAATATAATAATATAAGATTATGTTTTTAAAATATTAAAAATTGTAAAATAATAAATAAACAAATGCTTATTTCCAATAAAATAATTGAAATATTTTTAAAGCAACAGCAAAATGCAGAATGAAGTTAAACTATGATGCGAATAAAGTTATATTATTTAAAAAATGTTTTTAAAAAGTAAAAAATGTACAAGAAGAAAATTCAAATATTTGGAAAAATATCACGAGAAAAAAATGGTCAAAGTATTACAAGAATAAAGTCGTAATATTCTCTGGAAATTTTCATTTTTGCAGCATGTAGCTGAAATAGTAAAGAAAAAAAGCTTAGCTTGTGGGAGAAGTTGTAATATTTCTATAATAAGAAAGGGTGGGCCCACGGCATAAAGGAAACCGGCATGGAGCCATGGGCCGCCATGGAAGACATTCAGACACCCCCAGGATGTAGACACTCATGATACGGACAACATACCTCCTTGACATGCGCGTCGTCAAAGTACATCCAGCGTCGTATTTTAGTTTGGAAGAAGAAGGTAGAGTAGTGCCTGCCGTAGTAACACACCATGCCCACTAGGTAGAGCTCCGCCTGGCGAGCCTTCTCCTCGGTCACCCTGTAAAACAGCTGGAAGAGAAGAAGCAGCAGTTGTTGCTGCTCTGCTGACGCTACACAAACAATCCTGCATGTGATGTTTAAGGCTTACGTCTCCCAGTCGCAGGCAGGTTCCCAGGGTGTGGATGACGTCCTCGGCCAGGTCGGAGTGGTCCGAGTCCCACACCAGGCCTATGGTGATGATCTCTGGACTGTTGAGGAGGACGCGAGCCATCCTCAGCTGCTGACCGCACTGACTCTGAGAGAGAGAGGACATTTTGCTTTTGCTGCTGTAAGACCAGTCGAGGCGGTAAAAGGAGACTTACAGGACAGCTGCGCAGGTCGCCCATGCTGGCGTTCCGCAGCAACTCCCCGAACATTCCAGGGGTGGCGTTCTGGCGGGACTCCAGCATCTTCACCGCCTGGTTGCTGAGGAGCATGAGGAGAACAAGATGATTGGACAAAGGAAATTGTTTTGAGACGACAGCAATTTGGAAGACAACCTGTTTATAACCTTCTAAATATGCTTTATAAACATTATTAGAGCCCTCTAGACATGGCATAACACCCCTATAGTCACACCCCATAGTCTTTAGGCTCCTATTACCTAACAGACTACACATAATAAGAGAACATAAGACATAGCAAACCTGTTTATAATCGTCTAAATATGCTTTTTTAACATTAGAGCCCTCTAGGCATGAAATAGCACCCCTATAGTCACCTTTATGCTCCTATTACCTAACATAGTACAAAAATAAGACAAAATACAACATAACTTTGTTTTACCACCTTCTAAATGCACGTTGACATTAATAGAGCCCTCTAGACATGGAATAACACCCCTATAGTCACCTTTATGCTCCTATTACCGAACATACTACACATAATAAGAGACAATAAGACATAGAAAACCTGTTTATAACCTTCTAAATATGCTTTTTTAATATTATTAGAGCACTCTAGGCATGAAATAACACCCCTATAGTCACCTTTATGCTCCTATTACCTAACATACTACACATAAGAGAAAATAAAACACAGAAAACCTGTTTATAACCTTCTAAATATGCTTTTTTTACATTAGAGCCCTCTAGTCATGAAACAGCACCCCTAAAGTCACCTCTATGCCCCTATTGCCTAATATAGTACACAAAATAAGACATAAAAAAAACTTTTTACCACTTTCTAAATGCACTTTGACATTATTAGAGCCCTCTAGCCATGGAATAACACCCCTATAGCCACCTTTATGCTCCTATTACCTAACATACTACAAATAATAAGAGAAAATATGACATAGAAAACCTGTTTATAACCTTCCAAAGAGGCTTTTTTACTATTAGAGCCCTGTAGTCATGAAATAGCACCCCCATAGTCACCTTTATGCTTCTATTACGTAACATAAGAGAAAATAAGACATAGAAAACCTGTTTATAACCTTCTAAATATGTTTTTTTTAACATTCATCTACCTTGAATGTGTATTTTTGTTCATTTAGTCATTTTTATTCTTGGAAATATTTCATTTACATTACATTTTCTATGTTTGAAAAAAAAGGAATATAGTAAGGGACGCCTGCAAAGGACTTACCACAGGGAGGTGGTGGAGATGTAATGGACCATTTGAATGAAGGGTAGCGGGTCTGAAGATGCTCCACAGCTGCTGCAAACACACTGTAAACACACAAACAGGCAATCAGCATGGGACCACACACACACACACACACACACGAGCTGTGTGCTTGTGTCACCTGTTCAAAGAGCGTCATGGCAAACTTCTGATGAGGGATGCAGTGTCTGGCAGTGCAGATGTCTTCTTTGGACTCGTCTGCGATGTGGAAGTGGATCCTCATCAGGATGTTTTCCTGATGAAAAAAAAAAAACGCCGTCAAAGACGCCGCGCATGAGGATGGACACACGGCCCGGCACGTCTTACGAAGCACTCGGCGGCGTCGTCCATGATGCCGAGTTGAAACTTCTGCTCGTCCTGAAAGGTTTTGGCAAGGGCACTTCGAAGGGCGTCGGAGGGCAGGACGGTGTCGCTGCTGTACTGGAATTGAGCAAAGATGCTCTGACAAGACAAAGATAAAAGTCAGCTTGGGAACAGGAAGCCGGGTCCGGCGTGTGTCGGACGGCAGTCACCTTAAGAGCGCAGAAGATGCACGCGTCCTCCATGCACTTGTGAGATGTCAGCTGTCTGAAACTACGACGAAAGATGTCCAAGTGCCACAGAACCTGCAACAGACACAAGGGAGTCCTCTTTATACTGAAAAAGTCCATTTTGCCAACTCAGCAGGTAATGTTGCTGAAGCCTGATGCCTTTCCAACGTTACTTGGCCATGTTGAAGAGTCAGAAGGGCAAGCTAGCAACGTCTAACCGTGTTTATTTCGTGTAATTAAGCAAAACGTTTAATGATCACATTTCCTCTACAGATGTTGTGTCAAAATTGCCTGAACTCAATAAAGCAGACCTTCGTTAGCGCTCTTTGAGTACATCCACGCTAAGTCAGGGGTCTCCAACCAGTAGCTCATGAGCTTCTAGTAGCTCCTAACCACTTTTCAGGTAGCTCTGATAAATTAGAAAGCGGGGTTCGGCAGTAGTCTGGACTTCCTTGGGAATGCTTTCTGTGCCGACTATTGTGTGTAGCTGCTCTACAGGAGTCCACATTTCAGTGAGCATAATAGGTTCCCTTTAATAATAATAATAATAATAGCAACAATGCTGCTGTAGCTTTGTTAACATAGGCCTTGTTGGGACTTTTTGAAGATTTTTTCAGATGGAATAGGTGTGTCCCATTGCGTGCTTTCTCAGCTGCCTTTTTTTATCTGTTTGTATATCTTTATATTCATTCATTTTCAACCTCATGAGGGTCGCGGGGGTGCTGGAGCCTATCCCAGCTGTCTTTGGGCGAGAGGCGGGGTACACCCTGGACTGGTCACCAGCCAATCAAACGGGGAGAACATGCAAACTCCACACAGAGATGGCCGAGGGTGTAATTGAACCCGGGTCTCCTAGCTTCGAGGTCTGCACGCTAACCACTCCACCACCGTGCAGCCTATATCTCTACGATGCACGGAAAAGAGAAAGACTTGTGTTCATGTCTGACGTAAGAATTGTGGATGATGAGCCATTCATTCATTTATTTTCTGTGCCGCTTATCCTCACGAGGGTTGCGGGGGCCCTGGAGCCTATCCCAGCTGTCTTCGGGCGAGAGGTGGGGTACATCCTGGACTGGTGGCCAGCCAATCACAAGGCACATATAGACAATTATACCTATGGACAATTTGGAGTGGCCAATTAACCTAGCATGTTTTTGGAATGTGGGCGGAAACCGGAGTACCCGGAGAAAACCCACGCATGCACGGGGAGAACATGCAAACTCCACACAGAGATGGCCGAGGGTGGGGATGATGGTCCAAAAATGTTTTTTTTAATTCCAAATTAACACTTAACAATTAACGCCTGTGTGTCCAACAGCCAATCAGAGGCCAGAATTGCTCGGAAGCTTGGACCAATCAGCGAGCGACCCGATGTCATGCACAGGAGCTAAGAACACAGGTGATGTGTGTGTGTGTGTGTGTGTGTGTGTGTGTGTGTGAGACGGACATGTGCGTGTTAAAGCGTGTTCTTCTCGTGCCGCCATCTGCTTAAGGACTCCATCTGGGCCGAGACGATGAGAAAAACCAGAAAGACAAAGACCCAGGAATGGGTCACTTGTAACAAATATAAAATTCGGGAGTGTTAGTCATTCATTTCCATCAGCATTTTCCCGTTGCATGTGCGTTGCATTTTTTCCAAGAGGTTGAAAAGTGAGCCGTTAGCGGTGAAGCTGTGTCATCACGTTGGGTGTGTTTTGTTTTGTCCTTCCTGTCCCCCACAGGCTCACATATGTTTGCCTTAGTCCCTGCAGCGGGGCAGTGCGTCATGTGACCTGTGGTCACGGGCCGACTCTGCTCGCTTTCATGCAACAACAACTGCGCTTTACTACATAATAATAACCGCCGTATATGCATTAATGTTATGATGGTTCCTGATTGTACAGCAGGGGTGCTCAATATGTCAGCTGACGTGAAGCCCTACATACGTACATACTACATACTACTTTGGCTGTCTGTCTAAGAAACAAAAGTACCTGGCTCCGCCACAGATAGATAGTCCAATCTCTTGTTCTGTAGCCATGGCTGTCAAAGAGAGTATAATGGGCCGGTCCATGTAGCATGTGGTTCAAAGTCTGTACAGTAGATGGCACCGCAACGCTGTTTCTTAGCACAGCCCTGCACCAGCCAGGGTGCCATCGTAGCACCAGCATCCCCAAACATAACTAACCCATAGAAATTAAAAAAAAAAAAAAAAAATATATATATATATATATATATATATATATATATATATATATATATATATATATATATATATATATATATTCATCATATATATTCATCATATATATTCATCATATATATATTCATCATATATATTCATCATATATATATTCATAAAAAAAAATTCATGAGGGAAGAAATTTAATTTTATCAGTTGAAAAATTAAAGAGAAAAATGAACAACATTTAAAAAAATGGGGGAAATATATATATTTATATATATAATATATATATATAATAAAAAATAGAATATATATATATATATATACTTTTTTTAATGGGGAAAATTGGGATATATATATATACACATATATATATATAGATAGATATATTTCCCCATTTTTTAAAATGTTGTTCATTTTTCTCTTTAATATTTCAACTTCTAAAATTAAATTTCTTCCCTCATGAAATGGCTTTATTTTCATTCAGTTGAATGTGCTGCAGGCCAAAAAAATAAATAAATAAATAAATAAATAAATAAAAACATATATATATATATATATATATATATATATATATATATATATATATATATATATATATATTCAACTGAATGAAAATAGTCATTTCATGAGGGAAGAGTTGAAATATTAAAGAGAAAAATGAACAACATTTTTAAAAAGCTGCTAATGAGTCCGCAGGCATTTCACAGGTGACGCCCGACACGCCCTCACCGCCCCGCCCACACCTACCTGGAAAAGTGGATGAGTCCCATGAATGGGGTCATGTCAGTGCAGTGGATGCCAGCAGCATCTTATTAATCAACTACAAACACCGCTTTCTTACTACAGTGCTTATATTTGTGTGTCACTGTAAGGTGTGTGTGTGCGTGTGTGTGCGTGTGTGTGCGCGCGTACCTGCAGGGCGCTGTTGAGGAAGCAGCTGTTCTGTCCCGGCTCGTTGCTCAGTCCTTTACTGGGAGCGATGGAGGTCACGGTCCGAGGCGTTAGCATCGCCTGCATCCCGCCACCTGCCATGCCCCCCGCCCCCGCCACACCGCCTGCCGCAAAATAGTTCCTCTTCCAGGACATGACAGATGCCGGCTGCCTCACTCTCTGCGGGGATCAGCTCCGAGTCGTCCGATGCGTCAAAGCGGCCATTGTGACCGTCAGCGGCCGTGCCTCTGAATCAATCTGTTCCAAGTGTAAGGAATTTTCGTTTTTCCGAAATGCCCAGTCTTGGCCAAAAGGTGAAAAGTATATTCTCTCTCTCTCTCTCTCTATATATATATATATATATATGTATACACAAAAATCCAGGAAGTGGTTCCGGGCTATGAAGGACGGAAATGCTGCCTGGTAAACATTCCCATCATCCTCCCTGTTCTACTTTCACCTCCTTTCAAAAGTCAGCAGCTGTAGACAGGGGGGTCAGAGGTCACTGTAGACACCTGTGGGAGACAAAAAAAAGAAGCTGTATTTCCTTGGATTTTTTCATTTATTCCGCAGTGATTGGTCCCACTCCCAAGCACTCCCGAGAACTTCCAGACTACTGCCGAAACCCACTTTCTAATTTTGTGATTATAGGAATTGATAATAAATGAATAAAGTATTTGTCGTTAGGAGCTACTGAAAAACTTATTGTGTACAAACTTAAAGAGTGGTAATGTTTCTCTTACTGGCTCAGAGTCATCAACTCCAACCACTACTGCCTGATGTTTGCCTCTATATGCAAGTTAGCTTTCCCCTCAAACCTGAACAAATATTTCCTGGAAGACATTAGCATTAGCGCCGTGCTAACACGGTGAAATCCTCAACAAACAGCAGGATTTGGGGAGGACAAGCCGATAGCTTGTACCCGGGAACGGCTGGATACAAACTCTCTGAGCCCCCCCCCCCTCTTGAAGATGGAATCCTATATCACCGAAATTCATTCATTGATGGTGGTCAGGTCTGGACCCAATTTACCACGATAAACGAGGGATGAGTGTTAGTAAGCAAGGAACTACAGATGAAATCATAGACGGTGAAGGTATTTGCTCAATTTTGCTAGCCAAACACATAGTCTCACAAATACAAAAGATACTTTTACACGCAACCACACAAACAAAGAGGACTAACGTGACATCTGTTGCTTTGCAACAAAAGGAAAAACAATGTTCCAGACGCCTTGATGCCCCTGCGAAGGAAAGATGCCTTGATGCCACAGCGAGCTAACGAAAGGAGAAACACCATGAAAGCGGTTCAAGCAAGGGCAGTGGCGAAAGCTGATTGGTCCAGGACTCTAGCCTCGAGTGTATAAAAGGCCGGGCAGGGAAAGGAAGGGTGCTTTTTTGCAGCTGTGCTGCAATAAGACCCGCTTACTTGTAGGCATACAGGGACTGCAGATGAGCCCGGACATCTGTATTGTTGTCAGGAATAAACAATCTTATCCTCTATTTGACACCCACTTAGAGTCCTCAGGGGGAGGATTTGTACGACTGGCAACAAAGCTGACTCCTGCTTCCTGTTTTCATGTATTAGCAAGCTAATCGGATGCTAACAAGGAAGTTTTGTGCCAAAAATATTCAAGCAGTGTTATAACACCACAACAATGAGGGTGTTAATACACAACGGGGGACGGGGGGACGAGGTGCCACTGTAACACCGTTTGAAACAGAAACAGCAGGAGCAGATATGAAACTATTCTTTACTTGCTCTGCATTAACGTGTGGCATGTTTGTTGTGTAAATATGGAACACATCCACCCGTGTTTGCTTCAGACAAACCACCAAATGTTGATTATGATGATGAGGATGATTGCCCGATTTGAAAAGTTCAAAGGCTTCCATTGAACAAACAAAAGTGTCTCAAAGTCGCAAAAAAAAAACCTTTTGAGTTTGAAGTGGCTAATTGCGAATGTTGTTGAAAAGGACAAATATTGAGGTGTTTGTTGTAGAGGTAAAGCACGGGTCAGAAGAGACGGAGGTGACAAGGGATTAGCCAGATCTGTCTGCATGGGATTAGGCCGTCTGTGTGTAACGACTCAGCTAACCAGGTCCCTATAATTAGCTGCAGTGGGCTAGCATCGGCTAACGAGGGAGGCGGGAGGGATTAAAGAGGCCCACATGACGAGTCTGCGCGCCCAACTAAACCGCTTCAAAACAAAATGTGAAGCGAGCCGACGTGACGACAAAGCAGGATGGAGGAGCTCATGAAGAAGCTTTGTGAAGATCAAATTGAGTCTTTGTTTATTCGTGTGAAGTATGAAGAAACGGGCTCCAAAAAAAAAAGCAGTCTCCCCCTGCAGGCCCTTTTCGGGTCTAAACGATGACGGTGATTTGTTGACAAACCTTTTTTTTTTTTTTTGATGACCTCACAGCGAGGAGACCAGGGTTCAATTCCCCCCTCGGCCATCTCTGTGTGGAGTTTGCATGTTCTCCCCGTGCATGCGTGGGTTTTCCACAGGGACTCCGGTTTCCTCCCACATTCCAAAAACATGCTAGGTTAATTGGCCACTCCAAATTGTCCATAGGTATGAATGTGAGTGTGAATGGTTGTTTGTCTATATGTGCCCTGTGATTGGCTGGCCACCAGTCCAGGGTGTACCCCGCCTCTTGCCCGAACACAGCTGACATAGGCTCCAGCCTCCTCGCGACCCTTGTGAGGAAAAGCAGTAGAAAATGAAATGAACATTTTTAGAGCCCTCTAGACATGGAATAACACCCCTATAGTCACCTTTATGCTCCTATTACCTAACAGACTACACATAATAAGAGAAAATAAGACATAGAAAACCTGTTTATAACCTTCTAAATATGCTTTTTTTAAACAATAGAGCCCTCAAGGCATGAAATAGCACCCCTATAGTATACCTTTATGCTCCTATTACCTAACAGACTACACATAAGAGAAAATAAGACATAGAAAACCTGTTTATAACCTTCTAAATGTGCTTTTTTGACATTAGAGCCCTCTAGGCATGAAATAGCACCCCTATAGTATACCTTTATGCTCTATTACCTAACAGACTACACAAAATAAGACATTAAAAAACTTTTTACCACCATCTAAATGCACTTTGAAATTATTAGAGCCCTCTAGTCATGGAATAACACCCCTATAGTCACCTTTATGCTCCTATTACCTAACAGACTACACAAAATAAGAGAAAATAAGACACAGAAAACCTGTTTATAACCTTCTAAATATGCTTTTTTTTTTACGATTAGAGCCCTGTAGGCATGACATAGCACCCCTACAGTCACCTTTACACTCCTATTACTGAACATAGTACACAAAATAAGACAAAATACAACATAAAAAAACTTTTTACCACCTTCTAAATGCACTTTGAAATTATTAGAGCCCTCTAGTCATGGAATAACACCCCTATAGTCACCTTTATGCTCCTATTACCCAACAGACTACACATAATAAGAGAAAATAAGACATAAAAAACCTGTTTATAACCTTCTAAATATGCTTTTTTTACGATTAGAGCCCTGTAGGCATGACATAGCACCCCTACAGTCACCTTTACACTCCTATTACCGAACATAGTACACAAAATAAGACAAAATACAACATAAAAAAACTTTTTACCACCTTCTAAATGCACTTTGATATTATTAGAGCCCTGTAGACATGAGAGAGAGAGAGAGAGAGAGGGAGAGAGAGAGAGAGAGAGTGAGTGAGTGAGTGAGTGAGTGAATACGAGAGAAAAAGACTGAGGCGTTCATTCTGTCACACCTGCTAAAGTGGGAATGACATCCGAGGAGGACACCGAAAGGATGGTGCCTTTCAAAAACACGCCGCCCACCCCCGTCTGCACACCTGCATTGAGTACTGACCAATCAGAGAGCGAGGAATGCATCAGCTGCTGAGAGGTCAATTCCTCTCTCTCTCTCTGTCGGCATCAAACTAGTTATGTAAGAACCCACCAGTGTGTGTCTCTCTCTCTCTCTCACACACACACACACACACACACACACACACACACACACTATAATCGCCTGTGATTTGGCGTGCAGGCCAAGCGCCAGCCTCACGCTGCCTCTCTGCAGGGCTGCCAGGAGTCTGGCATCTACTGGGAACACTGGGATGGAGCCAACATGGCCGGAGCGGCCGAGATAAACGTTGGGACAGGCAGACAGCAGTCAGTCTGACTACTTTGACTTTTTCTCTTTGTCACCAGGCTGCGACGTGGGGGGGCAGCACGGCGGCTAGCGTGACGAGAGAGGTCACCTCTAGCGCTTCATGCTAGGTGCCGCGACGTGAGCAAACGTCCGGAGCGGCACGCCGGCACAAGTTGGGAATGTGAAGGACTTCAATGACTTAAACCCAGCCTTCAGTATTAACCATGTTTTTGGAATGTGGGAGGAAACCGGAGTCGCATGGGGAGAACATGCAAACTCCACGCAGAGATGGCCGAGAGTGGAATTGAACTCGGGTCTCCTAGCTGTGAGGCCTGCGTGCTAACCACTCTTCCGCTGTGCAGCCGCCATTACTTTATTTAAAAAAAATAATATACAGTCATAAATTCAACAGTTTTTGCATGTTTAAGTAACTCGTCAACTTGTCCCATTTTGTTTGACGGTCTTTGAATGCACCGTCTTTGCCCCATGCTGCACAGATAGACTACTGTTAGCGATACAACCATACACAAAGGTTACAAAGGTTTGGTGCGGTTCGATTCGATGTGTTATGGTTGGATACAAAAAATAAATGACCGTTTTTTATTTGAATTTGATTGAAATTGCCAACATCTTTTATGTTTTTATGTTGTATTGTTTGGTACATGAACTGCACACGCTTTGATGCTCTGCACAAATGAAGTACCTAATGAATAAATAAAGTTCTTAAGTTATATTTCTCACCTTAAAAGTACAGTTCGGCCGCACACACTTGGCACCATATAAGACAAAAAAAAGCACCTTTCAGTGCACTTTCAGTATCAATATCATTCAATAAACACTGAGGGAGAATCATATTTCATTCAACTCAATGGGGTTACAAACCCAATTCAAAACTCCATTGCCACTTTGGCAGATATCAAGAAAGTAACCAAAAAACACCATCAAATAGGTAAAACTAACAAAACAAAAGGTTATCTTAACTCTATGTCTTTTAGCGACATGTTCGGCTGTAATAATATATATGTAATATAAACCGTTTTGAAAAATTGGGCCATTGAATGAGTCGCGCCATTCTTGTTTGTAGCTCTCAGAAATTAGCGCTTAGCTTGATATGCTTTTCAGTGGCATCATTTCTCTAAACGTTTGATTCACAACTGAGTGGATGGTTACTAATGAGAACCGCAACAGTAGTTTCAATGATGATTTCGGTGATTTTCGATAATGAGCAGCAGCTAGCTTGTTTTACCGCTAACTACTATACTGAATTTTTACCCTTTTTTTGGCGTCATATTTGGACTCAAATGATGATATTATGTGGGAAGGCATTAAGGTAAGATTTGATTAGCTTCCAGGCCGGTACTGGTGGATGGTGTTCTGTATTCATTTCGTGCTTTTCATGTGATGTTCCTGTCTTTATTTTACACAATACATAATTAAAAAAAGATCAATCAAGATCGCTGCGATATAAGTATGTTCTGTAGATGTGTTAGCAGCTAGCGTGCTGCTAATGCTATTTATATCCATTCTCGTCTTCAGTCATGCTAAGCTACGGAGCATGTGTGACAATGCCTTTGCTGGCGACCTAGGCTCTCACGTTCTTCAAGAAACGGACCGTCCATGTACGTATCTACAATTCAATTCGTCTAAGGCAGGGGTCTCAAACACGTGGCCCGCAGGACACTAGTTTAGGCCCCCGCCTTGATATGAAAGTTTAATGTTAGTGCGGCCCGCACAAGTTTGATATGGATGCTGTATGGTATCATGTACCCAGAAAAAAATTATTACGTTTGATTAATGTTCATGTTAAAGGTTAAATAACTGTTAACAGTTATCCTCCCTATCCGTGTGGAAGTGGTAAGTTTTTGGCTTTTTAAGTTCAAAGGAAATAACTTGGAGGCTGCCGTTTAGGTCGCTAGCTCTCTAGTTTGCAAGTTAGCATGTGTCTCAAGACCCCGCAGTTGCGCAATATGTTGTAAATAAAAAGAGTATAAATGTGACTATAGTCGTGTTTTGTCATGTCTACAGGGCTCTAATAATGCTTTGTTAATTTTTATCTGAAAAAAATAATTTGTCTACCCACCAACTATATGTGGTTTCTTAAGTTTTTATTATTTGGTGTTTTATTATTATTATTATTATTATTATATTTATTTATTACTGATTGATTAATTTTCTTTATTCTTGATTTGTTTATTTATTTTTCATCTTATTTTGTGTAGAAAATAAAAAATTAAGATATTTGAGAACAGTGGAATGTTTTATCAGAGCTTTTTTTGTAGAAAATCAGTACAAAAGCAAAGTTTATTTATTTTTCTGTTTTTAATAAATGCATTTTTTTGTTTTTTTTGTTGGAAAACCTGATGCGACCCAGTCTCACCCAGACCCTAGCTCCAGTGGCCCCCAAGTAAATTGAGTTTGAGCCCCCTGGTCTAAGGATTGATGGCTAATTCTTATCCATTCAGGAGGCCGCTACCCGCTACCCATGTAGCCTCATTTCTCACTTGTCAAACCGGTACATATACAATACATATACATATTCGTATTAACATGAAAACTAGCATGTTAAATTGCTTCCCAGAGGCCAGATTAACATGTAAGGCTCTGCCAGAACAAATATTATAATATTCCATCTTATTTGCGGTGTCCATTGAACATTTATACAGTTGGGAGCATTTAGGAGCAAATGACATTCCGGGTTGTACCACGCCATTCATAAAGAACAGCATAGGCAACGGAGAGACTTATAGGACAGACAGCAGTTTCTTTTCAATATGGACTCCAGAACATGGTGACCGACTGGAAAAGAGATGTTTGCATTGTGTGCATGCATTGTGTCGACTGTCGAGCACGCATTGTTCTCCCCCACCTGCAGAATGCACCGCTCCAGCGAACAAACAGTACAGTCAGACCTCCTTGTACACATTAGTCACGCATCACTAAGTTCATAATCAGCACCTCACAACGTCCAACAGGTTGTCCACCATGACTAGTGTAATGTGACGTCACTGCAACCAAGTTGTTTCTGTCCACTCCTTGACTTCATTCATACATTGACATGCACATACATTATTGTCATTGTGATGGTAATAACAATGATCACCTAGGAGCTGCACCATGTTTCCATTCTTTAAATGAGCCAAACTTGCACCAAAATTGCGCAGCGATTCTTTTTTACAAATGCGTCACACTTGTGAACATTGATTGCCCCCCCACCACCACCACCACCATCATCACCACCACCACACATTCATTGCCTTACTGCTGCTACACAATAGCACACCAGCGATGAAAATACATTCATTTAATATGCGGAATGTAATAGTAAGTGCACGCCAGTCTATGTTACTATTGGAGTCCATGTGATCCGTCGGCATTAAAACGGCTCTTTTTTTCAACGGAGTTCGGCACCGACCCGTGTGGTGCGTGTGTGTGTGTGGTTACGTCGGAGCAGCATTACATCACTTCCAGCAAACTTCACCCACAACAAACGACGGCGATTTTTTTGTTGTTGCACACTTTGAGCCAAAAATCATCTCTCGGATGGACTGATTTAGTGCGGAGGTGAACGCCGACTGGGCAGTCCAGCAAGCTAACGTCATGAAGGAGTTATAACGGTCGCTTCGTTCAAACGTCCTACACGCAGCGGCCACGGCTCGGCTTCTCGGTCGGGTTCTTCCGGTCGGTAGAAGCGGCTCACCTGAGGCAGCAGTCCGGAGGGAGAGCCGGGAAACTCGTCCCGGCAGCACCGGAGAGGAGAAGGCAAACAAAACAGCCAGTAAGCACTGATAGCATTCATTGCATTCATTGTGTTGGGAAGAGCTGGACCACGAGGGGGAGGGGCTACTACCTGGGGCGCGAGCACGACAGCACCAGCGCGCGCATACACATGCCAGCATGTGTGTGTGTTTACATTTGGAGCTTAGCAAACATGCTAACACTATAACTCACCGATTCGTCAAATAATAGCCACATGAACACCCTGAAACTGAATATTACATTATATTGTCTTTCTTTTACAAGAACGTACTTATGACGCAGGTATTCATTAATGAATTATTCATTTTTTTCCTCCGAAAAGAGGAAAAATGTGTCGCATTAATTTATAAATTTGTGACAATACTATCTATGTGTATGTGCCATTGTTGAAAAAAAAACACAATTTTGACATGCTTATTTATGTCTTTATACTCCACAGATGTTTTTTGCTCAAGCTAAGACGTTCCGCTCTTTGTCCCATGGTGCATCCAGTCATTGAATGCACCATAGTTGTGTCCTGAGACACAAAAAACTCCAATTTATGTGGCTACAGTCACTCATACATTTTATCCTGTAAAGGGATATGATTCATCAACTTTGCGTAAATATGTTATATACTGTTATATACCCTCACGAGGGTCGCGGCGGCGAGAGGCGGGGTACACCCTGGACTGGTGGCCAGCCAATCACAGGGCACATATAGACAAACAACCATTCACACTCACATTCATATCTATGGACAATTTGGTCGGCAATTAACCTAGCATGTTTTTGGAATGTGGGAGGAAACCGGAGGACCCGGAGAAAACCCACGCATGCACGGGGAGAACATGCAAACTCTCCGAGGGTGGAATTGAACCCTGGTCCTCCTAACTGTGAGGTCTGCGCGCTAATCACTCGACCGCCGTGCCACCCCTATTTGGAATTATGTTATACAATATAAAATTTTGGAACACAAACGGTAAATTTGCAAAAGTGACATTTATGGTTGATGGCGCCACCCAAACTAGCGAACTAGCTCGCAGCTAATTTCTGAAAGTGATGTATTGGGATGGGACACCTCGCAGCTAAAGAGTAAAGAAATGCTTTGAGAGTAAGACGGTGGACTTGGTTCGGTATATTTGTCGTCAAAATAATAGTCATGATAAAATGCGGTGTTGCTGCTGGATGTTCATAGTATCCGAGTGATACTATTTAAGCAAAGTTGATGACTCATGTCAGGGACCTATCATATATTTTTTGTTATTATGTTCTACATTGTGAGATTTACGAAAGCGACCGGTAAATTGTAAAAATTAGATTCACGGTTCATGGCGCCATGAGGCCGCCATAGTAAAAGTAGTTTTCTAAGTGTGAGCCATGAGTGCGGCACCAGCAAAAGCCGTGAGGGTTCAGAGGTCACAGAACGAGGACAAGAGTGATTAGAGGGCCACTGAAGCGTGAACATGGACGCCGCTTGAAAAGAGGAACATGCCAAATGAAGAAATACCAGGTTATTGTCCATGATGTGATTTGTCAGTCTGCTCATAAACAGTCACTGCTGTCATGTGGAATATAGTATGTGTATTTGCCCCCTGTCCCCCACTAAAAAAAATACAAATCGGGAGTTTCATCAAATATAACGGAGTTCCACAAGGCGCCTTATGAGGTACTGTAACTTTTCTCACATTTGTGATTTCCTGTCCCTGTTGGACTGGTCAGCTGTGTTATATCAAACCGTTCAGCCAAGTGAGAACATTCACCTAAAAGACAAAAGGCCATAATGGGAGGTGCTGCTGTATTTTTGGTTGATGACTGTTGTGTTAAGTATATGCAGAAATTATACATATAAAAAAATCTAAATATCCATCGGTGTACAGTGTGTATACTCTGATGCTGTCACACATGACACCGCTCATATGGTACAGTGACGCAGTGACGTGTGCAACCAGGTCTCATATGACTGCAAGAGCAAACATTCAGGTGTGGGAATGATGTCATCCAGGAAGTACACCACTCAAATGAGGGCCGCCCAACAATTACATATGTGTGTGTGTGTGTGTGTGTGTGTGTGTGTGCAGGTTGCAGCTGATCAGTAAGTCTAAACTATAATGCATCATTCATACACATATAGTAGTATATACACACATGTATGTATATCATACACATGAGCATATTTATACATCATGCATACAGCACATTCTGTATGTACAGTACATCATACATACAGTATATATATATATATATATATTTATGTACATACATGACACACACAGGGCATACAGTACATAATGCACAGCTATGAGTAGTTTAGGAAGAGCTAACATTGTCAGGTCAATGACTTCCATGCTAATTCGTGAACAAGTGCTATAGTGTTAGCTAAACATTGAATGCAGGAGTTTAGCTCGTGAAGAGTAAAGATTTTGCCGTTAAGACGATAGTTGAGTCACTATGGTCGCCATGTTACTTACTTTGGCAAAGACTCCTCTTCCTCCTTGTCGTCCTCCTCAGGATGAAGTCAAGAAGAGGACTTGCTCCCGTCTCCCAGGTGACGCGTGCGTACAATGACATCATCCTTATTTGTGCCTACACCTGTGGTCACATGGGTCGTTGCGGCCACTTCCGGGCTCAGATCTCTTAAAGGAGCAGCGTCCCACAGCGGTATGACTGACACGCTATATTGTCTTTTGATTGTTTGTGTAAATAAGCAATAAATGAGCAATTAGCTTGTGTTTCGATTTGTATTTTTAAACTGGAATTTTCAGGAAATAATCCAAAACTAACAGGTAACAACAGTACTCGTAGAGACCCTTTCCAGCGCCTTTTATCTTAGCACGTTTGCTAGCTTCCATTAGTCTTCGTGACATCTCACTTGTGGTTATTGGTCTGCAGCGTTTGTTAACTAAAGTGGTGTTCGTTGGTCTATTTTTATTCTCTATACTGCTCTTTGTGTCATTTAAATTGCCCTTCGGGGATGAATAAAGTGTTTGAATTGAATTGTAGTTTTTGTTATTCAGCCATGACAGTCTTGACAGCCCTATGCGCGCGCACACATGCATTCTTTCAAGAGTGTAAAAGCTACGCTTTGATTCTGTATCATTGTCATTATCTACCTGACTCCAACACATAGGGGCCTAATGACAGCTTATTTCTGGACCGTCTCCCATAGCGACGAGGCTGAGCTCTGCCGCCACGGCGATAGTTCTGCGGCGTGTTAAAAAAAGCAGGCAGACTGGGGGCAGGGCGCGAAAAAATCAACTGCTGACATGTCAAAGGTCACTCGGGGTCAGGGGTCATTTGGCAGAGTCAACGAAGCGATTTATGTTGCTTTGAGTTCACGTTTATCGTCTTCAATAAACGAAATATGTAGCTGACTGTGTTAGCATTAGCATTTATTAGTTTTCATGAGTCATGCTTTTAGTTAACCGAAATGTCATCGAAGAGAGTCTTATTCCGGTTGCTGGCTGTGACGTCACGCTAGTGGCTTTGCATTACTATGGCGACTCCGTGGGCGTGTCTTAGTGCCTCGTGGATCTTTTGTACATTTCCTTTAGCTTCACACAATAAAAGCACTCGTACTGCTTTTGTCTCCGCAAAGCTGAGCTGCTCAGGCACTTCATCGCAGTATTCGAATGTGATTTGTTATATAGTACACATTAAATACTACCAAAATCCTTTAAGTGTTATTACTTTGCTCGAGCTAGCATAAATCCAGTATGACTTGCTTTTATTCTGAAAGCGGCGTCATCTAACCGAAGGGATTCTATTAAAACTTGATTTTTTTTGTAAATCATATAAAACACTTGCAAAGATTCCTGTGGTGCATCTGAGACACACACACACACACACACACACACACACACACAGTGGAAGAATGCCTGGGAAAAGGAGCGTCGTTATTCATTTGCTAATTTGATCAACAATACAACAATAGCCAGTCATTAGGGATTCTGCATGGTGGGGGTGCAGTGCAGGAAGGTTCCCAGGCTGGAAAAAGACTGACTGGTTTTTGTTCTTCCATCAAGTAAACAGTGGTACATTTTATTGCACGACTATTCCGAGACATTTATCCTGTATTCATTCATAAAATCATGACAGATGTTAGCTAAAACGTGCGTGAAAGAAAACATGGTGGCAATGATGACATGTTTTAGGAGGTCAAAGTTTGATTTTGAATTGCATGGAAGGTCCAAAATGTTTCTCATTTTTACACAGCTTCCTTGAACGTCTCACTGAAGACTAGATGTCTTCCTTATACTGCTCTCGTCTTGCATCCAGAACCCGAACCGGAATGGGTCCTGGGCCTGCCTCTTTCCGCTACTCAAAGTTTTCCAGGACGGGCTCGTGGCCGGTCTCCTTGAGGAAGCGCAGCAGGTCGTCCGGCCGCAGCCCCATGGTGGCGCCGTTGGTCATGGGGTGGAAGTAGACCATGTGGTGTCCTCCTTCTAGCAGGTCCCGGTCCAGAACCAACTTGACGCTCTGGTCCTTGTCGAAGAGCACAGCCAGAGCCGTGGCACAGCCCTGACCCACCTGAACACACACACACACACACACACACACACACACACACAATTAATTAATTAAATAGTATGTGTAAATAAAACTATTTTGTAAATAAATATATCAATAAAATATACAACATATTAATACAATTTTGAATAAAAAACTGTATATATTAATTATTAGAAAATAATTGATTAAATAAGCATACATCAATATAACAATATAATAACACTATCAATATAAAGTTTAAAAAATATACAGTATAACATCAACAAAAGTAAATTCTTAAATATTAAATAAATAAATATTGCCAGTAAAATGTGTAATATATAGAAAATAAAATATAGAAATTTTGTAAATAATATATGAATAAAATATACGCCATATTAATAAAATTTTGAATAAAAAATGTATATATTAAGTATTAGAAAATAATTGATTAAATAAGCATAAATCAATATAACAATATAATAACACCATCAATATAAAGTTTAAAAAATATACAGTATAACATCAACAAAGGTAAATTCTTAAATATTAAATAAATAAATATTGTCAGTAAAATGTGTAATATATAGAGAATAAAATATAGAAATTTTGTAAATAATATATCAATAAAATATACACCATATTAATAAAATTTTGAATAAAAAAATGATATGTTAATTATTAGAAAATAATTGATTAAATAAGCATAAATCAAGATAACAATATAATAACACAATCAATAAAAAGTTGAAAAAATATACAGTATAATATCAACAAAAGTAAATTATTAAATACTAAATAAATAAATATTGTCAGTAAAATGTGTGATATACAGAGAATAAAATATATCAAATATAGAAATATGACTATAATAATAATAAATAAAAATAAATAATAAATTAATTGGATAACTAATAGCAAATATAGCTTATGTTAATGATTATTTAGTAATAATAAAATAAATAAAATACAACCTGTTGCACAATGCTACATTTATAATTAAATTATTAAATGGCAAATATCTAGACTATTTAAATAAACAAATAAAAATAAAAGTAGAAAATGCTCATAAAGAAATAATTACATCAAGAAAATATAGATGGAAATGAAATAATTGATTAAATATATTGACAATATATATACTATATAAATAACATTTTGAATACAGTTTCAACAATATAGAACAATAATTAATAGAATATGAAATCATAATGAATAAGATAAATTAAACCAGAAAAGAGAAATAAAAACCAACCTTCAGCTTCTCCAACATGACGGCCTCGTCTGCAAAGCGCAGGTTTCCGCTGCCCACGCCCAGCTTCTTGGCAAGGTCATTGAGGTTGACCTGCGGGAGAACAGAGAGCATGGTGGCAGGGGCGGCATCAGTCGGCCATGTTGTGGTGTGGTGTGTGTGGGTGGGGGCGGCAGGTCGTCACCTGGCGGTCGTGGCGTGCAGACACCAACCATAAACTTTTCTTCTTCTTGTCTTTGAGGAAAAGGTTCTTTGTCACCACGCCGTCCACGCCCTCAAGGTGAGGCATCATCTGCTCCACTGTGAACACCTCAAGCACACACAAAACACTCAAACACTCCACGTTACACTTATTTCCCCCTCACCTGCACTCACGACACCATGCGTACGCTAAGTACACTTGTATTTCCCCCTCACCTGCACTCACAACAGTAAATGTACGCTAAGTACACTTGTGTTTCCTCTGACCTGCACTCGCAACAGTAAATGTACGCTAAGTACACTTGTATTTCCCCCCACCTGCACTCAAAATACTAAGTGTATGCTAAGTACACGTGTATTTCCTCTCACCTGCACTCACAACAGTTAATGTACGCTAAGTACACTTGTATTTCCCCCTCACCTGCACTCACAACACCAAGCGTATGCTAAGTACACTTGTATTTCCCCTCACTTGCACTCACGACACCAAGCGTACGCTAAGTACACTTGTATTTCCCCTCACTTGCACTCACGACACCAAGCGTACGCTAAGTACACTTGCATTTCCCCTCACTTGCACTCACAACAGTAAATGTACGCTAAGTACACTTGTGTTTCCTCTGACCTGCACTCACAACAGTAAATGTATGCTAAGTACACTTGTATTTCCCCCTCACCTGCACTCACAGCACCAAGCGTATGCTAAGTACACTTGTATTTCCCCTCACTTGCACTCACGACACCAAGCGTACGCTAAGTACACTTGTATTTCCCCTCACTTGCACTCACGACACCAAGCGTACGCTAAGTACACTTGTATTTCCCCTCACTTGCACTCACGACACCAAGCGTACGCTAAGTACACTTGTATTTCCCCTCACTTGCACTCACAACAGTAAATGTACGCTAAGTACACTTGTGTTTCCTCTGACCTGCACTCACAACAGTAAATGTACGCTAAGTACACTTGTATTTCCCCCTCACCTGCACTCACAACACCAAGCGTATGCTAAGTACACTTGTATTTCCCCCTCACCTGCACTCACAACAGTAAATGTACGCTAAGTACACTTGTGTTTCCTCTGACCTGCACTCACAACAGTAAATGTACGCTAAGTACACTTGTGTTTCCTCTGACCTGCACTCACAACAATAAATGTATGCTAAGTACACTTGTATTTCCCTCCACCTGCACTCACAACAGTAAATGTACGCTAAGTACACTTGCGTTTCCTGTGACCTGCACTCACAACATTAAATGTATGCTAAGTACACTTGTATTTCCCCCTCACCTGCACTCACAACACCAAGCGTATGCTAAGTACACTTGTATTTCCCCCTCACCTGCACTCACAACAGTAAATGTACGCTAAGTACACTTGTGTTTCCTCTGACCTGCACTCACAACAGTAAATGTACGCTAAGTACACTTGTATTTCCCCCCACCTGCACTCAAAATACTAAGTGTATGCTAAGTACACGTGTATTTCCTCTCACCTGCACTCACAACAGTTAATGTACGCTAAGTACACTTGTATTTCCCCCTCACCTGCACTCACAACACCAAGCGTATGCTAAGTACACTTGTATTTCCCCTCACCTGCACTCACAACATTAAATGTACGTTAAGTACACTTGTATTTCCCCCTCACCTGCACTCACAACACCAAGCATATGCTAAGTACACTTGTATTTCCCCCTCACTTGCACTCACGACACCAAGCGTACGCTAAGTACACTTGTATTTCCCCTCACTTGCACTCACGACACCAAGCGTACGCTAAGTACACTTGTATTTCCCCTCACTTGCACTCACGACACCAAGCGTATGCTAAGTACACTTGTATTTCCCCCTCACCTGCACTCACAACAGTAAATGTACGCTAAGTACACTTGTGTTTCCTCTGACCTGCACTCACAACAGTCAATGTATGCTAAGTACACTTGTGTTTCCTCTGACCTGCACTCACAACAGTAAATGTACGCTAAGTACACTTGTATTTCCCTCCACCTGCACTCAAAATACTAAGTGTATGCTAAGTACACTTGTATTTCCCCCTCACCTGCACTCACAACACCAAGCGTATGCTAAGTACACTTGTGTTTCCCCTCACTTGCACTCACGACACCAAGCGTACGCTAAGTACACTTGCATTTCCCCTCACTTGCACTCACAACAGTAAATGTACGCTAAGTACACTTGTGTTTCCTCTGACCTGCACTCACAACAGTAAATGTATGCTAAGTACACTTGTATTTCCCTCCACCTGCACTCAAAATACTAAGTGTATGCTAAGTACACTTGTATTTCCCCCTCACCTGCACTCACAACACCAAGCGTACGCTAAGTACATACACTTGTATTTCCCCTCACTTGCACTCACGACACCAAGCATACGCTAAGTACACTTGTATTTCCCCTCACTTGCACTCACGACACCAAGCGTACGCTAAGTACACTTGTATTTCCCCTCACTTGCACTCACAACAGTAAATGTACGCTAAGTACACTTGTGTTTCCTCTGACCTGCACTCACAACAGTAAATGTACGCTAAGTACACTTGTATTTCCCCCCACCTGCACTCAAAATACTAAGTGTATGCTAAGTACACGTGTATTTCCTCTCACCTGCACTCACAACAGTTAATGTACGCTAAGTACACTTGTATTTCCCCCTCACCTGCACTCACAACACCAAGCGTATGCTAAGTACACTTGTATTTCCCCTCACCTGCACTCACAACATTAAATGTACGTTAAGTACACTTGTATTTCCCCCTCACCTGCACTCACAACACCAAGCATATGCTAAGTACACTTGTATTTCCCCCTCACTTGCACTCACGACACCAAGCGTACGCTAAGTACACTTGTATTTCCCCTCACTTGCACTCACGACACCAAGCGTACGCTAAGTACACTTGTATTTCCCCTCACTTGCACTCACGACACCAAGCGTATGCTAAGTACACTTGTATTTCCCCCTCACCTGCACTCACAACAGTAAATGTACGCTAAGTACACTTGTGTTTCCTCTGACCTGCACTCACAACAGTCAATGTATGCTAAGTACACTTGTATTTCCCTCCACCTGCACTCAAAATACTAAGTGTATGCTAAGTACACTTGTATTTCCCCCTCACCTGCACTCACAACACCAAGCGTATGCTAAGTACACTTGTGTTTCCCCTCACTTGCACTCACGACACCAAGCGTACGCTAAGTACACTTGCATTTCCCCTCACTTGCACTCACAACAGTAAATGTACGCTAAGTACACTTGTGTTTCCTCTGACCTGCACTCACAACAGTAAATGTATGCTAAGTACACTTGTATTTCCCTCCACCTGCACTCAAAATACTAAGTGTATGCTAAGTACACTTGTATTTCCCCCTCACCTGCACTCACAACACCAAGCGTACGCTAAGTACATACACTTGTATTTCCCCTCACTTGCACTCACGACACCAAGCATACGCTAAGTACACTTGTATTTCCCCTCACTTGCACTCACGACACCAAGCGTACGCTAAGTACACTTGTATTTCCCCTCACTTGCACTCACAACAGTAAATGTACGCTAAGTACACTTGTGTTTCCTCTGACCTGCACTCACAACAGTAAATGTACGCTAAGTACACTTGTATTTCCCTCCACCTGCACTCAAAATACTAAGTGTATGCTAAGTACACTTGTATTTCCCCCTCACCTGCACTCACAACAGTAAATGTATGCTAAGTACACTTCCATTTCCTCTGGCCTGCACTCACAACAGTAAATGTACGCTAAGTACAGTCATGCTTCCCCTCACCTGCACTCACAACACCAAGCGTACACTAAGTACACTTGTTTCCCCTCACCTGCACTCACAACAGTAAATGTACACCAAGTACACTTGTATTTCCCTCCACCTGCACTCAAAATACTAAGTGTATGCTAAATACACGTGTATTTCCTCACACCTGCACTCAAAACAATAAATGGACAGCAAGTGTGCCCTTGTGCACTCACCACAAAGTAAGTATACAGGTGTGCCATTATGCACTCACAACACTAAACATACATTAAGTATGTGTGTGTGCACTTATACTCAAAAGTACCTGCACTCAAAATACTATATGTAAGTACATGAGTTTGACTCACAACACTAAGTGTACACAAGTGTGCCCTTATGCACTCCAAATTCTAAGTGTAAGTACACAGGTGTACAACAGTGCATTAAAGCAACTCAAAATACTAAGTGTCAGTGCCCACACTCAACAGAGTGTGTGTACATTAAGTGTGCACCGAGAAAAAAAAGAAAAAAAAACAGTCCACACGACGTAAAGTTGATAAATAATTATCTGAAGTAGATAGTGAATTTTTTTCCTCCGGCCACTGAAATTCCAACCGATGTTTTGGCGCCCCCTGCTGTACAGCAAACGTGACCACCCAAGAAAAAAACATGTATTCACGCCGTGACAGGCCGCTTAATGGACCATGTGCTCAAACTTCTTTTAAGGATTTGAACAAATTGACAGTTAGCCAGTAAAATACAAAACACGTGTCAATTTTAGTAGCGTTCCTTTGCCTGCATGCATGCAACTCGTCCATTTTAAATGACTTTAGCAGTACCATTTTTGCTAACAGCTCGTGAGGTGTAAATGTAAATACTTAATAAATGTATTTTTGGTGTTACCGGTGGATGATCCACGCAACTCGTATGGATGTTTAAAGCCTCCAAACGTTTCTCCAGTTCTTCCCGCAGCTTCCCGGACATCTTCAATAAATAAAAGTGATGTTTGAAACAAATGGAAAACTGTCAACACACACACACACGCATGCGGCAGTTCTTCTTCGTCGTTTGCTGTGGAGGTCGTCCTCGTGCACCGCCATCTGCTGGACACTTGCTGCAACTGCACACAGAAACAACACCAGCAAACAGAGTGTGACTTCCTAATGCAATTTCATCTTTAAAGTGAATATTGAATGACTTTATTGTCACTATTTATGACGTCACGACGTCTGTCTACCCAGTTGTGCGGTTTTTATTGTGTTTGGTTGTTGTCGCTTTAATTGTGTTAATCTTTTCTTCACTCCTCTTGACTTCTCAGCAAAATGCTCTCTCTTCCTGATGGTGTCTGTCACCCAGCTGAAGGCCGCGTTCTACTTCCGCCTGAATGAAAATGCTGAGCCACTTTGACAAGGTCAACCCATCAGCAAATGAACGCTCAGCGGAGTCGGGAGATTTAGGTCGAGGTGGAACACGCAGAGGATGAAAACTGACGCCTGTGTCGCTCGCTTTGTCATCGTATGCTGCTGGACAGCGGAAGTCAAAATACTAAGCGTAACTGTACAGCAAGTGTCCCTTTATGCACTCTAAAGATTAAGTGCACAATAAGTACAGCAAGTGTCCTCTTATGCACTCTAAATATTAAGTGCACAATAAGTACAGCAAGTGTCCCCTTATGTAAGTGTACTTAAGCACTCAAAAGTGTCCAGCAAGTGTGCCCTTACACACTCAAACGACAAAGTGTAAGTACACAACTGTGCACTTATGCACTTAAAATACTACATACTGTAAGTGCACAACTGTGCCCTTCGGACACAAAAGACTAGAGCGCTCAAAAGACAAAGTGTGCAGAGAGTACAGCAAGTGTGCCCTTATGCTCTCAAAAGATTTGAGTGTAAGTACACAAGTGTGCCCATGTGCACTCAAAAGAATTAGTGTACAGTGAATACAGCAAGTGTGTCCATATGCACTCAAAAGAATATGTGTACTGTAAGTACAGCAAGTGTGCATTTGCGCACTTAAAGTGCTAAGTGTACAGTAAGTACAGCAAGTGTGCGTGTAGGCACTCAAAACATTGAGTTTAAGTACACAAATGTGCACTGTAAAGTAAGTACAGCAAGTGTGCCCTTATGCACTTAAATGACTAAGTGTACAGAAAGTACAACAGCTGTGGCCTTATGCACTCAAAATACTTTGTGTACAGAAAGCACAATAAGTATGCACTTATATACTCAAAACACTAAGTGTACATTCAGTACATTGAGTGTGCATGTTGACACTCAAAACACTTAGTATAAGTACACAAATGTGCGCTATACTGTAACTACTGATCTTATGCTCTCAAAAGATTTGAGTGTAAGTACACAAGTGTGCCCATGTGCACTCAAAAGAATTAGTGTACAGTGAATACAACAAGTGTGACCTTATGCACTTAAAAGACTAAGTGTACTGTAAGCACAGCAAGTGTGCCCTTATGCACTCAAAACACTGTGTGTACGGTAAGTGCACAGCAAGTGTGCTCTTGTGCACTCAAAACACAAAGTATAGGTGCACAAATGTGCACTATACAGTAACTACAGCAAGTGTGCCCTTATGCACTTAGTGTGCAGGAAGTACAGCAAGTGTGCCCTTATGCACTCAAAAGACTGTGTATACAGGTAGTACAAGAAGTGTGCACTTATGCACTGGAACCACCAAGTGTATACTAGTAAGTACAGCAACGGCACACTCAAACTAGTTAAGTGTAAGTACACAAGTGGTTCTTTATGCAGACAAAGGAGTACAGCAAGTGCACAAGTATGCCCTTATGCACTAGACAAAGTGGAGAATAAGTACACAAAATAATAAGTACACAGCAATGGACTGTTTGGAGCGTTTTAATCATTCTCCTCTTAATAAGTGTTAGTGTGTCTCTCCCTGTCCTTTCACAGCTTTATGGGGCAGTCCCCAAGATGGTGACATGTCACATGACCATGAGCACAAAGCAGATGTGAAGAGTTCATGCGCAGTTTTGCGATGAAGGCCGTGTTATGTGTGTGATAATCCAGCTAGTGTTTAGCAGTAATTACTTTGCTGCAGCCACAATGGATTCCTCCTCATCATGACCTTCAAGTGTGTGTATATGTGTGTGTGTGTGTGTGTGTGTGTATACGAGCGTTCCTGCCTGCCGATCATTCAACGTCCTACATTCCTCTCACCGACGTTGAACGGCTGCTAACGAGCGTCCACTCGTTCACACACACACACACACACACAACGGCCATTATGCTTGGATCCGTTCCGGCTTCTCCAGGTTCGTTGACATAAGAAGACAATGGAAGTTAGCGGTGAAGATGTGACACGTGAGTGTGTTTTTCAACAACAAGGGACACCATTCTGTTCAATGGACGCGTCGTCACGCAGGACTGCTATCTATCTGTGGCAGTTGGCCGTGCCACAGTCTTGAGTTGTAGAGTTTGTGCAGGCAATTTTCCACAAAAACATGAAAGCATGACAAATATGTACATTGATACATACAATTGAAATAATTAATTATTTTAAAAAATTATCAAAATATAATAATTGTTTAAAATTAATCAAAAACATCACATAAAATTCATATTTATATTGTAGTATATATATTACATAAAATTATTTTTTATGTAATAAAAAACGATTGTTTTTCACAAAATATGAAAGCATAACAAATATGTACATTAATACATACAATTTAAATAATTAATCAAAATATATATATCAAAATATAATCATTGTTTAAAATTCAACAAAAACATCTAATAAAATTCATATTTACATTGTAGTATATATATTACATTAAAAAATCTTTGTGTGGTTCTTTATGTTACAAACAATAATAAAAATGTCAAAATTCTAAAATAATAAATAAAAAATATGCATAAATATAAATATTCAAATTCATAAATGTAGTTATAATATTCATACATTTGATAAAAATGAAATTACACGATCAATTCATTAATACATAAAAGTAAATAAAAATGAAATAATTAATTCAAAATTAATTCTCATTGAATTATGAAAAATCCAAAATATTACATTGCTTTATATATATTTTTATTAAAATTAAAAATAATAATAAAAAAAGATCACTTTCTTCTGTCAAGTCTTTGTGTGTGCGCTTTTTCATGAAAATGTCAAAATTCTCAATGAATAAATAAAAAAATACATAATTTCTTTAAATATATATTTCTATTCCTACATTTCATGCGTGAATAATGAATTATTAAAACATGAAATAATCAATTCAAATATGAATTAAAATGAAATCTTTTTCAAAAGAATGTAAAAAGATTGTATTGTGTGGTTCTTTATGTTAAAATGTGTCAAAATTCTCAATGAATAAATAAAAAAATACATAATTTCTATAAATATATATTTCTATTCCTACATTTCATTAATGAGCAATGAATTATTATATAACAATTAATAAAACATGAAATAATCAATTCAAATATGAATTAAAATTAAACCTTTTTCCAAAGAATGTGATAACATTGTATTGTATTGTATATTTCCATAAAACGGCATCATCCTGTGTATACATTTTTATGTCCAGGCTGCATAGATGGATTAATACGTTGATATGAATTATGATCACATGGTGTCCCTAATGATGTGTCCAGGGAGTTTTAGTTTGATGTGATGTGATCAGTCCTCATCTCCTAATGTTGTCTGCTGCTTTGACCTACAGACCCATATAGGCCGTGTGTGTGCATGTGTGTGTGTGCGTGTGTGTGTGTGTGTGTGTGCGGGTCCTCCCTCTCTTTATATAACACGTACCTGAGCAAAGGCACACTTGTTGCAGACATGTCAGTGACGGAGATATGACTTGTTGCTGGTCTTTAAGGTCTTCCACGCGTTGCCTTCTGAGGACGCTGAAGATCTGACAAGGAGGAACTTCATTTTTGGACTGTCGGACTTCTTTCTTCTCCCCTTCCATCTTCCGTAGGTACCCTCTCATTTCATTGCCGCCATTGTGGTGGAGATGCTGAAGGTATTTCTGATTAAAAGTCCACGCACGTCGACGGGCAGAGGAAGGAAAAGAAATCATCCGTGTAATTACGCTTTGTGTGAGTGTGCATGGTGTGTTGCATTATGACATGACCTCAGTGATACGCGGTGATGGCTTATCTCCTATAGCGGATGAAAATGATGTCTGCCAACATCTTTAGCGCTGAGGCAAAAAAAAAATATCAAAAGACACTCCATGGCTGAGATGGAGTGTGAAGTGTGGAAGTGGTACATTTTTGGCTTCTTTGTCCTCTTCTATACATCTGAAAAGTGTTGTTAACTTGAGAATAAGTCGACTATACAGGCTAGCTATCTAGTCAGCTTCCTTGCCTGCACAGTGTGATGTTGACAAAGAATGATAGGTGTGTAATGGTAACTATAGGGGTGTTATTCCATGTCTACAGGGCTCTAATCATGTTAAAAGCTGTATTTTGAAAGTAATAAACGGATTTTCTTAACCGCCTCTCGCCCGAAGACAGCTGGGATAGGCTCCAGCAGCTACAAAAACAGCAATTTATGCTTTTATTCATGTTCCAGGCATCTCCTTCGATATCACCGCTGTGACTCACTGTCGCCCCCTTGGAGGAACGAGCAGGTACTGCAAGCCAAAGACTGAAGATGGACTGTATATTTCTTTAAAAAAATACATATATTACGTCAGGGGTGGCCAAACGTGGGGAGGGCCACATCCTGAAAAATGAAACTTGACTTATTTTCCATAATATTTTGACTTTATTCCGGTTTTATAATTTCTTAGGCAACATAACTTATTTTTTCTTGAATATTTTAACTCCATGCTTCTGAAATGACATGATTTCATAATATTACAATGTTATTGTCGAAAATATTTCTCCTTGGATTACAACTTTTTTTTTGTATTTTGACTTTATCATTTTAAAATGATTTTTTTTGCTGTTGTTTTTTAATTTTCCAATTATTTCAACTTTTATTTTTGTATTTTTTTCTCCTTATTATGACCTTATTTCCATAATATTTTGACTTTATACTTCTAACATAACCAACTTTTCCCGCTAACTTTTTCTGCTACCTAATTTTTCAAAAATTAGAAATTTTTTAGGTTTTTTTTCATGTTACATATTACGGTTATTGTGAGATTAAAACTTTTTTCTCTTAATATTTAGATTTTATTCATGTAAAATAATAGATTTTCCATGTGATATCGCATATCATGTACTGTATTGATGATGAACGTGGGAAGGGCCACATCCTGAAAAATGAAACTTGACTTCATTTCCGTGATATTTTGACTTTATTCCGGTTTTTATAATTTCTTCGGCTACATAACTTATTTTTTCTTGAATATTTTAACTCCATGCTTTTGACATTATATGATTTTTTCCTTCATAATATTAAAGTGTTATTCTCCAAAATATTTCTCCTTGGGTTACAACTTTTTTTTTTAATATTTTGACTTTATCATTTTTAAATGATTTTTTTGTTGTTGTTTTTTTTTAATTTTCCAATTATTTCAACTTTTATTTTTGTATTTTTTCTCCTTATTATGACCTTATTTCCATAATATTTTGACTTTATACTTCTAACATAACCAACCTTTTCCACTAACCTTTTCTGCTACCTAATTTTTCAAAAATTGGAATTTTTTTAGTTTTGTTTCATGTTACATATTACGGTTATTGTGAGATTAAAACTTTTTTCTCTTAATATTTAGATTTTATTCATGTAAAATAATAGATTTTCCATGTGATATCGCATATCATGTACTGTATTGATGATGAACGTGGGAAGGGCCACATCCTGAAAAATGAAACTTGACTTCATTTCCGTGATATTTTGACTTTATTCCGGTTTTTATAATTTCTTCGGCTACATAACTTATTTTTTCTTGAATATTTTAACTCCATGCTTTTGACATTATATGATTTTTTTCTTCATAATATTAAAATGTTATTCTCGAAAATATTTCTCCTTGGGTTACAACTTTTTTTTTTATATTTTGACTTTATCATTTTTAAATGATTTTTTTGTTGTTTTTTTTTAAATTTTCCAATTATTTCAACTTTTATTTTTGTATTTTTTCTCCTTATTATGACCTTATTTCCATAATATTTTGACTTTATACTTGTAACATAGCCAACTTTTTCCACTAACTTTTTCTGCTACCAAATTTTTCAAAAATTTGATTTTTTTGTTGTTGTTTTTTTCATATTACATATTACGGCTGTTGTTAGATTAAAACTTTTTATCTTAATATTTAGATTTTATTCTTGTAAAATAATTGATTTTCCATTTTCCATATACTGTATTGATGATAAACAGGGACATTGTGCGCGCCAAGCAGAGAGTGAGGAAGAGGAGGATGACGAGCGGCGCGCGCCACACCTTCAGCTCGTGCGGAGACCACCATCAGAACTGCACGCAGCCCCACGCGTGGACCTCCACCCGTTCGGCACCGGACGTGTACCGTCCCGAGGAGCTACACGCTCCCGCCTCGGCGACCCCGACGGTGAGTCCAACTTTTCGGTTACGTTTCTGTGGCCTGCCCTCATGCGTGCGTGCGTCTATGCTGCGGAACTCCATAGAGAATTTAGGCTCTTTAACATTCGCCTCCCTTCTGACGCTTTCATTTAGCCAGAAGCAGAGGAGAAAGCGCATGGAAATGACGAGCACACGCCAGTCTTTCAATCGGCTTATAAATAACTCCCAAAACATGACATTAAAATGTTTTTTCTAACACTATGTCATGATTCTTTATTGTCAGGAAAGACGCGCCGATATTGTTATTGGCACGTGAAATATTGATCACATTCAACTTCAATGACCGACTTCCTTCATTAATGTGGAATGTGTTCTAATAAATATGATATTATTTGAAAGAACATGTTACATATTTGATATTTGCGGTTTTTCTTTGGTGTTTGTTGCGATAGGGGAAAGTGAAAGTTGCAATAAATGGTTGAGCTTTTCGTGCTGCGTGTATTTCGGTGTTGAATGAACAAATATAAAGACTTACAATTAATTTTGTCAAAATGGCACACGGAAATATGCGAAATAGGTTTTATTCAGCCACAACAAAGTACACCTGTATTCCTGTATGCAGTCACAAGCATCCATAGGCTAGCTATTAGCATCCAAAGGCTAACAGTAATATTACAAGCTAGTCACTAGTATTTGTAGACTAGCTATTAGCATCCAAAGGTTAAATTAGCATTCCAAACTAGTCACTAGCATCCATAGGCTGGCTATTAGCATCCAAAGGCTAAATTAGCATTCCCAACTAGTCACAAGCATCTATAGGCTTGATATTAGCAACCATAGGCGAACATTAGCATTCCCAGCTAGTCACAAGCATCCATAGGCTAGCTATTAGCATCCAAAGGCTAACAGTAATATTACAAGCTAGTCACTAGTATTTGTAGACTAGCTATTAGCATCCAAAGGTTAAATTAGCGTTCCAAACTAGTCACTAGCATCCATAGGCTGGCTATTAGCATCCAAAGGCTAAATTAGCATTCCCAACTAGTCACTAGCATCTATAGGCTAGATATTAGCAACCATAGGCGAACATTAGCATTCCCAGCTAGTCACAAGCATCCATAGGCTAGCTATTAGCATCCAAAGGCTAACAGTAATATTACAAGCTAGTCACTAGTATTTGTAGACTAGCTATTAGCATCCAAAGGTTAAATTAGCATTCCAAACTAGTCACTAGCATCCATAGGCTGGCTATTAGCATCCAAAGGCTAAATTAGCATTCCCAACTAGTCACAAGCATCTATAGGCTTGATATTAGCAACCATAGGCGAACATTAGCATTCCCAGCTAGTCACAAGCATCCATAGGCTAGCTATTAGCATCCAAAGGCTAACAGTAATATTACAAGCTAGTCACTAGTATTTGTAGACTAGCTATTAGCATCCAAAGGTTAAATTAGCGTTCCAAACTAGTCACTAGCATCCATAGGCTGGCTATTAGCATCCAAAGGCTAAATTAGCATTCCCAACTAGTCACTAGCATCTATAGGCTTGATATTAGCAACCATAGGCGAACATTACCATTCCCAGCTAGTCACAAGCATCCATAGGCTAGCTTATAAGCATCCAAAGGCTAACAGTAACGTTACCAGCTAGTCACTAGCATCCATAGACTAGCTATTAGTTTCCAAAGGCTAAATTAGCGTTCCCAGCTAGTCACTAGCATCCATAGGCTGGCTATTAGCATCCAAAGGCTAAATTAGCATTCCCAACTAGTCACTAGCATCTATAGGCTTGATATTAGCAACCATAGGCGAACATTAGCATTCCCAGCTAGTCACAAGCATCCATACGCTAGCTTATAAGCATCCGTAGGCTAACAGTAATTTTACCAGTTAGTCACTAGCATTCATAGACTAGATATTAGCAATCATAGGCGAACATTAGCATTCCCAGCTAGTCACTAGCATCCATAGGCTAGATATTAGCAACCAAAAGCTAATAGTAACGTTACCAGCTAGTCACTAGCATCCACAGACTAGCTATTAGCATCCAAAGGCTAACAGTAATGTTACCAGCTAGTCACTAGCATCCATAGACTTGCTATTAGCATCCATCATCAGCAATAGGACATCGGTAAGTTTCAGCCAAAAATCACTTCTCAACAAAAAAGCTAGAAAAGTAAAATCTGAAGCATAACTTTTGTTTTTGCTCCCATTTTTCATGAGATTTTTCATAATATTAATCCCAGATACACAATATTACCATTTCTTTCTGTCTAAATATGTGATAGTGAGCACTTCTGCTTTGCTGAGATAATCCATCCCACCTCACTGGTGTGCCACATCAAGATGCTGATCTGACATCATGATTAGTGCACAGGTTTACTTTATACTGGCCACAATAAAAGGCCACTCTGAAATGTGCGGTTTAGTCTCACAGCAAAATGCCACAGATGTCACAAACATTGAGGGAGCGTGTAATCGGCATGCTGACAGCAGGAATGTCAACCAGATCTGTAGCTTGTGCATTGGATGTTCATTTCTCCACCATGATGGATGAAGAACACAGGTACATTTTATGGCTACAATTGACAATCTCATAAACTCTATGTGTTAGCACCTAGAGGCTATCAATTTGCATTCCCAGCTTGTTATTGGCATCCAAAGGCTAGCTGTTAACATCATTGGCTGTTCCCAGCAAGTTACTAGCATCCACAGGCCAGCTCTTAGTGTTCCTACTTAGCCACTAGCATCCAAAAGTGGGGTGTTACCAAATAGCCACTCTGTTAGCATCTGTTACCATTGTTAGCATCAGCAGGCTGAATATTAGCATTCCCAGCTAGTCACTAGCATCCATAGGCTATATGTTAGCATCCAAAGGCTAACATTAGTGTTTCCAGCTAGTCACTAGCAACATTGAGGTCGTTATTAACATCAGCAGGCTGACACTTAGCGTTCCTAGCTAGTTACTAGTATCCAAAGGCTGTGTGTTAGCACCAGTAGGCTAACATTAGTGTTCCCAGCTAGTGACTGGCATCTTAAGGCTAACAATTAGCGACACTTTGCATTCCCAGCTTGTCATTTGCATCCAAAGGCTAGCTCTCAACATCATTGGCTGACAATTACTGTACCCAGCAAGTTACTAGCATCCACTGGCTAGCTCTTAGTGTTCCTACTTAGCCACTAGCATCCAAAAGTGGGGCGTTACCAGATAACTACTCTGTTAGCATCTGTTAGCACTGTTAGCATCAACAGGCTGAATATTAGCATTCCCAGCTAGTCACTAGCATCCATAGGCTATATGTTAGCATCCAAAGGCTAACATTAGTGTTTCCAGCTAGTCACTAGCAACATTGAGGTCGTTATTAACATCAGCAGGCTGACACTTAGCGTTCCTAGCTAGTTACTAGTATCCAAAGGCTGTGTGTTAGCACCAGTAGGCTAACATTAGTGTTCCCAGCTAGTGACTGGCATCTTAAGGCTAACAATTAGCGACACTTTGCATTCCCAGCTTGTCATTTGCATCCAAAGGCTAGCTCTCAACATCATTGGCTGACAATTACTGTACCCAGCAAGTTACTAGCATCCACAGGCTAGCTCTTAGTGTTCCTACTTAGCCACTAGCATCCAAAAGTGGGGCGTTACCAGATAACTACTCGGTTAGCATCTGTTAGCACTGTTAGCATCAACAGGCTAAATATTAGCATTCCCAGCTAGTCACTAGCATCCATAGGCTATATTTTAGCATCCAAAGGCTAACATTTGTGTTTCCAGCTAGTCACTAGCAACACTGAGGTCGTTGTTAACATCAGCAGGCTGACACTTAGCGTTCCTAGCTAGTTACTAGTATCCAAAGGCTGTGTGTTAGCACCAGTAGGCTAACATTAGTGTTCCCAGCTAGTGACTGGCATCTTAAGGCTAACAATTAGCGACACTTTGCATTCCCAGCTTGTCATTTGCATCCAAAGGCTAGCTCTCAACATCATTGGCTGACAATTACTGTACCCAGCAAGTTACTAGCATCCACAGGCTAGCTCTTAGTGTTCCTACTTAGCCACTAGCATCCAAAAGTGGGGCGTTACCAGATAACTACTCTGTTAGCATCTGTTAGCATCAACAGGCTGAATATTAGCATTCCCAGCTAGTCACTAGCATCCATAGGCTATATTTTAGCATTCAAAGGCTAACATTTGTGTTTCCAGCTAGTCACTAGCAACATTGAGGTCGTTGTTAACATCAGCAGGCTGACACTTAGCGTTCCTAGCTAGTTACTAGTATCCAAAGGCTGTGTGTTAGCACCAGTAGGCTAACATTAGTGTTCTCAGCTAGTGACTGGCATCTTTAGGCTAACAATTAGCACCTAGAGGCTAACAATTTGCATTCCCAGCTAGTCACTAGCATCCATAGGCTATATGTTAGCATCCAAAGACTAACATTAGTGTTTCCAGCTAGTCACTAGCAACATTGAGGTCGTTGTTGACATCAGCAGGCTGATACTTAGCATTCCTAGCTGGCATCTTTAGGCTAACAATTAGCTCCCAGCTTGTCATTTGCATCCACAGGCTAGCTGTTAGTGTTCCTACTTAGTGACTAGCATCCAAAAGTGGGGTGTTACCAGATAGCCACTCTGTTAGCATCTGTTAGCATTGTTAGCATCAGCAGGCTGAATATTAGCATTCCCAGCTAGTCACTAGCATTCACAGGCTATATGTTAGCATCCAAAGGCTAACATTAGTCTTCCCAGCAAGTCACTAGCATCTGTATGCTAGCTGTTAGCATCAGTAGACAAACATCAGCATTCCCAGCAAGTCACATCTTCAGGTTGACAAGGAAGGAAATGTTATCATGGTCATCAGTGGATTCAAAACATTAAGAACGGTAAGAGATAGCATAAATTAGCATCAAATTTAACCTTCAGCGAGCCTCACTGAAGGTCGTGTTATCTCGCCGCGTTGATTGAGCGACTCATAGACGACGTCACTCGTTCCATTCCAGTCGCGGGGGTCGAGGTTTATTGAATGGTGCCGGCATCAAACGCTGACCCGAATCGGTTCTGTTATGTAAGAGGGAGCGTGCACATCAAACATGCACGCTGGTCATGTGATGCGAGAAGGAGGATGTAGACCAGGGGTCTCAAACTCAATTTACTCAATTTTTCTTCACAAAATAAGATGAAAAATAAATAAACGAATCAAGAATATAGAAAATCAATCAATCAGTAATAAATAAATAAATATAATAATAATAATAAAACGGCAAATAATAAAAACTTAAGAAACCACATATAGTTGGTGGGTAGACAAATTATTTTTTTCAGATTAAAATGAACAAAGCATTATTAGAGCCCTGTAGACATGACAAAACACGACTATAGTCACATTTATACTCTTTTTATTTACAACATATTGCGCAACTGCAGGGTCTTGAGACACATGCTAACTCGCAAACTAGAGAGCTAGCGATCTAAACGGTAGCCTTCAAGTTATTTCCTTTATACTTAAATAGCCAAAAACGTACCACTTCCACACAGATAGGGAGGATAACTATTAACAGTTATTTAACCTTTAACGTGAAGATTAATCAAACGTAATCATTTTTTCTGGGTACATGATACCAGATAGCCACTTTGTTAGCATCTGTTAGCACTGTTAGCATCAACAGGCTGAATATTAGCATTCCCAGCTAGTCACTAGCATCCATAGGCTATGTGTTAGCATCCAAAGACAAACATTAGTGTTTCCAGCTAGTCACTAGCAACATTGAGGTTGTTGTTAACATCAGCAAGCTGACACTTAGCGTTGCTAGCTAGTCATTAGTATCCGAAGGCTGTCTGTTAGCACCAGTAGGCTAACATTAGTGTTCCCAGCTAGTGACTGGCATCTTTAGGCTAACAATTAGCACCTAGAGGCTAGCAATTTACATTCCCAGCTAGTCACTAGCATCCATAGGCTATGTGTTAGGCTATGTGTTAATACCATACAGCATCCATATCAAACTTGCGCGGGTCGCACTAACATTAAACTTTCATATCAAGGCGGGGGCCTCAAACTAGTGTCCTGCGTGCCACATTTGGCCCGCGGGCCGCCTGTTTGAGACCCCCTGATGCAGACACGAACACGCTTCACCATGCACACACAGCTTTAAATTGATGTAATCCAGTAAGTAATTCACTATAGTGTAGCTAGCATTAGCACTAGCATGTCCAGGCCCATGGATAGTAGCTAGGATCCTTAATAGGAATAACATTAACAAGAGGCAGCCATCCAGTATCAACTTGAAGGAGCTGGCAGCACCTTAGCAGAACGCTAGCATGTTTGTTTTCTTATTTAAGAAAAACGGTTGATATCACGTCATGAAACTGTACGACATTCCCACAGGAGGGCTCAACGGAATTAAAAAGCAGCCGGCCCGTCTGACCTCCCTCTTCAGTTTGAGATGGCGTCCACATGGCGACAGCACACGCGGGAACCGATACAGGTTAATTAAAACGTGTCACGAATGAAACGCTGCAGAGATATGGTCTCTCAGAAGGAATTAAGGCTGCTCGTGGGTGATTAGTCTGGAATATTAATGTGATTATATGAAGCTTCATTTCCATTCAAGACGGCACAAAGTCACAGCAAGTTTCCACCAATCACGCCTTTGCATTCGCCGCTATTAGACACACCCCCATAGCGTCCTTTGGCCTCCACATTTAGGACTTAAGCACAATTCTCCATTTATCCTCCAGGCGGTGATGGCGCCTGTAGCCCACCACCCATTCCCCACGGTGGACGTCCCTGACCACGCCCACTACACCATCGGCTCGGTCATCCTCGCCATCGGTGTCACAGGAACGGTGGGCAACTTCCTGGTCATCTACGCCTTCAGCAGGTGAGTGCACCACCAAATATGGTCAAGGAATGTGCTGGGATTTTGGTATTGCTGGACTCTCAGTACACTCAATACTGTGCACACTGTGTACTTAGTTCCATCCACACGCAACATCCAGGTACTATTACTACTCGGTGTGTACGCACACAAAATCCAAAGTGTAAGTACACGGCTAAAATGCTCATATGCTAATTTTAGCATGTTAACAATGCTAACATGCTACAGTTAGCATGCAATACCCAGCACGTTAGAGCTAATTGTGTATATAATATTCACCAAAATGTCCAAAAATGCTACTATGCTAATCTTAGCATGCTAGTGCTAACTTGCTACCACCTGACATGATAGCATTAAGTGTCATTAAGTATAGGTTTCTACTAATGAACAGCTACAATGCTACTATGCTAATGTTGAGCATGATGAACCAAGCATGATATAGCTAGATTTCTGCCAATGTTAGCATGAACGAAAATGGTTAAAAATAGATATGCTAATGTTAGCATGTTAACAATTAGCATGATAAACCGAGCATGATATAGCTAGGTTTCCGCCAATGTTAGCACAAACGAAAATGGTTAAAAATAGATATGCTAATGTTAGCATGCTAGCAATGCAAACATGCTAATTGATAGCATGCTAATATTTAGTATGAGAGCACAAAGTTCGATTTTATAAAAATGGCACTCAAGTGCATGAGTGCACACTCGCCGCCATCATTAGTCGCCATCTTGGCTAGGTAGCGGAAAAAAAACACAGGAAGTCAGTGCACACTTATCGAAGTGTACTGACACCACCGGAGGGATAGTCAAAGAGTCAAAGCTGAAAGGAAGAGAGCCAATCAGCAAGCTGGCAGCAGCGGGGCATGATGGGTAACGGAAAAAAGCGTGAAGCTCCTCCTCCCCGCTGCTGATCATGTGACTTCCTGGTTTGGATGCACCTGAGCTCCGCCTTCCTGTGTCATCCAGCTCAGCTGACATTTTCCCAGAATCCTCTGAAGATATCTTATTGATTGCAGCACTTGGGAGAAGCAATCTCCTGATTGCGCCTGTGTGTGTGTGTCTGTGTGTGTGTGTGTGTGTAGGAGCCGCAGCCTGCGAACGCCAGCTAACATGTTTATCATCAACTTGGCCATCACGGACCTGCTCATGTGTGTCACACAGTCGCCCATCTTCTTCACCAGCAGCATGCACAAGAGGTGGATCTTTGGGGAGAAAGGTACACACACGCTGACTGACCCTGGGGGCCTTTTGGCTTTTCCTGGGCTGCAGCTTCTTCTACAGTACTATTCATCAAGAAAAAAAGGCAAAATATTAAGCAAAAAAAAAACCACAACTCTAACATGCTTTCATAGTAGTAGTAGTAGTAGTAATAGGCTATAGTTATAATAATAATAATAATAATATACTTGGGCGGCATGGCGGTCGAGTGGTTAGCGCGCAGACCTCACAGCTAGGAGACCAAGGTTCAATTCAAAAAAAAAAAACAATAAAAAAAACAAAAATGCCACTATACTAATCTTAGCATGCTAGTGCTAACTTGCTACCACCTGACATGATAGCATTAAGTGTCATTAAGTATAGGTTTCTACTAATGAAAACAGCTACAATGCTACTATGCTAATGTTAGCATCTTAACAATTAGCATGATAAACCAAGCATGATATCGCTAGGTTTCTGCTGACATTTGCACGAATGAAATTGGCTATAAATGGATATGCTAATGTTAGCATGCTAGCAATGTGAGCATGCTAATATTTAGTATGAGAGCACAAAGTTCGATTTATGAAAATGGCACTCAAGTGCCATTTGAAAGTAGTAATAATACTACTACTAATAATAATACTAATAATTTGCTTTAATAGTAGTAGTAATGTGTTGCACCGTGTTCTGGGTGGCGGGGGTGATGGGGGGGGTACGGGGGGCGAAACACTGCAATGGTTGATTTGACATCCAAATATATATCATCATTTGCTTTTCTATTCATTAAATACAGTAAAAACGGCCATATTTCAGACATAGTTGCTGGTGGTGATTAATCATGATTAATAAGCTACAAATTTATGATTAATCTGATTAAAATTCGACAGCCATCATTTGACAGCCCTAGTAATAATAATTGTCTTTAAAAGTAGTAATAATCCACATAATGTGCTTTATTTTAGCAACGTTTAAGACCACAGGCAGCACCTTGTGTTGATTGACACTGGCCACTTTATTAGGTACACCTGTCAAAGGTCGTCGTCTTCATCGATCAGAGTGACGACGTTGGTGGGTTTTCCTTTTATGGACTTGACTTTACGTTTAGTCTCCACTGTCAGCGTCAACTGCATGCTTTCGTTTATTGCTGAGGATCCGTCTCAGTTAGTGTACTTATACTTCAGCTTTTCAGTACTTGAGTGCACTTAAAAAAAAAAACTTAAACTGTATTATGGAAAGCAGGAAGTGAACAAATGAAACAGTTACTGATTGTAAAAGTACCAGATGGAGGGGTAGGATTTAATAAGCTTTGCTTCTTCCTACTCCTTTTGGACATGTGGAACTGGGAACTGATTATGGGATGCATTCAATTGTAATCTGATGCATGTTCAAATGAAATAAAACCATTACCATTACCATTACCATTACCATTACCATTACCATTACCATTACCATTACTACCTGAGCCACAGCAATACATAATAACAAAGTTTTCCCAACTTTTCCTTGTGTGTGTGTGTGTATTAGCGTGCGAGCTGTACGCCTTCTGCGGCGCTCTATTTGGGATCTGCTCCATGATCACGCTCACCGTGATCGCCATCGATCGCTATTTCGTCATCACGCGCCCTCTCTCCTCCATCGGGGTGTTGTCACGGAAGCGGGCGTTGGTCATCCTGGCGGCGGCGTGGATGTACTCGCTGGGGTGGAGCCTGCCGCCGTTCTTCGGCTGGAGTGAGGACACACACACACACACACACACACACACACATGCATCTTTGAGTTTGTTGAAGGAGTGTGTTTGTGGTCGCCAGGCGCATACGTTCCAGAGGGTTTGCTGACTTCCTGTACGTGGGACTACATGACCTTCACGCCGTCAGTGCGAGCCTACACCATGCTGCTCTTCATCTTTGTCTTCTTCCTGCCGCTCCTCATCATCATCTGCTGCTACATCTTCATCTTCCGCGCCATCCGCACCACCAACAAGTCAGTCTGTGTGTGTGTGTGTGTGTGTGTGTGTGCTTTTCCAGTGATACATTTTGTACAGATAGATAGCCTCATTAATATTCATATTAATAGACATCAAAATTAAAGGATGGCAGGGGCATAAAGATACATAGACATTATCAGTGATCACTTTGATATTGAATACATTTTGTACGTCACATATACGGAAATAATAAAGGATAATATTAAAGGATAAATAATAAAGGATGGAGATACATAAAATTAAAGGATGTGATACATGATACATTACATGAACATTACATGAACATTAAACATTACATGAACATAAAGACACATAAATACTAAAGGATGGGGGCCACTTTGATACATTTTGTACATTAAAGATACATAAATATTAAAGGATGATAGTATTAAAGATACCTGACCATAAATAATTAAGGATTGCGGCATTAAAGATACATAAAATTAAAAGACGGGTGCACCATGATACATTTTGTACTTTAAAGATACATAAATATTCAAGGATGACGGCATAAAGATACACATTAAAAGATGGGGACCATTTGGATACACATGGTACATTAAAGATGAAAGATGAAAAATTAAAGGATGGGGGCCACTTTGATACATTTTGTACACCAGAGACACATAAATATTCAAGGATGAAGGCATAAAGATACACATTAAAAGATGGGGACCATTTGGATACACATGGTACATTAAAGATGAAAGATGCAGATATTAAAGGATGGGGGCACTAAAGATAAATAAAATTAAAAGACGGCTGCACCACAATACATTTTGTACATTAAAGATACATAAATGCTAAAGGATGGGGGCCACTTTGATACATTTTGTACATGAGCGATACATAAATATTCAAGGATGAGGGCATAAAGATACACATTAAAAGATGAGGACCATTTGGATACACGTGGTACATTAAAGATGAAAGATGCAGATATTAAAGGATGGGGGCATTAAAGATACATAAAATTAAAAGACGGGTGCACCTGATACATTTTGTACATTAAAGATACATAAATGCTAAAGGATGGGGGTCGTGATGCTGAGGGTGTGTACAACGCTTTCACACATGCACGTGTGTGTGTTTCAGGGCTGTGGGAAAAGTGAACGGCAGCGTGCACTCTCACACGGCCACGCGAGACTCTGCAAAGACTTTCCACCGCCTGCAGAACGAGTGGAAGATGGCGAAAATCGCACTGATTGTCATTCTGCTCTACGTGGTCTCGTGGTCACCGTACTCGACCGTCGCACTTACTGCCTTCGCCGGGTAAAGCGTGGGCGGGCATGTGGGGGGATGGCGTACCGGAATAAACGTGTGGGGTACATTGTGGTGAATCTCTGTGTCGTCGCTGGTGTGCAGGTACGCTGATATGTTGACACCCTACATGAACTCTGTGCCCGCCGTCATCGCCAAGGCCTCCGCCATCCACAACCCCATCATCTACGCCATCACGCATCCCAAGTACAGGTAGCGCTCATCCGTGCTAACGTATGTAGAAATCCTCCCCCTGAGGACTCTAAGTGGGTTTCGAATAGAGCATAAGGGAATCTTAAAGAATGTGTGCCTGTATGCCTACAAGTAAGCGGGTCTCATTACAGCGCAGCTGCAAAAAAGCACCCTTCCTTTCCCTGCCCGGTCTTTTATACACTCGGGGCTGGAGTCCTGAGGCTGGAGTCCTGGACCAATCAGCTTTCGCCACTGCCCTAGCTTGAACCGCTTTCATGGTGTTTGCTTTTATGTTTAGCTAGCAAAATTGAGCAAATACCTTCACGTACTCAGGCCAGCTGCATGTTAAGCTCGGCTGACCTGAATGCTAACTACACTCTAGCGCAGGGGTCTCAAACTCAATTTACCTGGGGGCCACTGGAGCTAGGGTCTGGGCGAGGCTGGGCCGCATCAGGTTTTCCAAAAAAAAACCCCAAAAAACGCATTTATTAAAAACAAAAAAATTTAAAAAACTTCGCTTTGGTTCCAATTTTCTACAAGAAAAGCTCTGATAAAACATTCCACTGTTCTCAAATATCTTAATTTTTATTTTTCTGCACAAAATAAGATGAAAAATAAATAAACAAATCAAGAATAAAGAAAATCAATCAATCAGTAATTAATAAATATAATAATAATAATAAAACGGCAAATAATAAAAACTTAAGAAACCACATATAGTTGGTGGGTAGACAAATTATTTTTTTCAGATTAAAATGAACAAAGCATTATTAGAGCCCTGTAGACATGACAAAACATGACTATAGTCACATTTATACTCTTTTTATTTACAACATATTGCGCAACTGCAGGGTCTTGAGACACATGCTAACTCGTAAACTAGAGAGCTAGCGACCTAAACGGTAGCCTTCAAGTTATTTCCTTTAAACTTAAATAGCCAAAAACGTACCACTTCCACACAGATAGGGAGGATAACTATTAACAGTTATTTAACCTTTAACATGAACATTAATCAAACGTAATCATTTTTTCTGGGTACATGATACCAGATAGCCACTTTGTTAGCATCTGTTAGCACTGTTAGCATCAACAGGCTGAATATTAGCATTCCCAGCTAGTTACTAGCATCCATAGGCTATGTGTTAGCATCCAAAGACAAACATTAGTGTTTCCAGCTAGTCACTAGCAACATTGAGGTTGTTGTTAACATCAGCAAGCTGACACTTAGCGTTGCTAGCTAGTCATTAGTATCCGAAGGCTGTCTGTTAGCACCAGTAGGCGAACATTAGTGTTCCCAAAAACTTACCACTTCCACACGGATAGGGAGGATAACTATTAACAGTTATTTAACCTACAACATGAACATTAATCAAAGGTAATAATTTTTTTCTGGGTACATGATACCATACAGCATCCATATCAAACTTTAACATTAACCTTTCATATCAAGGCGAGGACCTCAAACTAGTGTCCTGCGGGCCACATTTGGGCCGCGGGCCGCATGTTTGAGACCCCTGCTCTAGCGGATCAAACACGCTAATACGCACTCATGCTAAGTGCAGGTCACCTAGATTGTTACGGGATGAAAGTGCTGGAACGCATCATCGTGATGATTAAACCTGCCAATCACAGCTGTCCTTCCTCAGGGTGGCGTTGGCTAAGTACATCCCGTGTCTCGGCGTCCTGCTGTGTGTGCGTCCTCGCGACTTGCGCTCGGCCAGCAGCAGCTTCATGTCCACGCGGCGCTCCACCGTCACCAGCCAGACGTCCGACATCAGTGCGCAGTTCCGCCGTCACAGCAAAGGTCGCCTCTCGTCCGCCTCTGACAGTGAATCGGTGAGCTGGGTGTGATCTTCTAACTAAAATTTGTTTAGGCTTTTATTCTGAAATCCTCCTTGTGTTTTGGGCTGACAGGGGCTGACGGACACCGAGGCTGACCTGTCCAGTTTGGGCTCCCGGCCCGCCAGCCGCCAAGTGTCCTGTGAGATCAGCAGAGACACGGCGGACTTCCCCGAATTCAAACCTTCCTCCAGCTTCAAGAGCAAGATGAAGAGTCACGACTCGGGAATCTTTGAGAAGGTCTTTGAGAAGATCTTCATTAGTTTGGCAACAAACATTCAAACACTCATCATCAACATCGTTGTTTTTGTCCTCCTCCAGACGTCCTTTGACACGGACATCTCCACCATCGGAGTCAGCGAACGCGGCATCGTTCCCAATGTGAGTACCGAGATTCAGATGGACGTGGTTTATCTTCTAAACCTTCAAACATCTCCTCTCTTGCAGAACACTGACTCGGCAGAAGGTCACGCCGCCAGAAGCGCGCTCGCTCGCATCCCGAGCATCGTCATCACCTCCGAATCTAGCCCCTTCCTTCCTGTTGGCCGAAGCGGTTCGCGGTCCATCCGTGCCAAGGCCACCTACAGCAGCACGGGGGCGGGGTCTGGTTAGAGTCCCACCCCCTTTCCTTATTAGCATGTGACCTAATCATGTCCACTCAGAATGTATAGACTTTGCAGCTTGACGCTTGAAACATAAAGGCCGGTGTCTCAAATGGAATACTTGTGTCAGTACACTTCAATAAGTGCACTGTGTACACTTAGTTCCTGAGTGTGCGAATTTTGACAGTGTTTTTCTTCGATTCGAGACATGATGTCGTGACTTGATTGTAATGAAGTGTGTTTGGTGTTAAATGTAACACACTGTAGCCACTTATTAGTTAATTATGTGACATAACGTATATAAATATCCATCATCACGGTCCTGAGAGGACGTCCATTCACTACTTAATTACCTTTGGAGGTAATGACTAGCTCACGCTCACAAGTCTTTCTCTACCAAAAAAAGAAAATGCTATATGATGAATATACACACAAATGAACCCAAACATGTCCTACTTCCTGTCTTTGTGCTCAGATAATCATTTCCACTTTTTTTCTCATGTCCCAAAGCCTGCAAATGCACTTTGTTCAGTGTCCTCCCTGCGTCACGGTATTACATTTTATTTTTTTTTTCCTGTAGATGTTTTCTTTTGCGTGCTCATTGTGTTGTTTCTTAACTTTCACAACCTTATACATTGTGACACATTATGGACGGTATATTCATTATCCTAAATATTTCTATGTTGTGTCTTTGTTGTTGCTTTTATTTATTATTTTTTTTATAAATAAATCTGTGCTATTTACCATCACAAACATTGTCATTTGTTCTCAGCTTATAATATAGGCAACTCTTATATTGAGGTATAATTTAACAAGATTATTTTGTGTATTAATGCTCTCTGGGGATGAAGTGTGACGTGTATGTCACTGTCTCTTTAAAAAAAAAACCGCTCCCTAATCACGAGCCGCAGCTAATCGGGCCACGCCCCTTTCCCCGCCAAACCGGCGACCACCCGAGCAGGAACCCCGGAAGTTCGACCACTACAACCTGTACCCCACAGGTGTTGGCGTCTGCACTAATGGCAGCTGATGACTTCCAGGTACTTTGAGACTTTTAAACGTTCTGTTTTTTGCCCTTCTGGTGCCTAATCCCCTTAGCTTCACCATTATTATCTTCACCGGCCGGCTGCAATTTACATGGACTCAGCACACACACACGCACACACACAAACTCGGCGTGTGTTAGTGACGTATTTCCGGCGCAAGTTACTTGTTATTGTTGTGAAGTAATTAACTTTTGAATTGACTTACGTTTAGCTGTTTGTTTTGTTTACGACATGCGTGATGGATTCTATACGCGAAGCGACCTCGGTGGGCGGAGCTGTGTGGGCGGGGATGGCAGCTGGCGCTGAGGGTAAAACGAACACACATGACTAAACTGCAGCTAGGCATCATTACCATATCAGCCTCTCACAGTGGGGAGCAGACCTCCCCCAAGGCCTAACTAAGCCTTAGAAGAGATTTGTCTTTTATTTCCTGGGACATTAAACTTGCTGTGAGCAAACACACACGTCACTGGTGAATGTTAAGTGCGACTATATAACATTACTATAACTTTGTTGTTCGGAGAGCTTAGTTTGAGTGCTTAGTTTGAACTTTTCAAATGTGATGTGACTCATATGAAGCGGCAAAAGACTTAATTGTATTGGTGTCATGGAATCTTGTAGCTATGTTTATGGGCTTGCTCATTAATGCAAGCCCCATAGACAGCTCCTGTCTATGGGGCTTGCATTACTGAGCAAGCCCATATTGTTATTCCTTGTGATGTTTAGCTATTATTATATCTTAATCTTCCCATTTTTGCTTGCGTTATGCGGCCAAAACCGCAAGAAGGACCCCCACACATGTTACACCGCCGGAATCCTGACGCTCAGGACTACAGCGGTATTTATTTTTTGGAACCATTTTGTGTAACCATGGCGACGCTATTCACCAAAACGTTCAAAAATGGGCCACTAGATTAGATACACCTCTTCTATTTTTAGAACAGCCGCATTCCAGGGAAAAGGAGAATTTACAGACTTTTCACAGCCTTGTAGCTCAGCCATACGGCCACGTAGAAACGTGATTAACCTCTAATTTTTGAGATAAACTTCTTAACTCTCCCTGTGGCTAAATGCTAATTGCTAGCATGTTAGCATTTAAGCTAATTTACTCATGTCTAAAGGAAAATACACACATGGCATGATGTGGGGACACTGTAGGACTGCCACAAACTTTTCAGGACATGAGGCTGTCTTGCTAGGTGCTAGCACGGTAGCCGCTGGCGCACCGGGCCCGAGGTTCACAGCAGAGGTGGCAAGCCCATCAAAATTTCCGCGGGAATTTTCTAGTTATATTTGGGGATGTGGGGACACTGTAGGACTGCCACAAACTTTTCAGGACATGAGGCTGTTTTGCTAGGTGCTAGCATGACGACTGTTAGCATGTTAGCATTTTAGCTAATTTACTCATTTCTAAAGGCAAATAGACACATAGCATGATGTAGGAAGGTTATAGGACAACCTTGGCACTTTCTAAACTTGAGGCCCTCTTGCTAGGTGCTAGCATGATGACTGTTAGCATGTTAGCATTTTAGCTAATTTACTCATTTCTAAAGGCAAATAGACACATGGCATGATGTGGGGACACTATGGGACTGCATCAACATTTTCGGTACTTGAGGATGTCTTGCTAGGTGCTAGCACGGTAGCCGCTGGCGCACCGGGCCCGAGGTTCACAGCAGAGGTGGCAAGCCCATCAAAATTTCCGCGGGAATTTTCTAGTTATATTTATTCTCTTCCACTGTGTCATTTACTGGCGTGACCTTTTTAAGAGCGAAGATGCCGCATCGTACATCGTACTATCAGCGTGGAAAATCATCCGCAGCAATGTGATCTTTTTAGGAAATATCTCACTTCCAGCAGGCCCTTCACATCCCAGGGATATCGCTCATCCAGACCACAGTGGGAGCATTCCTGTCTCTAAACTTAGACGCTGATAGTGACATGTCACACACATGGACGCCGACTTAAATATCCAGCACGGAGAATATAAATGTCACAATTAAAAAGAAAGGCAAATAAATATCGTAAGCGAACATGTTTTGATTTGTGAGGCATGTTGACAACTCAGCTTTTTTTTTGTATGTGTGTGTGTGTGTGCGTGACCACCTGTTGTTATCGCCTGCCAAAATAAAAGCCCATTAAAATGCTCGTTGTCGCGCCTGCCAAAGTGTTTTCCAGAAGGGACTTTTACCCTCGTTAACAGATCACGTGACAACGGCACGACAGAGTTTGCTCACATTTTTGGCATTAACTTCCATGTTGGGGTTTCTACTGAAATGTATCTGTGGCGGCATGTTGAACGCGGCAAATCTTAAGCCAGAATGCCCGATCCCAACAACGTGTGTATACGTCACAAAAGCAACAACTATATCAGGTGACCTACTATGCTCCTTTTTGGGCCTTTTGTATTGAGCTGTGGACTCCTATAGAGCAGTTATACACAATAACCAGCACACAAAGCTATTTAGATCTTCCGGAATCTGCACCTATTCTAGATTTTTTTTTTTTTTTTCGATTTTGTGCTTCTTGTGAAAACAGTCTGTTTTAATTTATCTACCCATGACGCTCTTCCGGGCACACCCACTTCGCTGTGATTGGTCACACACCCCAGTGGTTAAAAGGACTTCTGGTGTTGTGGCGCTAGCTGCAAAGCTAACTTTATAGGAGTTGATAAAGGATAATAAACGGTAATGTATCTTTTTAAAATACAGCCATATGTGTCGGATCCCCAATCTGATCCGGAAGTAGAGAATAGTAGAATAGTAGAAAAGAGGTTACTTTAGTACGTTTCTCAATCGTAAGTAGCTTTAGCATTTTAGCATGTTTTCTACAGCATGGGTAAAATGTGATGTGTTTTGCGGGTCTGCCAGTGTAGAGCCACTAATTTTAAAATGAATTTTCAAAATTATTTTTCCTCATAATATGATGTTACTCAGCGGCACGTCGGTCGAGTGGTTAGCACGCAGACCTCACAGCTAGGAGACCAGGGTTCAATTCCACCCTTGGCCAAACTCTGTGTGGAGTTTGCATGTTCTCCCCGTGCATGCGTGGGTTTTCTCCGGGTACTCCGATTTCCTCCCACATTCCAAAAACATGCTAGGTTAATTAGCGACTCCAAATTGTCCATAGGTATGAATGTGAGTGTGAATGGTTGTTTGTCTATATGTACTCTCATGAAATGTCCACTTGTTCTCCTTATATTGCAGCAGAGTTTTCCATTTTTGCCATCACAGTGTTTTTTTTTAAATAGATTTCTTGTTATATTTTTAAAATGTGGCACGGGCCGCACTTTGGACACCCCTGGTTTACACATTTAGACAGGATGTGGCAAACAGCGCTCTTGTTTTGAACGTTACAGACGAACTGGGCGCAAGAATAAAAGTACCTGTGCAACATCAGCGAGCATCGTAAAACGCTCGCTTACATTAACAAGCGGTAAAACACAACACGATGTAAACACACGCTAGTATGCTCTGCTGGAGTAAGCTAGCACAGCTAGCGCCCATTCACGCTCTGTAAGAGAGGAGATTTAGGTTTTTAGGCTAACTCCTTGGTGTTTTAGGCCGCTGTTTGACATGTTTAGTTGGGGAGGGGGCGGATTAGTGTTTAGTGATGACATTCCGCCAAAGTTGCGCTCGGAAATATGTCGCGCGAGATTGCGGCGTTTGCAATCAACTCTGTATTTATTGGAGCCGCCCTGACAGCGGCGTGATTCAGCGAGGGAATCAAACTGTTGACCTCTCTCCAATGGGCCATGTGACCTTTCTGCTTTCTGTATTTGATCACCTCTGGGATAATGAGACGTATCCGTGCCACGCCCCTCACTGGGTCAGAGGGACACCCTGATTGGGGGGGGGGATTCATGTGGGTCTATATTAGCGTTGGTGAATCACGGCGAGCGAGCGCCATACCGGGTGTCTCCTTTCATGCCATATAAGTCCACCCCCCCTCTTTTTTTTGTCACCCCCCCCCCTTCTCCCCGACCCCCCCACAATGCCACCCCGCTATCTGCGGCTATTCTTAGCCTTTCACTCTTAGCTCGTCCGAGCAGGCAAGTCCTCCTCGTGTTCCTCTCGCCTTTTTGTCTTCATCTGTTTTCTGGCATCACTTCAGGTTCTGCAGGTCTGTCTTTTGGGATGGGTTCTGACCTTTTATGTGTCTTTATCTTCTTCTCAGAGGCTCCCGGTCGCCGGCCCTCCCTAGCATCCCGCCACCGCGGCCGTTCTGTAGTCGATCACTGAGCCAAACGCCGTGGTCCACCTTCAGAGGAAAACATCTTGGGCATCTTCAAGGATGAGCACGTACACGGTGTCACTTCCCGGACCCGGACCTTGGGGGTTCCGGCTGCAGGGCGGGAAGGACTTCAACATGCCGCTGACCATCTCCAGGGTAAGATGATCAACAGGTTCTTCTTGTGCTGTTTGGAGGAGCTCGGTGGCGTCTTCATGTGTGGTGTCCCAATGAAAGGAGCGTGTAGCAATGAGTTACTAACGTTGATGTCCACCCTTCACTTGGGATCTTCTCATAAGTTCTTCCTCATCTCGAAGCGAGAAGTGGGTTTCATGTTCAATCCAACATGGAAGCGCATGAGCTTCCTCTTTCATTCACTTTCTTTGACTGGACATTGTCCTCAGGCCTAAAGTGCATGTGAAGTCTATTTGGGGCAGGGGGTCGGGGGGGGGTGGGCAACTCAATCGGGCCCAGTCGGTCCTGCTGGGGGCGTGGCAGCTGTCAGTGTTTTTATGGGCGGGGCGAAAGTGGAGCCGCGGGACCTAAAAGTGGAAACGGTGTCGGTTTCACGTCGTCTCCGAATAGACTACTGCTGTGTGTCAGGATGCTCCGTCCATCTGACAAACCTTCTATCTGCTGCTTGTCCTCACTGGGGTCACGCTGTCTGCTCAGGTGGAGTACATACAAGTGGAATACATGCAGGTGGAGTACATACAGGTGGAATACATACAAATGGAGTACGTACAGGCAGAATACATGCAGGCGGAGTACAAACAGGTGGAATACATGCATTTGGAGTAGCTACAGGTGGAATACATGTAATTGGAGTGCATACAGGTGGAGTACATGCAGGTGGAGTACATGCAGGTGGAGTACATGCAGGTGGAGTACATGCAATTGGAGTACATGCAGGTGGAGTACATGCAATTGGAGTACATTCAATTGGAGTACATGCAATTGGAGTACATACAAGTGGAGTGCATACAAGTGGAGTACATACAAGTTAAATACATGCAGTTGGAGTATATACATACATGTGAAATACGTGCAGGTGGACTACATATATGTGGAATACATGCAGTTGGAGTATATACAGTTGGACAGGTGTAGTACATACAACTGTACTGTTTCTAGTGTTGTACGGGTCTAGCACATGAAGGTGTAGTACATGCAGGTGGAGTAAAGGTGTTGTATATGCAGGTGTTGTATCTACAGGTGGAGTAAAGGTGTTGTATCTACAGGTGGAGTAAAGGTGTTGTATCTACAGGTGGAGTAAAGCTGCTGTATCTACAGGTGGAGTAAATGTGTTGTATATACAAGTGTTGTATCTATAAGTGGAGTAAAGGTGTTGTAAATACAGGTGTTTTATCTACAGGTGGAGTAAAGGTGTTCTATCTATAGGTGGAGTAAACATGTTGTATCTACAGGTGGAGTAAAGGTGTTGTATATACAGGTGTTTTATCTACAGGTGGAGTAAAGGTGTTCTATCTAGAGGTGGAGTAAAGATGTTGTATCTACAGGTGGAGTAAAGGTGTTGTATATACAGGTGTTTTATCTACAGGTGGAGTAAAGGTGTTCTATCTAGAGGTGGAGTAAAGATGTATCTACAGGTGGAGTAAAGGTGTTGTATATACAGGTGTTTTATCGACAGGTGGAGTAAAGGTGTTCTATCTAGAGGTGGAGTAAAGATGTTGTATCTACAGGTGGAGTAAAGGTGTTGTATATACAGGTGGAGTAAAGATGATGTGTCTACAGGTGGAGTAAAGGTGTTGTATCTACAGGTGGAGTAAAGATGTTGTATATACAGGTGTTGTATCTACCGGTGGAGTAAAGATGTATCTACAGGTGGAGTAAATGTGTTGTATATACAGGTGTTGTATGTACAGGTGGAGTAAAGGTGTTGTATATACAGATGTTGTATCTACAGGTGTTGTATCTACAGGTGGAGTAAAGGTGTTGTATATACAGGTGTTGTATGTACAGGTGGAGTAACGGTGTCATGTATATACAGGTGTATCTACAGGTGGAGTAAAGGTGTTGTATATACAGGTGTTGTATCTACAGGTGGAGTAAAGGTGTTGTATATACAGGTGTTGTATCTACACGTGGAGTAAAGGTGTTGTATATACAGGTGTTGTATCTACAGGTGGAGTAAAGGTGTTGTATATACAGGTGTTGTATCTACAGGTGGAGTAAAGGTGTTGTATATACAGGTGTTGCATCTACACGTGGAGTAAAGGTGTTGTATATACAGGTGTTGTATCTACAGGTGGAGTAAAGGTGTTGTATATACAGGTGTTGTATCTAAGGGTGGAGTAAAGGTGTTGTATATACAGGTGTTGTATCTACAGGTGGAGTAAAGGTGTTGTATATACAGGTGTTGTATCTACAGGTGGAGTAAAGGTGTTGTATCTAAGGGTGGAGTAAAGGTGTTGTATATACAGGTGTTGTAGCCACAGGTCTTGGATAAGCGGATGGATGGATGGATGGGTATCTACAGGTGGAGTAAAAGTGTTGTCTATACAGGTGTAGTGATGTTTGAGGTGGAGGAGACAGATGAGGAGAAGAGTGCTTTGGGGTTTTTTTTTGGGAGGCCTGTCATATGTGACCTTTGACCCGTCATGACACAGCAGCGAAAAGCTGCATGATGGGAAGATGAGAATCAAGTTGACGAGCTGAAAGTGTGTCAGAGTAGGATTTTGAAGATGACGAGGGGCGACAGCTGCCAATGAAAGCGTGGATCCCAGCTTTAGCTGTAGCAAGCGTGACATCATCACTCACACCGCCATCTTGGAAGTCCCAGCTGCTTGCATGGGTCTTCGCATGTCACCACGTTACACATTCATCATATGGACACCACTTTGTACTGTACTGTGTACTGCAAGTATTAATGCTCAGTTCATAGCCCAGCTTTGTTGGCCTGGTCCTTCCGACTGTGCCATGAGGCCACAATACAGGTGATGAGTGAGGGATGCCAACTTCCAATCATCCCCCCCCCCCCCCCCCCCCCCCGGGGGCCAGTGGTGTATTGTTTCCTCAGCTTTGGCACACAGCAGGATTATCCTGCAGAGCAGACGGAATGATTTGACATGGATGAAGATTAGCCTCTAACAAGTTCTACTCAACATGTAATAAGCTACACTGGAGGGCGCTATTATTATTACCGCTATTATTATTACCGCTATTATTATTACCATCGCTATTGTTGGTGCTTGTGGTGGCATGTGGTTGTGTTACGTAGAAGTACAGCAGCTCAGCAGTTGTCATTTGATTGTTTTCAATAAATAACATCTGGATGCAGGACTGCCATCTATTTGTGGCTGTGTTGGGGAGGCCAGTAGCAAAGGCAACATCACTTATTAGTTCGCTTTTTGAGCTTTGTTAGGTCAGTGCGCCAAAGAAAAGGAAAGCCATCGCCATGGAAGGGAAAATTATCATAAGAAGCTCTTATTTGGTAATGCTAATGGTAATGGTAATGGTTTTATTTCATTTGAACATGCATCAGATTACAATTGAATGCATCACATAATCAGTTCATAGTTCCGTATGTCCAAAAGGAGTAGGAAGAAGCAAAGCTTATTAAATTCTACCCCTCCATCTGGTACTTTTACAATCAGTAACTGTTACATTTGTTCACTTCCTGCTTTCCTAATATAGTTTTTTTTTTTTTTGTCACGTACCAAAGTCCAAGATGATATGACCATCCAATGACATAATGGGTACCATATTAACTGTCAATATACTGATATATATATAGCACAAAATGCATAAAAAATACAAAAAATAAAGAGCAATACTGTATGTGCTCACATCTTAGTCTCCAAAACTATCCTGTAAGACCAGAAAAAGTCTATAGATTTCTTGCTTTTTGGAAAAACTATATTTAGAACGGACTGTACGACAAAGTTGTGGACAAAGTTTCTTGTTTGGTCTGTCTGAACCAGATCAGAAATATAAACTAAATAATGTTTAAAATATTTTATCACTGAAGAGCAGAAGTTGTCTTCACCTTGAAAGCATGTCTGGTGGGGCGGGGGTGGGTTCGGGGGCGGGGGTGTTTGATGTCTGCTGAAGTTCTGTAACACAACTTGATGAGGGTGACTCAGTCATCTGGATCCAGTTTCAGCATCGGGGACCCCGTCATTCCCAGACGTGTTCCTAATATTTCCAGCCTCTCGTCATCTGGTCTTTTTTTTAGAGTCACTTTATCGTCAGTACAGTCGTCCCTCACAATATCACGGTTTGATTATTACTCCCTCTCTATATCATGTTTTTTCAGTGATTCATGAATAAAAGATGGCGGTTTTGTGGTAGACGTATGTCTATTATTAGTCCAAACATATGGAAATACAAATGATATGTAGTACTGTGGTTACCAGGCAGCAGTAATGACACAAATCATTATGACATTGCATGAAGTCATGAATAGAGTGGAAAACTTACCACTTCGTGTGTGGAAGTGGTAAGTTTAAGAAATGAATTTGAAGCTAACTGGTTAACTCGGTAGCTTGCAAGCTTGTGTCCGTCTTGAGCCCCTGCAGCGTAAGAGCCGAGAGCAATGTGTTGTAAACAATTAAAAACAGGAGTGTAAAGGTGACTATAGGGGTGTTATTTATGTCTACAGAGCTCTAATTATGTCTTTAAAAAATTTTGAAAATTAAAAAAAATACAAAAAATATTATTATTATTATTAAAATAAAAAAATATTTTTTAAAGTTTTTTTTTTATTTTTAAAAAAGTAAAAAAATTGCAGAAAACAGGTTTTCTGTGCTCTGAGTATGAAAATATTCCATTTATTAGCCATGAATCCTGTATCGCCTGGAGTCTGGAGCTAATTAACCGTGATAAACGAGGGACGAATGCACAGTTCAATCTCTTTTTTTTTTTTTTACACCACAGGTTTTGTATGATTTGTCAAATATTTTTGCTAAATTATAACCATATCGAACGGAGTGCCCAAAGAAAGCATCCAATGCAGTACATGCTGGCATTTTTGTCCATAAATATGTATTGTGTGTGATATTTTAGACATGAATTAATGCCGAAAACCAAGGTTCCTCTGTATGTATGTAAAGTATTTTTATCTTTATGTAAGAGTAATGTGGTATTTAAATCCATGTTAGTATCACTGGGATAAATGGCTCCAACTGACTCCCCAGTCCAAATCTCTCAGCTGCTTTGCTCCAAAAGCCAGACTCTCATTGGCTCAGAAAGCCACCCCCGCCTACCCCCCGCCCTTAGAATGCGGGGAGCTGCACCCTGGTCCTGACATCTCAGTCATCTTTTCATGAGCTCTGCGTGAAACAAAAGCTGAGCAACTCTTTTTTTTTTTACCATATTTATATTTCATCGCGTCCCGTTCCGATGAGTTCACTTGTGTTTTTGGAAGCCAAAAATGGCAATATGACTTTAAAACCAGGGGTCTCAAACTCAATTTACCTGGGGGGCACTGGAGCTAGGGTCTGGGCAAGGCTGGGCCGCATCAGGTTTTCCCAAAAAAAAAAACCCAAAATGCATTTATTAAAAACAGAAAAATGTACAAACTTTTTCAGTGCTTTGGTTCCGATTTTCTACAATAAAAGCGCTGATAAAACATTCCACTGTTCTCAAATATCTTAATTTTTATTTTTCTACACAAAATAAGATGAAAAATAAATAAACAAATCAAGAATAAAGAAAATCAATCAATCAATAATAAATAAATATACTACTAATAATAAGACGGCAAATAATAAAAACTTAAGAAACCACATATAGTTGGTGGGTAGACAAATTATTTTTTCAAATTAAAATGAACAAAGCATTATTAGAGCCCTGTAGACATGACAAAACACGACTATAGTCACATTTATACTCTTTTTATTTACAACATATTGCGCAACCGCAGGGTCTTGAGACACATGCTAACTCGCAAACTAGAGAGCTAGCGACCTAAACGGTAGCCTTCAAGTTATTTCCTTTAAACTTAAATAGCCACAAACTTACCACTTCCACACGGATAGGGAGGATAACTATTAACAGTTATTTAACCTTTAACATGAACATTAATCAAACATAATAATTTTTTCTAGGTACATGATACCATACAGCATCCATATCAAACTTGCGCGGGCCGCACTAACATTAAACTTTCATATCAAGGCGGGGGCCTCAAACTAGTGTCCTGCGGGCCACATTTGGCCCGTGGGCCGCGTGTTTGAGACCCCTGCTTTAAACGGACGTTAAAAAAGCAGTGAAAGCAGCACATGTAGGATGTGCTACAGGACATTACATCGCCCGCTGCTTGAATCCTTCAAGGCATAACCTGAAGTTATGGGAGTGTAAGTCCTCCTCTGCGCAAAACCTCTCTCACACTGCAACTGTTGACAGGCGCACGGCTGTTTTTAGCTGCTGAAGGTCAGCCAACACACACACACACGTCTTATCGGTAGCCTCCTTCTCTTAGCGTCTACTGTTACGAGCCTGCAGGGTCACTGGAGTTACTTTAAGATGGCTGCGCTAACCTCTACCTTGATATTTTTAAGTCGACAGGACCTGACCATGAAACAACTCAGGATTGTCTGAGCTTTTGCTAAACCATCAAAAGCTTTCACTCGAGTTGGGTTTAAAGGAAAGGGGTACTTTTTGGGGGAGTCAGCCAATCACAGAGCACATATAGACAAACAACCATTCACACTCACATTCATACCTGTGGACAATTAACCTAGCAGGGCGGCACGGTGGTCGAGTGGTTAGTGTGCAGACCTCACAGCTAGGAGACCAGGGTTCAATTCCACCCTTGGCTATCTCTGTGTGAAGTTTGCATGTTCTCCCCGTGCATGTGTGGGTTTTCTCCGGGTACTCCGGTTTCCTCCCACATTCCAAAAACATGCTAGATTAATTAGCCACTCCAAATTGTCCATAGGTATGAATGTGAGTGTGAATGGTTGTTTGTCTATATGTGCCCTGTGATTGGCTGGCCACCAGTCCAGGGTGTACCCCGCCTTTCGCCCGAAGACAGCTGGGATAGGCTGCAGCACCCCCCGCGACCCTCGTGAGGAAAAAGCAGTAGAAAATTAATGAATAAATTAACCTAGCATGTTTTGTTTTTGTTTTCCTCCTATTTTGTGTGGAAGTGGTAACTTTTTGGCTTCTTATTTTGTCTTTCCCCACTCTCGGCCATCTCTGTGTGGGGTTTGCATGTTCTCCCCGTGCATGCGTGGGTTTTCTCCGGGTACTCCGGTTTCCTCCCACATTCCACAAACATGCTAGGTTAATTAGCCACTCCAAATTGTCCACCAGTCCAGGGTGTACCCCGCCTTTCGCCCGAAGACAGCTGGGATAGGCTGCAGCACCCCCCGCGACCGCGGTAAAAAATGAATGAGTTTTCCTCCTATTTTGTGTGGAAGTGGTAACTTTTTGGCTTCTTATTTTGTCTTTCCCCACTCTCGGCCATCTCTGTGTGGGGTTTGCATGTTCTCCCCGTGCATGTGTGGGTTTTCTCCCGGTACTCCGGTTTCGTCCCACATTCCAAAAACATGCTAGGTTAATTAGCAACTCCAAATTGTGAATGTGAGTGTGAATGGTTGTTTGTCTATATGTGCCCTGTGATTGGCTGGCCACCAGCCCAGGGTGTACCCCGCCTCTCGCCCGAAGACAGCTGGGATAGGCTCCAGCACCCCCCGCGACCCTCGTGAGGAAAAAGCAGTAGAAAATTAATGAATAAATTAACCTAGCATGTTTTGTTTTTGTTTTTTCGATCAAATTACTGGCACCTAGTGACTAGTGTACAATGCTAAATTATCAAGATGTCTTTGAATGCATCTTCTAAATGCCTTATATACGTATGTATTTTTGTTCATGCAGTCATTTTTATACTCAAAAATGCTTAATCGAGGCAAAAGATATATACAAATTCACTTTAATATGCATATTTTTGACTGATAACAGGCCTTATTCATTGACAAAACAACAAGCGTTTATTAACAGATATATTTTTGAAGCGGAAGTGAAGCCTCGAAATATGAAGCGGTGGCGAGGGATTGCTGCAATGTGTCTTTTTATGCACTGTATGGAAAACTCTTAGTGGTTTTAGCACAGAACCTTGTGGAACTCCAGTCATTGTAAGTGTACCGCTGTGCTTGCTACCCCAAGGGAGGGGTTACTGTACCCATCTGTTTTTGTTTTTTTTTGGAACCTCCACAAATTTTTGACAACCTGAAAGATCCCTGGTTGAGTGGAAACCAGTTTTAGCTCAGTCCAACCGGATCCGGATCAGTTAGATCAGCAGAGACCAGCCTGTCTGCGGCATCATTTCACTCACATTAAACTCACTACAAATGTCAGCCAGTCAAGAGCCAGATCAGAACTGTTGCCGGGTGTCAGAGCGCAGTTTAACCGATACCACCGTGTGTGTGTGTGTGTGTACACACGTGCATACTGCACACGTCTTGTGTTTCCCTGCAGTGTTTCCACATCCTCACATACAAGCGTTGTCACTGTCTTGACTGGTTAAAGTGATTTTCCAGTTTTAAAAAGCGTGTCGTTCCCCCTCGTCCACACTCCTCCAGGTGGAAAGGTCGGGGGTCAGAGCAACGGCCGCAAATAGAAGCGTGATGCAGGAGTGATGACAAAGGGATTTTTGGGGGGTAAAAAGAGCAGCAGGGGTTAGCGGGGTGTGTGTGTGTGTGTGTGTGTCGACAGCTGTGTGGGCTTCTGAGGGCGGCGCCACAGTGACTCCCCCTGATGAGCCCACCATCACATGACTTCACTAGTTTTTATTCTACTGTTGAGTGCGTACTCACACCAGGACGATGGCTAGGCGCGCAAATGCGGGAAACCTCCCCTGTGGTCCTGTCATAGAATAAGTAAGGTGATGGCTCCTATTCATGAAAACCAAACACAATTCATAATAGAAATACGCTCAAAATGATATACCCGTGACTACATTAGCATGCTAATAAACATGTAATTGAGATCATGTGGTGTATTAATATGGTCCATAGGGTCCATCATCAACCAAATCATACGAAACCAACTCAATTTGTCCCATAAGTCCCATTTTCCACCTCTGACACCCATCAATATTAACACACAACCATTTTTACACAACCAACTTTCCAGATCTTCCAGAATCTGCGTCTATTCGAGTCGTATTTCTTTGGATTTCCACAACAGTCAGTTTTCATTTCCACACATGGCCCGCCTCCGGGCACGCCCACTCTGCTAATGATTGGTAGCACTCGGCTTGTACAGCTTGTACCCGGTCACGCCCGTATAAAGAAGTCAGGCTCACTGTGATGTCACAGTGTTAGAAAAAAAACTGTCCTAACACAATAATACAACATTCTAACTACATTTATAGGTCAGAGAAGTGGAAAAACTTTCAGGAATTTTGACAAGGAAAATGAGGAAGAACATGATAACTGCATGCATACAAATAATGCATATATTGAAATTAAATATCACAAATTCAGGTATTTTATTGGAAGTCAGACATGAGAATTATAATATAAGTATTATGGTAATGGTAATGGTTTTATTTCATTTGAACATGCATCAGATTACGATTGAATGCATCCCATAATCAGTTCACAGTTCCACATGTCCAAACGGAGTAGGAAGAAGCAAAGCTTATTAAATCCTACCCCTCCATCTGGTACTTTTACAATCAGTAACTGTTACATTTGTTCACTTCCTGCTTTCCTAATATACGAATAATACGTTTTTTTGGTTTGTTTTTTATTATTATTTTATTTATTAGATTTAGATTTTTTTATTTTTTGTTTTATCGCAGTACAAGGTGATATGACCATACAATGACATAATGGGTACCAAAGTAACTGTCAATATACTGATATATATATAGCACAAAATACATAAATAAATAAATAAAAATACAAAAAAATAAAGAGAAATACTGTATGTGCTCACTGTCCTGTAAGATCAGGAAAAAGTCTCTTATTAAATCCTACCCCTCCATCTGGTACTTTTACAATCAGTAACTGTTACATTTGTTCACTTCCTGCTTTCCTAATATAGTTTAAGTTTTTTTTTTTTACACATACCGAAGTACAAGGTGATATGACCATACAATGACATAATGGGTACCATAGTAACTGTCAATATTATTATAAGTATATCTGAATGGAATTTTGGACTTCCTGTCCTGCGACCCACCCACTTTTGAGTCCCGTCCCACCACTATGGGGAGGTCCAGACGAACCGGTGGACAATGACTTCCGCTTTTGTGTTAAAGTTGTTACGTGTGCTGCTTTGTTCAGATCACGCCGGGCAGCAAGGCGGCGCATGCCAACCTGGTCCAGGGCGACGTCATCGTGGCCATCGACGGCGTCAGCACAGAGGGTATGACGCACTTGGAAGCCCAGAACAAGATCAAGATGGCCAACTACAACCTGGCGCTCACCATGTCTAAGTAAGTGCTCAAAGATGGCTGACACGGTTGGTGCACTTGTGTACTTTACACTTGGTCTTTTGAGTGCAGTACACTGTCAGTACTCAGATACACTGAGAATGTTGAGTGTGCAGTGATGTGCACTTACAAAGCAGCCTTAGTAGTGGGCAACATCGGTATGGGCCTCATTCATTCCTTCCTTCCTTCCTTCCTTCCTTCCTTCCTTCCTTCCTTCCTTCCTTCCTTCCTTCCTTCCTTCCTTCCTTCCTTCCTTCCTTCCTTCCTTCCTTCCTTCCTTCCTTCCTTCCTTCCTTCCTTCCTTCCTTCCTTCCTTCCTTCCTTCCTTCCTTCCTTCCTTCCTTCCTTCCTTCCTTCCTTCCTTCTTTCTTTCTTTCTTTCTTTCTTTCTTTCTTTCTTTCTTTCTTTCTTTCTTCTTTCTTTCTTTCTTTCTTTCTTTCTTTCTTTCTTTCTTTCTTTCTTTCTTTCTTTCTTTCTTCTTCCTTCCTTCCTTCCTACCTTCCTACCTTCCTTCCTACCTTCCTACCCTTCCTACCTTCCTTCCTACCTTCCTTCCTACCTTCCTTCCTACCTTCCTACCTTCCTTCAAACCTTCCTTCCTCCTTTGTCCCTTCCTTCCTTCCTTCCTTCCTTCAAATCTTCCTTCAAACCTTCCTTCAAACCTCCCTCCCTCCCTTTGTCCCTTCCTCCCTTCTTTGTCCCTTCCTCCCTTCCTTCCTTCCGTCCTTCATTCCTTCCTTCCTTCCTTCCTTCCTTCCTTCCTTCCTTCCTTCCTTCAAACCTTCCTTCCTTCCTTCCTTCAAACCTTCCTTCCTTCCTTCCTACCTTCCTTCAACCTTCCTTCCTGCAAAACCCCCCCCTCCCTTTGTCCCTTCCTTCCTTCCTTCCTTCCTTCCTTCCTTTCTTCCCTTCCTTCCTTCCTTCCTTCCTTCCTTTCTTTCTTTCTTTCTTTCTTTTCTTTCTTTCTTTCTTTCTTTCTTTCTTTCTTTCTTTCTTTCTTTCTTCCTTCCTTCCTTCTTTCCTTTCATCCTTCTTTCCCTTTCATCCTTTCATTCTTCCTTCCTTCTTTCCTTTCATCCTTTCATTCTTTCTTTCTTTCATTCTTTCTTTCTTCTTCCTTCCTTCCTTCCTTCCATCCTTCCTTCTTTCTCAATCACAGCCAATCACAGGGCACATATAGACAAACAACCATTCACACTCACATTCATACCTATGGACAATTTGGAGTCGCTAATTAACCTAGCATGTTTTTGGAATGTGGGAGGAAACCGGAGTACCCGGAAAAACTGCAGCCGGGTCGCATTCAGTTAACAAAGTTGTTTTTTCAGGAGCACTTTAAACATCAGACCCCATTAAATAACAAAATATCCATCCATCCATTTTCCTCCGCTTATCCGGGTCCGGGTCACGGGGGCAGCTGTCTCAGTAGGGAAGCCCAGACTTCCCGGTCCCCGGCCACCTCCTCCAGCTCCACCGGGAGGACACCAAGGCGTTACCAGGCCAGCTGTGAGACATAATCCCTCCAGCATGTCCAAGGTCTGCCTTTTCCCGACTGGGCATGCCCGGAACACCTCACCAGGGATGCCCGAGCCATCTCAACTGACTATGTGAACATCCCTGAATACTTGAAAGTCATGTTGCCAGCTTGTATGTTCAAGGTTGAAATACTTTAGAAGCAACTGGCGGGCCGGATTCAAACGCTTAGCGGGCCGCATATGGCCCGCGTGCCATAGTTTGTCCACCACTGAACGAAAGCATGTTGCCGGATTTTCACTTTTACATAGTCAGTACATGATGGATGAATGAACGCCTGGCCAGCCAATCAAAACACAATCAGTCATTTTTTTTCTTCTCATCCCATGAGGACATTTATTTATGCTCTTGTCATGTTCTCACAAGTGTCTTCTTTCTCTGTGAACAAGACGCTCTAATTCCGTTCCTTTATTGTCTTTGTCTTCCTCTTCGGGAACGTAGGCTTTCAGGGTCGTAGAGGCAGACAAAAGTAATAACGCATGGGATAATATCAATAATAATAATAATAATAATGTTCCTCAAAGATTCTCAGCAGATATGAAGATATTGTTGACTCGCGTCCGGACGTCCCCATGCGCTCCCCAAGCCGAGCCGCCCAGGGGGAAAAGATGTGTCACATGACCTGCAGATATTGAAGCTGCGGAGGTACAAGTGAAGGTTAGCTGGCTGTTTCTGTCCCTGATGTTCTCCTGACGACTCAGGGGAGGAAAGGAGTGACAGTCAGGTCACCACGTTCTTGAAGCTGCCATGGTGTGTGTGTGTGTGGGGGGGGGGGGGCTTGGAGGACTGACACAGTCATTTTTAATCATGTAACATCCTCTGAAGCAGGGATGTCCAAACCTTTTCTCCACTGCATACAGTTACGTTGAAGATACCTTTTGTACAATGAAGCCATTCAATGTAGGTCAATGTATGCAAAATACAATTTATGCTATGCTGTCGGCTGCACGGCGGTCGACGTGGTTAGCGCGCAGACTTCACAGCTAGGAGACCCAGGTTCAATCCCAACCTCAGCCATCTCTGTGTGTGAAAATTAATAAATGAATGAGTTCTCCTCCTATTTTGTGTGGAAGTGGTAACTTTTTGGCTTCTTATTTTGTCTTTCCCCACCCTCGGCCATCTCTGTGTGGAGTTTGCATGTTCTCCCCGTGCATGCGTGGGTTTTTTTCCGGGTACTCCAGTTCCTTCCCACATTCCAAAAACATGCTAGGTTAATTGGCGACTCCAAATTGGCCATAGGTATGAATGTGAGTGTGAATAGTTGTTTGTCTATATGTGCCCTGTGATTGGCTGGCCACCAGTCCAGGGTGTACCCCGCCTCTCGCCCGAAGACGGCTGGGATAGGCTCCAGTACCCCCCGCGACCCTCGTGAGGATAAGCGGTAGAAAATGAATGAGTTCTCCTCCTATTTTGTGTGGAAGTGGTAACTTTTTGGCTTCTTATTTTGTCTTTCCCCACCCTCGGCCATCTCTGTGTGGAGTTTGCATGTTCTCCCCGTGCATGCGTGGGTTTTTTTCCGGGTACTCCGGTTCCTTCCCACATTCCAAAAACATGCTAGGTTAATTGGCGACTCCAAATTGGCCATAGGTATGAATGTGAGTGTGAATAGTTGTTTGTCTATATGTGCCCTGTGATTGGCTGGCCACCAGTCCAGGGTGTACCCCGCCTCTCGCCCGAAGACGGCTGGGATAGGCTCCAGTACCCCCCGCGACCCTCGTGAAGATAAGCGGTAGAAAATGAATGAGTTCTCCTCCTATTTTGTGTGGAAGTGGTAACTTTTTGGCTTCTTATTTTGTCTTTCCCCACCCTCGGCCATCTCTGTGTGGAGTTTGCATGTTCTCCCCGTGCATGTGTGGGTTTTCTCCGGGTACTCTGATTTCCTCCCACATTCCAAAAACATGCTAGGTTAATTAGCCACTCCAAATTGTCCCCCGCGACCCTCGTGAGGATAAGCTAGGAAAATGAATGAATGAATGCTATGCTGTCTTAGCAAATCAGTGTAATATCTCATCATTTGGACTGTCAAATGATCTTAACCCACATTAATAACATGTTATATATGGTAATGGTTTTATTTAATTTGAACATGCATCAGATTACAATTGAGTGCATCACATAATCAGTTCACATTAATCAGGATTAATCACCATTTGCAACGATCTGAAATGTGCCCATTTTCACTGTGTTTTATAATGTCATGTAGACAGGAAAACATTCCCGATTTCTTTTTTTTTGCATGTTTTTCCACACTTCAGTGTTTCAGATCATCAAACAAATGTAAATATTAGCCCATGACAACACAACTCAACACTTCCTACTTGAAACTTTTTAATATGAAAGGAGAAAAAAATGATTGTCCCTAAAGCTAATAAGTGTTAGTATGCTAACATCAGCATGTGAGCAATGTTAGCATACTGGCATTTTCATGGGTAAACACATGTTAGCATGTTAACAACAACAGTAGCATTTTGAGACATTCTCACAGGTAGACACTATTATGTTCGGTGTTAGCATGCTAACATCAGCATGTGAGCAATGTTAGCATACTGGCATTTTCATGGGTAAACACATGTTAGCATGTTAACAACAACAGTAGCATTTTGAGACATTCTCACTGGTAGACACTATTATGTTCGGTGTTAGCATGCTAACATCAGCATGTGAGCAATGTTAGCATACTAGCATTTTCATGGGTAAACACATGCTAACACTTGGTGTTAGTATGTTAACAACAACAGTAGCATTTTGAGACATTTTCACAGGTAGACACTATTATCCTAGGTGTTAGCATGCTAACATCAGCATGTGAGCAATGTTAGCATACTAGCATTTTCATGGGTAAACACATGCTAACACTTTGTTAACGACAATGGTAGCATTTTGAGACATTCTCACAGGTAGATACTATTATGCTAGGTGTTAGCATGCTAATGTTCGCTTGCTTAAGTAATGCTTAAGCAGACACTCAACGGTAGCATGTTAAAGTGCTACTAACATAATTATACTAACATTTTCAGAGGTAGGCACTTATAGAAACGCAAAGCACTATTATGCTAGGTGTTAGCATAGTAGCACACGATGCTAATGTTTGCATTGTTCGCGTTGTTTAAGTCATTCAAACCCTTTTCCATGGTCAAGTAATGTAAATACATGGATCTGATGAATGTAAGAGTAACATTTATGGTGTAAATGACAATATGGCGCATATATCTGCAAATGCTTTTCTAGTTAATGATATTCATTTTCCATCCATTTTCTCTGCCGCTTGTGCTCACTAGGGTCACGGGTGTATGCTGACAAACAACCATTCACACTCAAATTCATACCCATGGGCCTTTGGAGTCACCAATGAAGCTAACGTTATTCATTTTATTCAATATCCGGAAGGTCAATAAAAAAAAATGCCCCCCTGCTCTAACGTAAAAGACACTCCATTGCATTTATTTAAAAGATTTATTTAAGATGGCAGCAGCAGCGCTGACGTGGAAGCAGCCGCCCGCTCGCCTGAAGGCGTTTGACAGATGAGATCTGATAAGTTTGAGCGAGGGAAATGAATGTTGGCGCTCTGAGCTCAGAGCGCCGTCTCATAACCGCAAACGCTCCAGGTGATGAAGATAAGACGCTGCGCTGAGGAAGACAATGTATTTTCTCCTCCTCCGATGAGAAGTGTGGCGTGTTCAATGTGGAAGTCAGAGGCGGCAAAGGTTGCCGATGTTTGACCTCCGTTGTCTTCTGGTGCTCAGCATCCACGCGTAACCGTCACGGTCAGCGGGTTTGATTTCTGATTCTATTGAGCGTTGCCATGTCGTCTGCTACACGGCGCTCATCCGCTCCCCTGACACTATTGCTAACTTACCTAGCAACATCAGGGCACATACATACATACTTTATTCCAATTCAAATTGTAAACAGATCAGGAAATAAGCAAAAGAAAATAATTATTACAAAATCATGGAAAAAAGTGAAAATAGAAAAAAATACTAGATCCAGAAAGATATAAATAAAAAATAAATAAAAAATAAATAAAATACAATTAAATAAAATTAAAATAAAATAAAATTAATTAATTACAATTAAATTAAATTAAAATAAATAAAATATAATAAAAAAACAAAGAGAAAAATACAATGAAAACAACTAATGAGGGAAAATAATCCTAAAAAAAATGTCGGTGGCTTTTAGAAAATATAGGAGAAAAACAGGGAATCAAGATCAATATCTAGATAGTAACTTTATTGATCCCGAACCAAATATTTTTTTTAAAAAAAGTTATGTAATTAAATAACTTAAGGGAAAATAACAATACTTCACTGATCCTGAAGGAAATTCTAATAAAATATAATAATAATAAATAACGAATACTTAAGGCACGGTGGTCGAGTGGTTAGCACGCAGACCTCACAGCTATGAGACCAGGGTTTGATTCCACCCTCGGCCATCTCTGTGTGGAGTTTGCATGTTCTCCCTGTGCATGTGTGGGTTTTCTCCGGGTACTCCGGTTTCCTCCCACATTCCAAAAACATGCTAGGTTAATTAGCGACTCCAAATTGTCCATAGGTATGAATGTGAGTGTGAATGGTTGTTTGTCTATATGTGCCCTGTGATTGGCTTGCCGCCTCTCGCCCGAAGACAGCTGGGATAGGCTCCAGCACCTCCCGCAACCCTTGTGAGGAAAAGCCGTAGAAAATGAATGGATGGAAAATAATCCTAAAAAAAAAATTATTTTTAGAATTTAAAAAAATATATTTTTTTAACAATATAGGAGAAAAAGAGGGAATCAAGATCGATAGTAACTTTATTGATCCTGAACCAAATAATTTTTTTTAAGTTATGTAATTAAATAACTAAAAATAAAAACATAAGGCAAAATAAAATACTTCACTGATCTTGAAGGAAATTCTAATAAAATATAATAATAATAATGAATACATAAGGGTAAATAATAATTAAAGAATGAGGTCCATTTTTCAGAAAAAGAATGTTAAATGAAGAGATAAATTAAGAGAAAATATTTTCAAAAATAATGGGAAAGACGATAGCCAGATACTTTATTGATCTGCAAGGATTAATAAAATCATTTTACAGATGTAATGAAGTAAAGAAAAATAAAAAAAACATAAGAAAACATTATGACAGATTTCCAGAAAATGAGGGAAAATATGGGAAATTGTGATCTCCCTACCATCATTTTTGAACCAGCAACCCTTCCGCCCCAAGAGACTCCATCATGTCAATCATCTGGGCTAGGTTTTCACGCCGTATGCCCTCATAGTCATCGAATTTCACTAGTGTGCTCCGTTTATTTTGAAAGCCTGACTTCAGGTTGCGTTACGCCGACGCCGCCGAACGGACCGGAAGCTATTAAAACGTCAGCGGTGTGTCGGAATATGGGATTGATTGCACTTCAGGAAGCCATACTGTTGCTGTTGCTGACACCCACGTCTTCTTTTGTCCTTTCAGGTCCAAGCGTCCTGTTGTCATGCCGACACCGAGAATCGACGCCGCCATTCCCATGATCCCTCACCAGCAGGTGAGCTCTCCCATCATCTTGACACACTTAAATATTCTTTTGCTCCCCCCCCCCTCCAGAAGCAGGCTGTCTTCTCAATGCACACAACCTGCTGCTGCCATCTAGTGGTCACATGAGCAGTTAAACACAATATATAATACATAATGTTTATAATAAGTTGTAGTCACCTTCATGATTCATCCCTGATTGACATATGCTGACCCCCTCCCCTCCCCGTCTCCTCCCCTCCCCCCGCACGACGCCGCAGGTCAACGGGCGCCTCCCGGCCTGCGGCGCTTCCTCCTCCGGGCCCGCGGAGGCCGCCGTCAGCCCCGCTGGCAGGAAGCAGTATAACTCCCCCCTCGGCCTGTACTCAGAGGAGACTCTGAGGGAGATGGCGGCCATTCAGGCGGGCCTGCCGCCGTGGTACGTAGCCAAGCAGGAGGCACGCTTTGCGTCGTCTGACGTGCTCCCGCCACGTTGTCACAGCCCCGCAACCAATACCCGTGTGTCCTTGACCCCCCCCCGTACCCCCGTAGAAGGAGAAACGGGCGCTGTGGAACATCCTCCAATAAGAGCTTGGAGGTCTGTGGTGGTGATGTCATAGATGGTTAGTGGCGAGCAAGCGGAAAAACATGAGCGATGCGAGGGAGACGGCGTGACCCCCGTATGATGACCTGGCTTGCCTTTACAGCACGGGTGTCCAAAATGTGGCCCTCAGCCCTCAGCAAGACAATCAAAAAGTGAAAGGTTATCATGTGAGGAGAATGAAGGCAAAATATTACGTCATCAAGGAAAAAATGTAGAAGGACAACAAACCGGAATAGTTTTAGTAGTATAAGTCATAATATTTTTAAAAAATAAAATAAAAAATTAATAAAGTTGGAATTTGGGGTGGATTATGTTGCATAAAAGTTCTAATGTCATGAGAATAAATATTCTGGGAATAAAGTCTAATTACCAGAAAAACACATAGAAGGGGACAGTTGAAATTGTTGGAAACTAAATGGAAAAAAAAACAGTTGTGATTTTAGGGGCATAAAGTCAAAATATCAAGAGAAAAAAGGACAAGAATAATAGGAGAATATAATAAAAATACCATCATTTTAGCGGCATAAGTGGTAATATTATAGTATATTATAATATATTATTATTATTAGTATTATTATTATTATTATTATTAATAATAATAAAAATACCATCATTTTAGCGGCATAAGTGGTAATATTATAGTATATTATAGTATATTATTATTATTATTACAGGAATAATAGGAAAATATAATAAAAATACCATCATTTTAACGGCATAAGTGGTAATATTATAGTATATTATAGTATATTATTATTATTATTATTATTATTATTATTAGGGGCATGAAGTCAAAATATTAAGAGAAAAAAGGACAAGAATAATAGGAGAATATAATAAAAATACCATCATTTTAGCGGCATAAGTGGTAATATTATAGTATATTATTATTATTATTATTATTATTATTAATAAAACTACCATCATTTTAGCGGCATAAGTGGTAATATTATAGTATATTATAGTATATTATTATTATTATTATTATTACAGGAATAATAGGAAAATATAATAAAAATACCATCATTTTAACGGCATAAGTGGTAATATTATAGTATATTATAGTATATTATTATTATTATTATTATTATTATTATTAGGGGCATGAAGTCAAAATATTAAGAGAAAAAAGGACAAGAATAATAGGAGAATATAATAAAAATACCATCATTTTAGCGGCATAAGTGGTAATATTATAGTATATTATTATTATTATTATTATTATTATTAATAAAACTACCATCATTTTAGCGGCATAAGTGGTAATATTATAGTATATTATAGTATATTATTATTATTATTATTATTATTATTATTATTACAAGAATAATAGGAGAATATAATAAAAATACCATCATTTTAACGGCATAAGTGGTAATATTATAGTATATTATTATTATTATTATTAGGGGCATGAAGTCAAAATATTAAGAGAAAAAAGGACAAGAATAATAGGAGAATATAATAAAAATACCATCATTTTAATGGTCATTATTATTATTATTATTATTATTATTATTATTATTATGTCCAAGAAGATAGTTGATATTGTTGGGAATTAAAAATAAATACGAAATATGAAACAGCTGTAATTTTCTGAGAATAAAGTTGCAGTTTTTATAAGAATATACTTGTAATATAATAATCAAATTTTAGTAGCATTGATTGTTTACAAAAATTGTAAACATTTTTTTAAAGTGGTAATATTATTGTGATTTTTGTAAAATTAGCTTGGGGGAACAAGGTTATTATATTATTATATTATTATATTATGGCAATAAAGTCTGAAATATTAAAAATATATTTAAAATTATATTAAAAATATATTAAAAAATATAAATATAAAATATATATAAATATTTATATATATATATAATAAATTATATAATTACATAATAATTTCTGAAATAAAATCCTAATATTACGAGAAGCAAATTTCTGAAGAAAATTGAAATATTTGGAACATTTAAAAAAAAAAAACATCAGCAAAAGTGAATAAATACTAAATAAATGAATAATACTGTTTTTCAGCTGGGTTGAAATACTTCCCAGTATATCATCTTGTGTATACCCATGTATATACCAAAGTTTCACGCTTCCTGTGACCCACGCGCTCCTCCATGTTGTCGGATGCCGCTGTTGTTGTTCTGTGAGAGCTAACGTGCTAACAGAATAATAAGAAGGCTAGCCGCCCAGAGAGTCGCTACGCACACGCTGACACAAGAGGGCGACACCGTGTGGTCCTTTTACAGCTTTTACAACAACACCTTTGTTGTTGGAAAGTCATGTGACAACCGGGATGGCGGCATCCTGGTGATGCCACGCCTCCTCCCCTCAGCCGGACCACCTCTCCTTCCTTTCTGCTGACGCTGGAGCGCTCCTCCTCGTGCAAACTGAAAGTACCCATCAACCACTAATGTTCTTCTTTTTCTCTATCATCCTCCTCCTTCTCGCCGGCCGCCTTCGTCTTCTCTCCGTGACGCAAACAAGGTTTTCACCCCCGCGCCTCCCAAGTTAGTATCGCCCTGCTGAGTGCGTTCTCAAGTGTGTGTTTGGTCCTTTAAAGACATTCTTGGGTGTGTGTTGTCATGGTAACACCCATTTGAAGCACGGTGGTGAGAGGGTGGGAGCATGTTGCACGGCCAACAGGGTCATCCTGGGTGGCCCTCATGTAAAACCTACAATCAGAGTTAACCTAGCATGTTTTTGGAATGTGGGAGGAAACCGGAGTACCCGGAGAAAACCCACGCATGCACGGGGAGAACATGCAAACTCCACACAGAGATGGCCGAGGGTGGAATCGAACCCAGATCTTCCCAATTTCCTCACTTGCGGCCCCATATGCAATCACATGCATCCAAAATGGACTTCATTCATATTAATACATATTACGTTCATATTATATTTCAAATGTTGAATTTCATAATGTAACTTATTTTGTTTTTTTTTATTTTCATTAAACTATTTTTTAATTAAATATATTTTGTTTAACAAAAATAAAAAATAACAAAACATTTATTATTATTATTATTATTATTATTATTATTATTATTATTATTATTATTATTATTATTATTATTATTATTATTATACACCCTGTGCATGCATGGGTTTTCTCCGGGGACTTTGGCTTCCTCCCACATTCCAAAAAGTTATATTTAATATGTATAATAAAACTTATTTTGTATTTTATATTACATTTTTAACATTCATTAATTCATATAATATTAATATATTAATAATATTAATAATTAATCACATTAATAATAATAATATTAAATAATAAAAAATATATTAACTATAATATTAATTTTAAAGTTATTTATTTTGTATTTTATATTAAGTTGAATTTAAGATAACTATATTACTATATTTAGTATTTTAATTAAAAACATTTTAATAAAAGGGTTTAATGTTTTATTTTTTATATTATTATTATTTTATAGGAATATTTTATTATTTTTTATTTTATTATATGCAATAGAGTTATATAGAAATATGTTTTTTTGCTCTATATATTTATTTATTTAAAAAATAAATGATTTACTTGATTTGAAGAAAAACACAATGAATATATATATATATATTACATAATATATACATATTTTAATCCATTCATATTGTTATACTACGTCACCTTGCATCGCTCCTGCTGAGGCTACACTCTGCGTGTGTATGCTAGCAGCCCCGCCTCCACCCTCCCTCCGAGAAAAGAGATTGTATAACGGACAACAAGAGGGCTCACTCCGTACGTCAGAAGGTGCTGAAACCGACGTACGGAGACAGACACAGACACGCTTGCATGATTATCCACTTTCATTTCCATGTATGGTGTGATGAATTGATTTTAGGTTCGATTCCCATGAGAGATGACCTGCATCTTTTAAAGCATTGGGATTGTTGTGTGGGTTTGTGTTGATGCGTGACTGACGGCTGCGACGGCTGCTTGTGTCGATTGTCTCTGCTTGCGTCCTTTCTTTGACGTTGACGTGTCCCACGTGTGGAGTGACAGCGAAGGTCACACTTTGACGTTTGATTAGCGGCGGCGTGTTGATCTTTGCTGCTGATTCCCGCATACTGGTGATGACAAGCTGGTGCCCAATAATCTCTTAAAGGGACGTGCCCACATGTAATTATTGTATCACAGCTGGCCACGCCCACATGACTCCATTCAAAGATTTTGTCTTTTAACACATCCCTCCTAACCTCCCCCCCCCCCCCCCCCCCCATCACGGCGCCAACAGCGCCAGCTTCAACGCCAGCGTGATGAAGGACACGTCCGTCTCCACCCACAAGCACATTGAGGTGAAGGGCCCGGGAGGCAAGGCCACCATCATCCACGCCCAGTACAACACGCCCATCAGCATGTACTCGCAGGACGCCATCATGGACGCCATCGCGGGACAGACCATGACCAAGGGCCATGAAGCTGGGTGAGAGCGCCGCCTCCCCCACCTTCCTCCTTTTTCCTCCTCTTTTCCTCCTCTTTCTGTGCATCAGCACAGAGGTCGTGGTGCATCAGCAGTACATTTTGACTTTGAGAAGGGGTGTCCAAACCTGTTCCCAAATCAAAGGGTGTAGGAGCCGTTTGGCTCAACATGCTAACAAGTTCCAGGGGGTCCACGGCGGTCCGTGATGAGAGGAACACGCTCCCATGAATCAACTAAATCCACTAAATCTCATCCACTCTTTTTTGTGTGTTCTAAAGATATAAAAACAGCTAAAAGAGGCAGCTAAGAATGCAAGTCATGGGACATCATCGAGACCTCTCTAAGCATCTAGCCGGCTAGTGACTAGCTAGCACATCCTCGCTCACGATGCTTCAGGCCAGTAGCAAAGGCAACGTCACTTATTAGTTCGCTTTTTGAGCTTCGTTAGCTCAGTGCGTCAAAGAAAAAGAAAGCCATCGCCATGCGAAGGAGAATGGTTTTATTTCATTTGAACATGCATCAGATTACAATTGAATGCATCCCATAATCAGTTCACAGTTCCACATGTCCAAAAGGAGTCGGAAGAAGCAAAGCTTATTAAATCCTACCCCTCCATCTGGTACTTTTACAATCAGTAACTGTAATTTGTTCACTTCCTGCTTTCCTAATATAGTAAAATATATATATAAATTTTTTGTTATTATTATTTTATCATTTTTATCATATCATTTATTTAATGTTATATATTTTTTAATTTTATTTGAAGAGCTGGTAAAAAATATTTTGTCTTTTTAATTATTATTATTACTATTATTTTATTTTATCATTTTTATCATATCATTTATTTAATGTTATTTTTTATTTTATTTGAAGAGCTGGTAAAAAATATTTTGTCTTTTTAATTATTATTATTACTATTTTATTTTATCATTTTTATCATATCATTTATTTAATGTTATTTTTTGTTTTATTTTATTTGAAGAGTCGGTAAAAAATATTTTGTTTTTTAATTATTATTATTATTTTATCATTTTTATCATATCATTTATTTAATGTTATACTTTTTTTTATTTGAAGAGCCGGTAAAAAAAATATTTTGTTTTTTTTTAATTATTATTCTTATTATTATTTTATTTCATCATTTTTATCATATTTATTTAATGTTATTTTTTATTTTATTTTATTTGAAGAACCGGTAAAAAAATATTTTGTTTTTTTTTATTATTATTTTTTTTTTTTTAAATCATTTTTATCATATCATTTGTTTAATGTTATATGTTATTTATATTTCTTTAGTTTATTTGAAGAGCCGGTAAAAAAAAAAAAAAAAAAAAAGCAGTGGGCCGTATTTGGTGGCCCAGGGCCACAGTTTGGACACCCCTGGCATTGACATTTAATATTGGTTTTAGTCTTCTTCCAACAAAGCAGAGAGGAAAAGTACAAACGTTATTAAGAATACCCTTTCACACAGTTTAGCCTCGTTGCCATGGCTACCCACAGCCGTCTTTTATCTCCTGACTCTTCGGAGTAGTTGCTCCACCCTCTTGTGTTGTCGCTTCGCCCGGTCAGGCGAAGAAGTTGTTTGGCAGGACAGCAGGAAGCTTTTGTTGACGGTTGTGTTGTGAGCATCGGGTCCTTGTGGTTGTGATGACTGTCGGAGGTGAAAGGTCAAACGGCACATTGAGTTTTATATTGAGCAACGGGACTAACGAGTTGGTTTGTGAGGCATGAAAACATCGAACGTCGACTTCCGCCACGTGAACGCTTGCTCGCCCTCTGACTCTCTGCCTTCCTACAAATGTTCTGAGCTCCTTTTTCTCCTTCTGCGTGGAAAGTTGTCATGCTTCTGTGTGTGTGTTGTTTTATTATTTCATATTTTTCTCCTCGTCATGCAAAATCCCACTCAAAAATCCCTTATTTTTGCTCAATATTTATATTTATAAGTCCGTTAAGAGTTCAAAATGAAGCGTTTTGTCCCTCAATGCACCCGCCAAGCTCCCCCAGGTTGACTTGCTTGGGGTTTGGGTGTGTGGGGTGGCGGGGGCGCCCCGTATGTGTGGTTGCAGTCCACCGCTGTCCAAAGACCGCCTTGTAGACAGCGCCTCCCCGGTCTACCAGGCCGTCCAGAGTGCACAGAATGACCAAGACGAGGGCGAATGGGGTCGCCGCAGTGCCAACGTGCAGTCCAAGTCCTTCCAAGTCCTGGCCCACATGACGGGAACCGACTCCTGTAAGTCAAACCAAAAGCACTTCAACATAAAACTAAATACTCGTTAGCAAGACGTCCTCATGTCCTTAATTGTGTTTGTGTACCCACAGTCACAGAGGAGGAGAAGGAGGAGGAGGTTAGGAGGAGCAGGTAGGATGCGTGGACACCCTCCCCACCCCCTCCCCACCAGCTCTTCACCTGCACAGCAAGCCCCGCCCCTCCTCACCTCCACCAGCCTGCTTCAAACATTATCTGCTGAACACTTAAATGGTTGTTCAATGCATTATACAGCATCATCCTGCTGTAGTGACCACAATTGACCACAAGATGTCGCGCTAGGACAGATAATGAAGACAATGAGGATCTCTTCATTGGAATCTAATGACACAACAGGTGTCAGATACAGTAGACTCGTACTCGCATAATAATCAAGATATTGTTTGTATGTGTAAAGGTATGATGCAGCCAGTATTTTATACATTATATGGTAACCATGGAAACCCTGCTGCCACGCCCTCAATAGGAAGAATCTCATAGTGGACCACACTGATGAAGTCATCTAATTATCGTCATCCTTCCAGAAGGTTCCTCTGCTTTCAGCCCAAATTGAATCTGCGTCCATGCGCTTCATACATCAGGAGGACAAGGAGGAGGAGGAGTAGGAGGAGGAGGAGGAGGCCTCTTAACTCTCCCGCCTGTCTGGGTCCTGATGGATGAAGCTCTCTGGTGCCCCAGCACTTATTTAATCATCCTCCATTATGCGCCGCGCAGTACCATGGTCAGGGTCCATGAATCGATGTCGAGCTTTTAGAGGTTGCGGTTGTTCTGTTGCCGAGCAACAGTAGCGTTTGGGTTGTTGCGTGACACAGTAACATACTTTTCATGACCTTACACTCATCTTTGTGTGTGTTTGTGTGTGTGTGTGTGTGTGTGTGTACACGTGCACTAACATATTTGTGCTAACATTCTTACACTGTAGCCCTACTGAGCATGCTCCAACATCTGTTGGCCCCGCCCCTGCTGCCATATGGCCTCTGGAACACGCCTACTTAACGCATGACCTTCACAGGTAACCTTGCCACTGTATTTATAAGTTATCACATGGTTTGTCTGGTATCAGGTCCGGATTTCGGGGAGTGATACTAGGCCCATACCAGACAAACCATGTGATGAGGGCGGGGTACACCCTGGACTGGTGGCCAGCCAGCCAATCACAGGGCACATATAGACAAACAACCATTCACACTCACATTCATACCTATGGACAATTTGGAGTCGCTAATTAACCTAGATTGTTTTTTGGAATGTGGGAGGAAACCGGAGTACTCGGAAAAAAACCCACGCATGCACGGGGAGAACATGTAAACTCCACACAGAGATGGCCGAGGGTGGGGAAAGACAAAATAAGAAGCCAAAAAGTTACCACTTCCACACAAAATAGGAGGAGAACTCATTCATTTATTCATTTTCTACCGCTTATCCTCACGAGGGTCGCGGGGGTGCTGGAGCCTATCCCAGCTGTCTTCGGGCAAGAGGCGGGGTACACCCTGGACTGGTGGCCAGCCAGCCAATCACAGGGCACATATAGACAAACAACCATTCACACTCACATTCATACCTATAGACAATTTGGAGTCGCCAATTAACCTAGATTGTTTTTTGGAATGTGGGAGGAAACCGGAGTACTCGGAAAAAAACCCACGCATGCACGGGGAGAACATGTAAACTCCACACAGAGATGGCCAAGGGTGGGGAAAGACAAAATAAGAAGCCAAAAAGTTACCACTTCCACACAAAATAGGAGGAGAACTCATTCATTTATTCATTTTCTACCGCTTATCCTCACGAGGGTCGCGGGGGGTGCTGGAGCCTATCCCAGCTGTCTTCGGGCAAGAGGCGGGGTACACCCTGGACTGGTGGCCAGCCAATCACAGGGCACATATAGACAAACAACCATTCACACTCACATTCATACCTATGGACAATTTGGAGTGGCTAATTAACCTAGCATGTTTTTGGAATGTGGGAGGAAACCGGAGTACCCGGGAAAAAACCCACGCATGCACGGGGAGTACATGCAAACTCCACACAGAGATGGCCGAGGGTGGAATCGAACCCTGGTCTCCTAGCTGTGAGGTCTGCGCGCTAACCACTCGACCGCCGTGCCGTCGTTAATGCATCATATGTATTATAAAACAAAAAAAAGATTTGTATGTAAAAATGTAAACAAATTTCTGGTTGCTCGAATGTGTTGCATTCAAGTGCTGCTGGGAGAGTAAAGTTTGAGGGGAAAACAAGCTGAAAGTGGATGTTTGGTCATCGTTGTGTTGTATCAGGCTTCTTCAGTTTGTTTGGATGTCACCAAGTGGTGGTTCCGATGATGACCTTCTGGGTCCTTTCGAAGGGCAAGCGTTGATGCGTTCCATTCAAACGCCGCCATGTAGCGGTCTTGCTTCTTGTCGAGGGTCGTGATGGAGTCCCCCCGTCCCCCCCCTCCTGAAGGGGCCACACGCGAACGGAGATGAGAGCGGTGATGTTTGCTCTTGTGTCTCCACACCTGCAGCATGAAGCGCCAGTCTGCCGCCGCTGTGAGCGTCCAGCACACGGCTGCCATCTCCAGGTACCCCCTACGCCCCCCCCCCCAGAGGCCACGCCCCCGGCCTGGTCTTTAATTCAGCTTCTTGACCGTTTGCTCTTCTGTGGCTAACTCCCACTAACCGTTCTTGGAGAAGCGGAGAAGATGAAAGTGACTTTAGATGCTTGCTCATCTCATCTTCATCATCATTCCAGCACAGGAACTATCATGCTCTTCATCGCCGTTATTGTACGTTGGTACTTGAACGCATCGTTTTTCCTATTTCCTCTGCAGCCAGTTCGGTCAGCCCCCCGCCATGCCTCCTGCTCAGCAGGCCCCGCCCCCTCAGCCGTACCAGCAACCCCCCGCCCAGCAGGCCCCGCCCACCCAGCAGAGCTCCATCCAGATACCCGTCGGCTCGGCCCCGCCCAAGGTGATCAGCACCGCCTGCATCTACCCCTCCCAGCCAGGTGAGCTCGGCTCGGTCACGTGATTCGCTGTCGTCACATGACCAACACCAAACTGTGGCTTCCACCTCCAGCTCAGGTTCCGCCCCAGCCGCGACCTCACCCCGCCGCCCCGCCTCAGCCCGGTCCCGGCGCCGCCTCCAACCGACCCCCCTGGGTGACCGACACCTCCTTTGCAGATAAGTTTGACCCCGGCAAGACCACCACCACCACCACCGTCGTCAAGGCGCCGCCGCTGCCTCAGGCCGCGCCTCCTCCGCCGCCGTACATCCCCAACCCTTCCCCTGCTGCCCCCAGCCCCGCCCCCGTCACTCCCAGCCCCGCTCCTTTCAATCCCAGCCCCGCTCCCTTCCCGCCTGTGGCCAGAGGCGTGGCCCAAAGGGCGGAGAGGTTTGCTGCCAGCAGCCGCACGCCACTCTGCGGCGCCTGCAACAGCATCATCCGGTAAGCCCCGCCCCCCTTCTCAATTATCGGTTATAATGAAATGTTTTATTTATTTATAAATCCTCTTCTTCAGGGGTCCCTTCCTGGTGGCGCTGGGCCGCTCGTGGCACCCCGAGGAGTTCAACTGTCACTACTGCAACATGTCGCTGGCTGACGTCAGCTTCGTGGAGGAGCAGAACAACGTTTACTGCGAGAAATGCTACGAGGAGTTCTTCGCCCCCACCTGTGCACGCTGCAGCACCAAGATCATGGGGGTAAGGCCGGGAAAATCCATGAAAAATCATACTTTAAATCAACTTTTAATAAATGAAAAACTATAAAAAGGGCGGCATGGCGGTCTAGTGGTTAGCGCACAGACCTCACAGCTAGGAGACCAGGGTTCAATTCCACCCTCGGCCATCTCTGTGTGGAGTTTGCATGTTCTCCCTGTGCATACGTGGGTTTTCTCCGGGTACTCCGGTTTCCTCCCACATTCCAAAAACATGCTAGGTTAATTAGCGACTCCAAATTGTCCATAGGTATGAATGTGAGTGTGAATGGTTGTTTGTCTATATGTGCCCTGTGATTGGCTGGCCACCAGTCCAGGGTGTACCCCGCCTCACGCCCGAAGACAGCTGGGATAGGCTCCAGCACCCCCCGCGACCCTCGTGAGGAAAAGCGGTAGAAAATGAATGAATGAATGAATGAATGAAAAACAATGAAAACACAAAATAAATACTGTATCTAATATATATATTTAAAATTATTTTATTATTTATTTTATTAATTATACTTATTTTATTAATTATATTTAAAATGTTTAAAATAATTTTTAACTTTTATTTAAAATAATATATTTTATTATATTAAGTATTTTATTAATTATATTAATTATATTTATTGTATGAATTATATTTAAAATGATTTTATGATTCTTGTAATGTAACTGCAGAGGAGCAATCGCATCGGAGCATGTGATGCTGAGCGTGTGCATGTTTACATGTGGTTGTATTTATGCCAGCCATATATGAAATACTGCATATGAAATACAGGATAGAGTAAAAGTATATAGAGTAAGAGTACATTCATTCATTTTTTATCGCTTATCCTCATGAGGGCGGTCTTTGGACGAGAGGCGGGGTCCACTCTGGACTGGTGGCCAGCCAATCATAGGGCACATATAGACAAACAACCATTCACACTCACATTCATACCTATGGACAATTTGGAGTCGCTAATTAACCTAGCATGTTTTTGTGGGAGGAAACCGGAGTACCTGGAGAAAACCCACGCATGCACGGGGAGAACATGCAAACTCCACACAGAGATGGCCGAGGGTGGGGAAAGACAAAATAAGAAGCCAAAAAGTTACCACTTCCACACAAAATAGGAGGAGAACTCATCAATGTATTCATTTTCTACCGCTTATCCTCACGAGGGTCGCTGGAACCAATCCCAGCTGTCTTCGGGCAAGAGGTGGGGTACACCCTGGACTAGTGGCCAGCCAGCCAATCACAGGGCACATATAGACAAACAACCATTCACACTCACATTCATACCTATGGACAATTTGGAGTCGCCAATTAACCTAGCATGTTTTTGGAATGTGGGAGGAAACCGGAGTACCCGGAGAAAACCCACGCATGCACGGGGAGAACATGCAACCTCACACAGAGATGGCCGAGGGTGGGGAAAGACAAATAAAGAAACCAAAAAGTTACCACTTCCACACAAAATAGGAGGAGAACTCATTCATTTATTCATTTTCTACCGCTTATCCTCACGAGGGTTGCGGGGGTGCTGGAGCCTATCCCAGGTGTCTTCGAGCAAAAGGCGGGGCACACCCTGGACTGGTGGCCAGCCAGCCAATCACAGGGCACATATAGACAAACAACCATTCACACTCACATTCATACCTATGGACAATTTGGAGTTGCTAATTAACCTAGCATGTTTTTGGAATGTGGATGGAAACCGGAGTACCTGGAAAAAAGCCACACACGGGGAGAACAAACTCCAAACAGAGATGGCCGAGGGTGGGGAAAGACAAAATAAGAAGCCAAAAAGTTACCACTTCCACACAAAATAGGAGGAGAACTCATTCATTCATTCATTCATTTTCTACTGCTTATCCTCATGAGGGTCGTGGGGGTGCTGGAGCCTATCCCAGCTGTCTTCGGGCAAGAGGCGGGGTACACCCCGGACTGGTGGCCAGCCAATCACAGGGCACATATAGACAAACAACCATTCACACTCACATTCATACCTATGGACAATTTGGAGTCTCTAATTAACCTAGCATGTTTTTGGAATGTGGGAGGAAACCGGAGTCCCCGGAAAAAAGTCACACACAGAGATGGCAGAGGGTGGGATTAATCTCGGGGTCTCCTAGCTGTGAGCTCTGCGCGCTAACCACTCGACCACCGTGCGGCCCTATATAGAGTACATGAAGTATGCACTACCGGCTTTGTTGTCGTGTTCCAGGAAGTGATGCACGCTCTGAGGCAGACGTGGCACACAACCTGCTTCGTGTGCGCAGCCTGCGGAAAAGCCTTCGGAAACAGCCTCTTCCACATGGAGGACGGAGAGCCGTACTGCGAGAAAGGTGGGCTGCCGCCATCGCCATCACCATCTCCATCGCCACGGCGAAGCCAAGGTTGTTAACGGAGGTGTGGTCTCTCAGATTACGTGGCGCTGTTCAGCACCAAGTGTCACGGCTGTGACTTCCCGGTGGAAGCTGGAGATAAGTTCATCGAGGCTCTGGGTCACACCTGGCATGACACCTGCTTCGTGTGCGCGGTGAGTGAGACCCCGCGGGGGGTGGGGGGGATTGGGGCGACCTTTTGCTTGATGACCAATCATGCGGTGAGAAAAGCGTCAAGTGATGACTTCTCGTTTGCGTCTCCGGCAGGTTTGTCACGTCAACTTGGAGGGTCAACCTTTCTACTCCAAGAAAGACAAACCTCTGTGCAAGAAGCACGCTCACGCCATCAACGTGTAACCTGGCGACAAGCACGCTGCTGCTCTTCACTGTTACACGCGTGTGCAAAAAAAAAAACCACACACACACACAACGTTTTGCTTTGAGACACCACAAACTTTGTTTTTCTGCTCAGTCTGACCTGAAAGCCGACAACGTGGAACACTTCAGGCTGCGAAAAGCAACTCACGGGTGACTGGAGAAAATATCCCAACCTTTTTACACACACCTGAACTAACCACGGACTGCCCCTCAAGGCTGGATGGATAACATGCTCTACATACATTATTATTATTATATTTATTATTATTATTATCATAATGTATTTATGTATAAATAATTTATTTATAATCTACATACATTATTATTATTTTTATTATTTATTTATTTATGTATAATTAATTTATTTATATTCTACAAACATTATTATTATTTTTCAAAGTGTCATTGAATTAATTCATTTAAAACAATTTTATATTCAACACACAATTATTTAAAATAAAAACTAAAAACATGAAAAACACTAAATAATTACGGTATCTAATATATATATATATTATATATGTATATATACATATATATATATATATATCTTTAAATTAATAAAAAAAATTATTGATTTTAGAGTGTTTATTGAATGTAAAAAAATATGTATAATTGTCACTTGTTAATGTAATTAATATACATTTTATACTTTATACTAAATCATTATTAAAATTAAATGATTTTCAATTTTTAAAACAATAAATAGAAATATATTTTAATGAATCCATGAAATAATACTTTATATTATTTAGATGATTTTTTCATCAATGACTGCATCATTATATATGCTTATTTGCCCATGTTTCTAGACTTTAACATAATATACACACATTATACAAAAAATAATTTAATATGATTAATAATGAATTATAAAAAATACATATAAAACATTAAGCTCTTTATTATTGAAATAAATATAAAAATTAACTAATTAAAAAACAATAAATAGTAATAAAAATATTATTCTATTTAAATGAATATTATATTATGACTCTAATTTTTATATTCTTGTATCATATTTTTGCTTATGTGTCCAGCCTTTGTGGGACACCTGAACTTAAGCACAGACGCTCCAAAATAGGCTTTGAATGCCCCACGTTATGTTAGACACTTGAACTAAACAGAGACTGCCACTCACTATTTCAGACACTATCAAAGCTCAGAATGTCCCACGAAGCAAACACAGACCATCACACTGTTACTGTGGGTGGGTGTGTGTGTGTGGGGGGGTCTTCTCGTGGACTCCCCTCCCTGCAGAGAAGAAGCTGCCACGTGGTGTCCATTAGAAAGGAGTGGCGTTTATTTGCAATTTGGTGCTCATCACAAATGATTTTGTGTTTGTTGTGACGTCACACAATCTAATTTCAGGTTGGGGTTTTTTTTTCTAAAGACGCCGGAAGTGTTTTTGAGTGTTTTGTTTTGTTTTTTTGTGAGCAGAAGACAAGGCTGAAACAGGAACTAAAGTGTATGAATTGATTTAGTCACAGTCTGTCTTCAAACCATGAAAGAAGGCAATATTTCCACTGTCATTTGTGCCTTAAACACACCGTGGTGAAAGTACACCGGTTTGATTTCCTGTTGACGATGTGTCTTGGAGAGCGAATGTGTGCATGCTTGATTTTGTCTTTGTGCAGGACGGACGGGCGGAGGTGCGGACGGACCCCAGCCGCCAGGGTTTGTTTGCCAAAAGTGGAATAAAGTCAGACATTTGCTGCGGTTCTTGCGTCTGCTCAAATACATCAGCTGCAGGATTTCATTGCAATTCTTAAATGCACCGCTAGGAGGACGGTACTTTGGTACTTTTGGTGATCTGGAGACATGGGCACACGTACAATGACTTTGGGAAAATTCTATTGACATTTTGTAATTTCACAAAATAAATAATACATAATATTAATATATATTAATTATTATATATTATTATTAATTAAATTAATTATTTATTATTGATTACTATTATTGTATTAATATATAATAACATAATAGTCCTTATAGTACCACTAGTCGTATAGTAGTCATAATAATAGACGTTAGCAAATTGCTACAACTGCTAGCATTAGCTTTGCTACAGCGTGTGCCAAAAATACACAATCATTTTTTAAAATATACCGTAAAACAGGGTTATAAGGGACAATTTCCGGGAAAATGTTTTTTTAAACGATTTGTACAAGAATATATGCTTCTTTGAAAAAAAAAAAACATAACAAAGCAACTTCCTGTTTAACATGAAAAGGCAGAATTTACCCGGAAATTGTTCCTTATTACCCCTCCGTCCCTTACAACACCCCTTTATTTACGCTATTATTTAATTTTTTTATTTAATAAAAAAATTTAATTACGTATTTTTATATTAACTATATTTTTTAAATATAGATTTTTAACTAATTAGTTATTTTTTGTGTATAATATTATGTATACATTATACAGTCATGGATTCAATGATTTGACCACTCTTATTTCTTCACTTTAATGCCTGATACAACCAAATATACATTTGTTTGGACAGATATAATAATGATAATATGAATAAAATGAACAAGAAACTGAAGAAACAAAGTGCTGTAACATTTTTTGCCATGACTGTATATGTAGTATGTTGTCTTGAAAAATACTATTTACACTTTGTAGTTGAATATAAATCTAATATATATAGTATGTATTTGCGGGTATGGATATTTAGTAGTTTAGACGCAAATCTACCTAGCACTAGCAGTACTATTAGTGGTGGTGATAATCTTGGTAAACATACTGTAAGTAGTACGAGTAGTATTGCTAGCAGTAGGCGTGTTGTTACACTACTGTAAAGTAACAGCAGGGGGCGCTTTTTTAAAGTTTGTTGGTGTGTGAAAAGCAGCAGTGATTGGAAGGACAGAGGAGGATATTTAAGACCACATCTCACTCTGTTTCTTTCGCCACGATACCAAATATACTGTACATACGTGTAGTATCAAGTCGTAATTCTACAGTACTATGTGTGTACGTAGAAAACGCTTATTAATAGCAATACTATATTCAATAAATGGATGGAATTCTTTCACTTCCACAAACTACTGCTCAGTGAACAACAATACATACATTTTATACAGTCATTCAAATCTAATAAATAAAAAAAGGATTCAAATGTGATAAGTCAATAATAAATGCAGTGATTCAAATGTACTCAGTGAATATCGATATTAAAATTCATAAGTGACTAAAGAATGAACATTCGGTCTTGGAACCGGTGAGAGAAAATTAAACGCTGGCATTTGGCGGGGCGGAGTGGTGGATCTCGCAGTGGTGAGAGGTGAGTAGACGATCTTCGTCTGGTCCTGGCAGTCAATCATCAAACAGAAGAAAGACGTCGACGCTGCTGGAATAAAAGTGTGGAATTCCAACATTCCTCCTCGTCGTGTGCAGGGATTTGACACTTTATTGGCTTTATCATCACACCGAGAGGGCGTCCGAAGCCGCGCCACGTCCGCCGGTCCCATCGATGAAAGAGGCGGGAAGGTAAAAGACGAAAATCTTAACTTTTATTTACCGCTTACGACGGCGTGGTGCCGTCTATTTGCTGGAACTACTTCGCTCGAAGTGCTTCATGTTTACAAGTTGATGTAGTGAGTAGAAGTGTTCCGTTTCTTGTCGTTTACTTGGTGTATTACTTGGATAAAATATATTGAGTATTTTGGTGAGTATTTGATGTCGTGTAGAATCCTAAAAAATATATAATGAAGCTCGCTGAACAGATTTTTATGGGTATCGTTGCCAGGTAATAGACGCAGCCCTATAGTTGCTGTCGTGGAAAAAAAAAAGTTTGGGACTTTATTTTTGGGGGACTTTGTGTCACTCCTGAACATGAATAATATTTTGTTACAAATTCATGAACAAAATGTATATTTGTTATTTTTTTCTTTTGGTGACATTTGGACGAATTTGTTTTGTTTTGTTAAAAAGTAATGTTAGCTGTTAGCCTTTTTTCAGCTGCCTCACTGTTCTACTTTTGGAGCTCGGCTCTTAATTTTTGGAATAATCATCATTATGACATGATTGCTGTCATATTTTTAAGCCTGCTTTTAAAAATCGACGATGTTGATTGGAAACGCAGGCTAAGTCAAAACACGTTAAGATATACGTTCTTAACATTGTCGTTCTATATCATTACATGACGTCACCAGATTTGTTTACATTAATAGAAACCGAATCTCGTCTTAATCCGTATTGGAGAGTGTAACAAAGATAAAGCTTGTGAAAATGATTGTTTTCCTGATCTTGTAGGAGCGATATAGGATGCAGTGTTAATACATAGGATATGTTCATCGTTAGAGGACTTGTATATACATTCTAATGTTTTTTTTTAACATTATTAGAGCCCTGTAGACATGAAATAACACCCCTATGGTACACATTGATCATCTCTTATGCTGCAGGGATTCAAGCTGACAGGCCAGCAATGCTAACCAGTTTGAGTCAAATGTATTTCTTCTAAACTTAACTCATTCAATGGCAGGCATTTTTCAAAAAGACAACACATTTAGTAGCGGCCATTTTGTATGATTTGACGAATCTTTCACGGCACACAGCATATTATGTTCTATGCCTTATTAAACGTGGAACCTACCAAAAATAATGATCATCAGCAGTAGAACGTAGGTAAGAAGGGGCTCGGATCTGATCCCTGATGCAGTCCCACCTCCACATCTACAGCGCATCTTACTACTGTCTTCCAGTCCTCGTACATGTCCTGCACCACTTGAACGTACTTCTCTGTCACTCCAGACCTCCTCATGTAGACCTCCTTAGACCCCCTAACCTGCTGCACGTCCTACCCATTTCCGTCTCTCCACCTTGCAGAGATCCTCTACTTTCACCTTACCGTTCATCTCTCTGTACTCCTGTCTTCTCTCGAGTCCTCTCCATGTTACACTTTTTCTTAGCTAACCTTTTTTGCTGTATACACTCCTGCACCTCCTCATTCCACCACCAAGTTTGTCTTTGACTGCTTTCCTTCAAGATGACACACCAAGTACTCCCTGATCACATTTGCTGTAGTTGTCCAGTCATCTGGAAGCACCTCCTGACCATCCAGAGCCCGTCTCAACTCCTGCCTCCTTGTTTCATCTTCCTCACCACGAGGGTCATTCTACACACCACCATCCTATGCTGTCTGGCTCCACTTTCACCTACCACGACTTTGCAGTCACCGTCTCCTTCAGTGTTGTTTCCTCTAACTCCCATCCTACTTGTGGGGCATACGCACTAACAACATTGAACAACACACCTTCAATTTCTAGCTTCAGACTCTTCATTACGCTATCTGATACTCTTTTTACCTCCAGGACCTTCTTAACCAACTCCTCCTACTCCAGTTCTCTTCCATCTACACCATCATAGAACAACTTGAACCCTACCTTGAACCCTACCTTTCCTTCTGGTCTCCTGAGCACACAAAATGTCTACCTTCCTTCTCTGCATTATGTCAACAAACTCTACCTTTTCCTGTCATAGTCCCAACATCCAAAGTCCCTACTCTCAGTTCCAGGTTCTTGGCGCTCCTCTTCTCTCTCTTCTTACAAGCACATCTTCCTCCACTCCTTCTTTGACCAACAGTAACCCAATTTCCACCACCACCCTGTAGGTGAACAGCACAGACAGCGGTCGTCGTTATCCTGGGCCTCGACCGATCCGGTGTGGAAGTGGTGTTGTTGATTTGCATATTTGTCTTGGCAACATTTCACGTCGGATGCCCTTCCTGACACAACCCGAACACCTTTTTCACACACACCACTGTATGTTATTGATCATTGTCAGTGTTGGCGACAATTAGCAACGGTCATCGCTTGTGTTTGCAGAACACTCGTGGCGTTTAGCGTGAAGGCAAGAAATAATTGGTATTCCACACATGAAGCGCATTCCGACTTGCTCATCCTAAGTCGTGTTAGTTGTGTGAGCACGTCCGACAGCTGCACATTCCAATAACACCGCACATGTATTTATATCGCACTAATAAAGGAAGGAATCTGTGTGTGTGTGTGTGTGTGTGTCATATGTCATGTCATAAGCTACCAACCACAGGTGTCCTGTGTGGTTGTTGTGAGGTTCACTTTCACTTCATACACACAGCAGCCATGTTGTTGTGTTGTTGGTGTGCGTGTGTGTGTGTGTCATTGATGTTGTGTCTATTTTTAGGTGTTATTGTTTAGAAGATCACCTGTTGTAGCGTATGTAGTGAGACACCTAGATTGCAGTCCTATGGGACTTACCTATTCGTGGCAGTTGGTTGAGACCGTCAGATCTTTTTATCATAAAGCCGAGGTCACAAGCGGGCGAATCCGTGCAAGAAACGCCCGCACGGACGGCGTGTGTGTGTGTGCGTGTGATGTGCTGAGGTTCTCTGTCATGTCAAACAATCTCTGCGGGTGCTTATGTTGTTTTCAGGTTGCAAGACCAACTTATGCGCTTCGTATGTTGCTACATGCGTGTCTTAGTAAGTAGGTCATGTGTTGCCCGCATGGTGAGAGTGCAAGTGCATCAATATCATTCATTCATTTTCTACCGCTTTTCCTCACGAGGGTCATGGGGGTGCTGGAGCCTATCCCAGCTGTCTTCGGGCGGGAGGCGGGGTACACCCTGGACTGGTCGCCAGCCAATCACAGGGCACATTTAGACAAACAACCATTCACACTCACATTTATACCTATGGAAAATTCGGAGTCGCCAATTAACCTAGCATGTTTTAGGAATGTGGGAGGAAACCGGAGAACTCACGCATGCACGGGGAGAACATGAAAACTCCACACAGAGAGGGCAGAGGGTGGGGAAAGACAAAATAAGAAGCCAAAAAGTTACCACTTCCACACAAAATAGGAGGATAACTCATTCATTTATTCATTTTCTAATGCTTATCCTCACGAGGGTCGCGGGGGTGCTGGAGCCAATCCCAGCTGTCTTCGGGCGAGAGGCGGGGTACACCCTGGACTGGTGGCCAGCCAGCCAATCACAGGGCACATATAGACAAACAACCATTCACACTCTCATTCATACCTATGGACAATTTGGAGCTACCAATTAACCTAGCATGTTTTTGGAATGTGGGAGGAAACCGGAGTACCCGGAGAAAACCCACGCATGCACAGGGAGAACATGAAAACTCCACACAGAGATGGACGAGGGTGGAATTGAAGCCTGGTCTCCTAGCTGTGAGGTCTGTGAGCGCTAACCACTCGGCCGCCGTGCCGCCTAAAACTTGCAATGATTACGAAAAAAAAAACCCTCAAATTCTTTAAGAGATGGACTGTCGAGCGCTTGCTAGTCTAAGGTTCTGATCTTAAGGATTTCGCATCATGGATCTTAAGGGTTTCGCATCAATCTATTAGGCTTCCATTAGGTGTTCAGGTGTCGTGTCACATTCTAAAACTCTTTTTGAACATTCTGCTCCTTCACAACAAACCAGTTGGTGCAGGAATATAGAGAGTGTTTTCGTGCATGTACCATGAAGGTACTGACTGTCTAAATCAGGGGTCTCAAACTCAATTTACCTGGGAGCCACTGGAGCTAGGGTCTGGGCAAGGCTGGGCCGCATCAGGTTTTCCAAAAAAAAAAAACACATTTATTAAAAACAGAAGAATATACAAACTTTTTCAGTGCTTTGGTTCCGATTTTCTACAATAAAAGCTCTGATAAAACTGTCCTCACTGTCCTCAAATATCTTAATTTTAATTTTTCTGCACAAAATAAGATGAAAAATAAATAAAGAAAATCAATCAATCAGTAATAAATAAATATAATAATAAAACGGCAAATAATAAAAACTTAAGAAACCACATATAGTTGGTGGGTAGACAAATTATTTTTTTCAGATTAAAATTAACAAGCTTTATTAGAGCCCTGTAGACATGACAAAACACGACTATAGTCACATTTATTTTTTATTTACAACATATTGCGCAACTGCAGGGTCTTGAGACACATGCTAACTTGCAAACTAGAGAGCTAGCGACCTAAACGGTAGCCTTCAAGTTATTTCCTTTAAACTTAAATAGCCAAAAACTTACCACTTCCACACGGATAGGGAGGATAACTATTAACAGTTATTTAACCTTTAACATGAACATTAATCAAACGTAATATTTTTTTCTGGGTACATGATACCATACAGCATCCATATCAAACTTGCGCAGGCCGCACTAACATTAAACTTTCATATCAAGACAGGGGCCTCAAACTAGTGTCCTGCGGGCCACATTTGGCCCGCGGGCCGCATGTTTGAGACCCCTGGTCTAAATGGACTCTGTGAGGAAGTAAGAGAGTAAACAGAGTGCTTATTGACATATAGTAGCCTAGTATTCCATGTGAAATACCCAATAGAAAGTCTTCCCAAACAGCACACTTCAGAGTCCGTGTCTCTTCTTAACTTTTGGGAATCTTCCCAGTCTGGAAGGCTGAGCCGAAGGATCTCTCTGCTCTATTTCTGCCTTCTTTTTCCCCCTCCTTCCATTTCTTCCTTTCTTTCTTTCCTGCCTGCACCTCTCCCTCCCTTGGAGCGTCTCCAGTGCTGCAGGCTGCGGGATCGGATTACTGCGGGAGTCTGGAGGCACTCTGACGAGGTGGCACTGGTGGAGGTGGGGGGAGGGGGGGGGGGTCGGGTTTCACATCTCCAGCACTCTCCTCTGTCCGCTGGCCTCCATCCTCCTCCTCCTCCTTCTCCTCCCAGAGGAGCCTGGAGACAGGGTGGCTGAGCCGAGGAGGAAAACATTTAAGCCCTCCTCCTCCTGCTGCTGCTGTGTAGGTTCAGCCTCTGTGCTGCAGCAGAGAAATAAAAGCACTAAATTGGAAGTGAGCCCTTCCACCTTCATCACCCTGTCCTCCATCACTGCAGAGATATATGCCGGAAACCTTGTCAGGTCAAAAAGGCAAAGTACTGTATTCTCTGGCTGCGTTTTTTTTTTTAATTTGGGGGGAAGCAAAAACGACGTCACCGACCAGAAGTGATCTTTAATGATGGGATATGATACGACTGATATGACTCTCCTAGTGAGACCCGGGTTCAATCCCACCCTCGGCCATCTCTGTGTTGAGTGTGCATGTTCTCCCCGTGCATGCGTGGGTTTTCTCCGAGTACTCCGGTTTCCTCCCACATTCCAAAAACATGCTAGGTTAATTAGCAACTCCAAATTGCCCATAGGTATGAATGTGAGTGTGAATGCTTGTTTGTCTATATGTAGCCTGTGATTGGCTGGCCACCACCAGTCTCTTGTCCGAAGACAGCTAGGATAGGCTCCAGCACCCCCGCAACCTTCGTGAGGATAAGCAGTAGAAAATGAATAAATTAATGAGTTTTCCTCCTATTTTGTGTGGAAGTGGTAACTTTTTGGCTTCTTATTTTGTCTTGCCCCAACCTCGGCCATCTCTGTGTGGAGTTTGCATGTTCTCCCCGTGCATGCGTGGGTTTTCTCCGGGTACTCCGGTTTCCTCCCACATTCCAAAAACATGCTAGTTTAATTAGCGACTCCAAATTGTCCATAGGTATGAATGTGAGTGTGAATGGTTGTTTGTCTATATGTGCCCTGTGATTGGCTGGCCACCAGTCCAGGGTTGTACCCCGTCTCTCGTCCGAAGACAGTTGGGATAGGCTCCAGCACCCCCACGACCCTCGTGAGGATAAGCGGTAGAAAATGAATGAATGACTCTCCTTGTCATCATTCTCCTGATAGTTTGTTCTCTTATCTCCAAAATGACTCGCAGAAGTAATTCCACTTTGTTGTAAGTCTACACCAGCCTTGGAAAGCGGAAGATGAGGAACTCAACCGCCCTCTTCTATATTTTGATGTGTCATGTGGTTCTGTGTGTCAGTTTAGTGTCCCACACGTGGGTGCGCCTTATGAATTACATCCTTTTCACCCAGTCATCCCAGTTTGCTAATTCGGCACAGTGTGGATGCAAATTTTTTCCAACCTGCCAAACAAAAAAAATCCAGTAACGTTTCCATGTGGTCAGGTACAGACGTGGGTAATGACAGAAACATTGTGTGAAATCGAGACCCTAAAACAAGTGTTAGTGACTTGTTTAACCTTCTACTTGATCTACTGTTCACAGACATACTATGAAGAGAAGTACAATAGCTACACCAGAAGATGCAAAGCACTCATTAGCAAGAAGCCAGCCGGTAAATGAAGATGTTTGTTCAGTAGTGGAATGATGCTTGCACCCTCGGAAGGGCTAAGAGTTAGCTTTTAAACGTTTATCACATTAGCCTTTTTGCTTTATGAAATGTTAATGTTAATTGTAATGGTTTCATTTTTTTTCCCTCGGTCCATGTTTCTCCTCTCTTGTTGAGAAGAACGGTGTAGCATTTTTGGGTAGTATCATTTTATTCATGTGAAAATGTGTAGTTTTTGTGATTTTCGGAATGAAAGGTTTGGTGACGCATGCCGCTTTGTGGCTGTGCTCTTGTGTTGTAAAATCCAACTCTGTGGATGCGTAGCATGTATACATGGATAGCAGTTAGCAAATGCATGGTCTGTAGGCTCTAAAAGGCAAAAATAACCTCAAAAACGCCTTATGTTCGAATAAGAAACGTCTTCATGTTAGTCACCTATCGCTTATGTAGCTTGTGTCTGCAGTGGAAGTGCCACGTCGTCCTCTGATGCAGTTTGAAGGTGGAAGCAGCGTCCATGTTGGCCCTTTAATGGTATTGATCTCTGCTTTAAATACTCCCATCCAGTGAATAATTCAGACACGCTGGCCAGCCACACTTGACTTACACTACCGACCGACCTTGTTGCCTCGTCATGACAGTGATGGAACATTCTATTACATTTATACTTTACTTTGACTAATTGAACATACTTATTTGGCACAGTCATCGCTCACAATATCATGATTCCATGATACAGTGATATGTGGTCTTGTGATCATTAGGCATTAGCTTGCATATTACCTTAACACAGTCAGCCAGCCATGGTATGTCCCACATCATTGAGTGAGGGGAAAAAAAGGCTTCCTCCCGTCCCGTGTGGAAGTGGTAGGTTTTGGGCTTCTTAAGTTGAGATGAAATAAATTTGAGGCAAATTTGAGTCAGCTCGCTAGCTCACTAGCTAGTGATGGAACATTTTATTACATTTATACTTTACTTTGACTAATTGAACATACTTACTTGGTACAGTCATTGCTCACAATATCATGATTCCATGATCACGCCCCTTGCTATATTGCTCTCTTTCAGAAATGAATGAATTAGTGGTAGACTATGGTGTATTACTAGTCAAAGTACATGGAAATACAGGTGATATGTAGTCTTGTGATCATTAGGCATTAGCTTGCATATTACCGGCCAGCCATGGTATGTCCCACATCATTGAGTGAGGGGAAAAAAGGCTTCCTCCTGTTCCGTGTGGAAGTGGTAGGTTTTGGGCTTCTTAAGTTGCGATTAAATAAATTTGAGGCTAACTAGTCAGCTCGCTAGCTCACCGGCTAGCAGCTGTCTCGGGTCCCTACAACGTAAGATTTGCGCAATGTGTACTAAACAAAGAATAACGTAAGATCTTTTCTCTGAAGTTTTCTCTGCTCTATGAAAATTTAACATTGAATGCTGCGGAAATAAATGTATTGTGGTCGGGTCTGGAACCAATTAACTGTGATAAAAGGAGTGCTAACTGTACGTTAGCGAAAGAGCAGGGATGAGGAGGATTTGTCTTAATCCCGCAGGCTGATACTTGAACTCATCCCTCTGAAGTTACGCTCACCTCTGACCTCTCTGTGCTCACCCCTGACCCCCGGACGTTTGTCAGCTGACTGCCCCGGACAGTGGACACCGTGTCCTCATCTCCCATGTGGTCTTCACCTAATTGGGTGGTGAATTTGGTGCCTTTCGGGTCAGTTGAAACCAGTGTTTATGCGCACGGCAAGGTTTGGTGACATTTAAAAGGTTTGCATATCACAAAAGGTAAAAGGTTGTATTTTTAGCGCGAGGTCATATGCTGTAAGGGAAGCTCAGTCTTGGTTGCACGTTGGACACGTTGGATCAACCTCTCAGCCGCGGTTGTGTGTTGACTTGCTGGCCTGCATACCTCAGCCTTCTTTTCCCCTCCTTTTACGAGGTGACGACTGGTTCCTCCGCTTTCTAGTCAGCCATCGTGTGCTTTCACACCTCATGTGACACGTCACTGCACGGCTACCAGCTGACTCTTCACTGCAGCTTTTCACTGAGTAGAAGGAGTTTCTCCAGGAATGGAAGTGTGTGGAACTACTGACAGTTGATCTCATTCCCAAGAAACTGGAACCGGAATAGACTTCTTGCTTTGGACGCACACAAAACCGTGCCGTAGGCAATATTCCTTTTCTTGTGGTTTTTAGGAACGTTAAGTCATTTCCATAGGTACATACTATTATGCTATGCGTTAGCATGCTAATGTTGGCATGTTAGCATTGCTGTCATGGAAATTTTAGTATACTAGCATTTTTAGCCATTTTCATAGGTACACACAATTATGCTAGGTGTTAACATGCTAATGTTAGCACACTAGCATGCTCGGTGTTACTATGCTAATGTTAACGTTAATGTTAATGTTAACATTATGCTAACATTAGCATAATGTTCTGCTAATTTTATGCTAAAAAACTATGCTAATGTTAACACATTAGCATAGTAGCATTTTTGCCATTTGGAAATGTAGATATGTAGCTTATGCTGGGTGTTAGTGTGCTACGCTTAGCCTGTTAGCATTGCTAGCATTACCGATACAGTGGGCAAATTGATCCCAATGTTGAGGTTGCGATAAAGAAAACAATATTCTGTGTGCCTTGGAAAAAAACAATATTTGTGATATTTGTTTTGATATTTCATTTGTGATAAAAATCTAAAAATTTGTGTTAAAATTTTGAATAATACACTTCAAAAGCACTTAACTTCCTTTTTTGTATGTATTCAAGCAAACAAATAAAAATAGCTCCAGAAGATCATGGAGTTCTTCTTTAGAAGTTGAAAAAAGATGTAAATAAATAGCTCCCTGAAATGTTTCCACAGTAAATAAAGTAACATTTATATATAACTTATCTTTGTTTTAAGTTCAAACACAACAAAAAGTGCAGGGAGTTAACAAGCTCGGCAGCAACTCTTGTAAAAACAGATATAATAGCTCTCTGAATGTTCAGCCTTTGTATTAGCATACTTCCAAGCAACACAAAAAGACTGAATTGAACACCAGCCATTTTTCCTCCTATGAACAACTGTAATACTCCTAAATTCCCTCCATCTGACAGCCAATCGCAGCCGTGGAAGATTCTTCATTCGCTTTGGATGTGAAGACGTCGCTGGTGCAGGCTTCGCGTTGGCGATAAGTTTCACCAGTGACGGTCGTTGGTCGCCTACGGGTGTGTGTGGCGCCCATTAGACTGTGGCGAGCTGTTGTCAGTTGACTCCGCATTTCACAGACGTGATGAGGGACGTCCCTATTCTGGTCAACTCAATGCGGGACACGTACTTTTACAATGTCTCGTGTTTTACTTGCAAAATGACGGCACCACGCTGCTCTCTCCTCAAACCGAGAGCGAGTCGTCATCCTCAGCAGCGCTCCTCCCACGAACGAGGTGGAGCCATGACACTGACCAGCGATCTCCTTCTCTTCAAGCAGTTGGCTGACTTTGGATGGTGTTTCGATGGTGAAAATGTGATCTGATAAACATGACTGAGCATCTTCATGTCTCGTTCTGACAGGTCGGTGTAATGTGACGACTTTTCTCCCATGGAGCCTTGCAGCAACATGTTCGCTCTTAACACATGGACACACTGCTCAGGTATGGACACACACGCATGCACACAGTTGCTTTTTATTGTGGTCACATGACACACACAACATAAAAATCTGATTAGCAAACTCAACCCCCTTGCACTCTGCTGTTCTTTGATGAGATTAACCTCTGACCCCAGGGATGAAGGCACTGCTAGCCAATCAGGAGGCTTCCTTGTTTTGTTAATTGCAGCCTCCGATTGGCTCATTTTGGCTGTCGTCTGCTTTGATTAATAACAGCCGAGCAGGAAGTGCCCTGATTACACAGAACACACACACACACACAACCCATTAAATGTGCACAATTTACACTAGCAGGTCATGTTTTATGTTTTATGTTACGCTAGAGGCTAAAGCGTCAGTGAGCACACAATGTCATCACTTCCTGTTGCTTTAGTTACTCTGCTTTTTGAGTGCTCGATTTTGATCACTTGTGTCATCGAGCACGTGGTTGGATGTTCCGGGTATGCACAAAGGCGCTCAGATCAGCCAGTCGGCATTGTGACTTTCTACACGTACTAAAAGACCTTCAGAGGCGGCCAGTCTGACGCTCCTAATCACTCCCATATGTCCCGCATGAGACACACACACACATACGCACACACAGTTCTCAGCTAGAGAATGCAAGTATGGATGATTTCAGTATGAAAGTATGTTGGAGTTCCCCTTTTTAAAAAAGATTTAGACTTGAAACGTGAGATCAATGATTAACTCATATATTACTCTCATGGAGGATACCATGATACAAAAAACACACACATGGTACAGTCGTCCCCGCTATATTGCCCTTCCAATATCACTCCCTCACCATATTGCCTTTTTATGAGTACCGTATTTTCCACACCGTAAGAAGCACTGTGTTGTAACGCTGAGTCTCAATTTAGGGGGTCTATTTCGGTATTTAGCACATACATACATACATAAGGCGCACCGTGTTATAAGACGCATGCTAAAACATACGGTTGAAGCCCCAAAGAGCTGAGGTGGAGTGTGGAATGCAGCTAGCAAACTTTATTTTCTTGTTCAACATGAAGTCTGCAGAGAAAGGAGAGGCCAAAAAACACAACAAAATGCTTCTTTATTCGACTATTTAACAAAAATACAATTAAAGCAGGTACCTTAGCCCAAGCTCCACTCACCCGCCCGTCGCATCATCCATGTTCACGTCCATTTCGTCCATTTTTTTTCTGATTGTGGGAGTCTGTTGTCGTCTAGGTAGTCCTCCCGGCAGCGCCGCTGGGTTTCCTCATCTCTGTCTGAGTCTGTCGTTTTTACGTAGTTCGTGGTCGCCGGGTGCAATGCCACTTTGAACTTTTGCTAACCCTCCTAGCATGCTAGCAAGCTCTCAATTCATTTTACTTGGTATTCACAGGAGAGATAGGACAGGGGTTGTTGGCCACTTCCCCGGCAAAATACCTGGCAACATGACAGAGCAGTCCGGGCACAGTGAGGGGTACCGACTACTGTTGCTAAGGAGCCCACTGTCTAACGCGAAACTCACTTCACCACACGGTGAATGGAGTGACACTTAACCCACGGTCTGGTCAACGTCCCGTTGAAAGCTCGCGTTAACGTCAGGTCTTAGTCTATGGAAAAGTACACAGTCTTACGTTAGCTGGATATTTGAGTTGGCTTTATACCGTATTGGCGGTATAAAGTATCATTTGCTTGCTGCTTCGATGTCGGACGGAATTTATTGTTTTACTTTCCTCGCTGGTTGGAAGAAGTCTGGCGTAGCACCTCAAAAATGGACCATAGCGCTTCTTCCTTGTTGGTGTTGAGCCGACATTTGGCAGCGGGCTTGTCGATCATCGAATGTAGGCATAGAAATTTTAAAATATGAGCAACTCCAGGACAATGGGAATGTTGTTCCCGGTTCCCATTGATGCCCTCGATGCCCAGTTCTTGTGAACAGTTAAGACGACCTGAGTGCAAGAATAAACCTGACTTCAGCGGGCATCGTAAAACGCTCGCATACATTAACAAGCGCTAAAACACAACACGGTGTAAACAACACTCATACAGCCTCAGTTGCACAAACACACTAGCATGCTCTGCTAAACTAAGCTAACCTGGCTAGCTTACATTCACGCTCCATAAGAAGGGAGTCTTCAAGGTTTTTCGCCAACTTTGGCTTAGAACTTTGGTTCTAGGTCACCGTTTCAGTGTTCAGTCGGGAGGGGGCGGGTTCATGTTTGGGATGATGTCACTTGGCGCAAGATTCCGTGTTTCGGGAGTAAATTTGTTGGCCAATTCCAGTGATTCCGTTAACACTGAAACCATCGGGACTGACACATGACGCTGAATATAAAAATGCAGTCCTGCACATTGAAGCAGGGATGACTGAAAGTCAGCTATTTGAGCTAGCGCGCTAGCTAGCTATTAGACATTTTTATTGTGGGGCTTTAACATTATTCGTTTGTTTTTGTTTCACTGGTCTCTCTACACACACGCACACACACACACACGGAGGACCACCGATACTGTTGTGTTGACTTTGCGGCTTGGCTTGAGCTTCCAAGACGACACAGTGGATGGAAGCATGTGGCTGCTCCTCAGCACCGTCCACTCTCCGGCCACACACACACACACACACACTGTGTGTAATGTGTGGCCTACAATTAGAGTTATATTTTAGTATGATGTTTTCACTTGGTAGGAAGTGTGTCGTTTTAAAAGTGGACCACCACTCCTCTGCCGACTGAACAACTTCCCACATGCGAGAAGATAGTCACTGGGAGCCCCCTGCGGTGTCCCGTCCCATCCCGACCCACGGCGGTGCTGATTTATGATCATATCGCTGCTTTATGGTGTGAGTGGATTAGTTTTATGACCCCGCTGGAGGACAAAGGCAACACTGTGCCACTGATGGACAGAGCTGTTGCTATGGCGATTCCACTCATTAAAACACCTTCAGGCCTGGAGACACGTCATACCAATTTATGGTGAGTTGAGCGCACAGCAACACATGAGTGTTTTATCCGGCCTGCAGTACTTATTTGCACTTTACACTCAGCATATACACATTTTATGAGACACGGTTGCATATGAAAGATTGAAAGTAGCAATTACATTGATATTTAAAAGGATCCCGTAAATGCTACTTAGTGGCGACAGGTAGATATGCAAAAGATGAGGATTAGTTGTCAAGGGGGAAATGCAGCGAGGAAGAAGAGGCCCGCAGAGGCTCAGGGGATTGTGGGTATTCTTATGGTAATCTACAGCCGCAGTTGAGGCGCAAAGCAGCCGAGCAAACAATGGCCGTGGAGCCAGAAAGTCTGGTCTGCAGTCTCCCAGGCCCTGAAAGGCATGTCGGGCAGGACGCCGACACCATGGCCAGGCTGCCGCTGCAGCACCCGGGGGCCCGCCTGCAAGGAGGGGACAGGGAACGGGGCCAACACCAAGGAAGAGAGGGAGAAAGAAGGAAGAAGTTGGTGTGGAAAAGGACACACTTTCTAGAGCAGGGGTCTGAAACTCAATTTACTTGGGGGCCACTGGAGCTCAGGTCTGGGTGAGACTGGGCCGCATCAGGTTTTCCAAAAAAAAAAAAAATAAAATAAAAAAAACTTCGCTTTGGTTCCAATTTTCTACAAGAAAAGCTCTGATAAAACATTCCACTGTTCTCAAGTATCTTACTTTTTATTTTTCTACACGAAATAAGATGAAAAATAAATAAACAAATCAAGAATAAAGAAAATCAATCAATCAGTAATAAATAAATAAATATAATAATAATAATAATAATAAAACGGCAAATAATAAAAACATAAACCACATATAGTTGGTGGGTAGACAAATTATTTTTTTCAGATTAAAATGAACAAAGCATTATTAGAGCCCTGTAGACATGACAAAACACGACTATAGTCACATTTATACTCTTTTTATTTACAACATATTGCGCAACTGCAGGGACTTGAGACACATGCTAACTCGCAAACTAGAGAGCTAGCGACCTAAACGGTAGCCTTCAAGTTATTTCCTTTAAACTTAAATAGCCAAAAACTTACCACTTCCACACGGATAGGGAGGATAACTATTAACAGTTATTTAACCTTTAACGTGAACATTAATCAAACGTAATAATAACTAAATTGTACATCACACAAATAAATGATACATCACACATTACACACACAAGTTGCGTCCGCGTAGAAACAAAGCTTTCATTTTTTTTATCATCCGACTCTGTTTCATCCCAGCCCATCCCGCCGATGTTCCCCCGATCCCAATCTTCTCATTACACCATTTATTTGTGGAGCTCAAGAGCTGTCAGCCCCAGGCTTGTTTGTTTGGACTGCCACTGTTCCTCCAGAACAGGAAGTGGGGACACATTAAGGTCTGATTGCGGGAGCCTGGACCTGCACGCCGCAGAGGGAGTGTGAGGGTGGGCGTTGTTGTTGCAGCTCATGAAAAGAGATGCACCGTATCTTTTTTTCCTGACAGATACAGATCACTTTCTGCTTATCAAGATGGATACGGTACCGATAAGTAACATTTTGTATATCTACTTTTTTTTTACACTTGACCTAGTGTACCTGATGATTGGTCCTCATCAAATATCATGACATGACTATGAGAGAGAACCACAGTATAGAGCGGAGGGAGACACCTGATGTGGCCACTATGTGTGCTATTTTGGTGAATAGGAGTGTAAAGGTGACTATAGGGGTGTTATTTCATGTCTCGGGGGCTCTAATAATGTTAATCGTATTTATTTTTCTATGTTTTATGACTCATTTCCTCTTCCAATGTATACGATATTGGGTAGTAGAAGTGTAAAGATTAGGGATGGATTGATATGTTTTTTTTCCGACCGATACCGATTTTTTTCCATTACCCTTAGCCAATGGCCGATTTTATATCGGCAAACCCTCATGCGTATCGGCCGATACCGATTCAAGTAAAGAACGCAAATATCGGCCGGCCCATTATCGGTCGATCCTTAGTAAAGATGACTATAGGGTTGTTATTTCAATTTCAGGGCTCTAATGTTAAGTGTATTTAAGTGTCTTTCATTCATTTTCTACCGCTTATCCTCACAAGGGGGGTGCTGGAGCCTATCCCAGCTGTCTTTGGGCGAGAGGCGGGGTACCGGTGGCCACCAGCCACAGGGCACATATAGACAAACAACCATTCACACTCACATTCATACCTATGGACAATTTGGAGTTGCCAATTCACGTAGCATGTTTTTGGAATGTGGGAGGAAACCGGAGTACCCGGAGAAAACCAACGGGGAGAACATGCAAACTCCACACAGGGATGGCCGGGGGTGGAATTGAACCCTGGTCTCCTAGCTGTGAGGTCTGCGCGCTAACCACTAGACGGCCGTGCCGCCCCGGTTGTAAGGTCTTCTGTGTCTTATTTCCTCTTATGTCTACTGTATTAGGTAATGGGAGACTAAAGCGGACTATTGGGGTGTTTTCCATGCTCTAACCACCAATTAGCTGTTCTGTGTGAAAGGTATCCTGGGGGGATCTTGAGGAGGCGCATTGCCCTCCTAATATAAACACTGATAAATGAAGGTACTATATAATTGAGTGACAAAAGTCTTAAGATTAATAAAGAGGAGCGTGTTTATTAAAGATTGACAAGGTTTCTTCTTCTGACCTGGCCGTCACGGCCGGGTGCTTGCTTATAAGGGTGGTCTATTTAGCGTACAGGTGGGCCTTGCTAACAATAGCTGCTTTCATTCTGACCACGGTCTTATGTTGGAGCCCACACCAAGACCGAGCACACTTTGGTGACATGACCAAATGCAAACTACGCTCACTTGACTTGACTTTTCCACGCTGCTGACTGTGGGAACCCACGCTGTCAAGATGAAGCATGCGCCAGCGAAAGTGTGTTTTATGTTGAAGATATCATGTGTTCTCATGCTCGTGAGTGTTTTTAAAGGGAAGGGGACACATATCAGGGAGGGGGTCAGCTTCCTGTTTCGCCGCCACAGTCCTTCCTGATCCTGCCTTGTCTCGTCTGAAGGTGTCTTTGCGTGTTATCAGGCCAGGATGCTGCTCATGTTGTTCTTATAACCTCTTATCCACACTCTGGTGCCTGCTGCATCACAACAACACTCGAGGTAGTCGAATTTATTGGAGGAATCATTGCAATGCAGCCGGGTACGCAGCACGTGTACACGTGAGCACGTTTCCGCCCTCAGTACAACAGTTGAGGAGCCAATGTGTGGCTATTCGTAAGCCACTAGAGCAGGGGTCTCAAACTCAATTTTCTTGGGGGGCCACTGGAGCTAGGGTCTGGGCGAGACTGGGCCGCATCAGGTTTTCCAAAAAAAAAAAAACGCATTTATTAAAAACAGAAAAATGAATAAACTTTGCTTTGGTTTTGATTTTCTACAATAAAAGCTCTGATAAAACATTCCACTGTTCTCAAATATCTTAATTTTTATTTTTCTGCACAAAATAAGATAAATAAATAAACAAATCAAGAATAAAGAAAATCAATCAGTAATAAATAAATAAATATAATAACAATAAAACGGCAAATAATAAAAACTTAAGAAACCACATATAGTCGGTGGGTAGACAAATTATTATTTTTTCAGATTAAAATGAACAAAGCATTATTAGAGCCCTGTAGACATGACAAAACACGACTATAGTCACATTTATACTCTTTTTATTTACAACATATTGCGCAACTGCAGGGTCTTGAGACACATGCTAACTCGCAAACTAGAGAGCTAGCGACCTTAAACGGTAGCCTTCAAGTTATTTCCTTTAAACTTAAATAGCCAAAAACATACCACTTCCACACGGATAGGGAGGATAACTGTTAACAGTTATTTAACCTTTAACATGAACATTAATCAAACGTAATAATTTTTTTTGGGGTACATGATACCATACAGCATCCATATCAAACTTGCGCGGGCCGCACTAACATTAAACTTTCATATCAAGGCGGGGGCCTCAAACTAGTGTCCTGCGGGCCACATTTGGCCGGCAGGACGCGTGTTTGAGACCCCTGCTTTAAGTTATCGGTATGAGTTTTAGGGGAAAAAACGGTGCATCTCTCATCAATATATTTACTGTCTTTGATTGACAGGACTCTCCCAAAGCTCAGACGAGGAGGACCATCGAGTGCTGCTATTAGAGCCCTGTAGACATGACAAAACACGACTATAGTCACATTTATACTCTTTTTTTTTTTTATTTACAACATATTGCGCAACTGCAGGGTCTTGAGACACATGCTAACTCGCAAACTAGAGAGCTAGCGACCTTAAACGGTAGCCTTCAAGTTATTTCCTTTAAACTTAAATAGCCCAAAAAATACCACTTCCACACGGATAGGGAGGATAACTATTAACAGTTATTTAACCTTTAACATGAACATTAATCAAACGTAATCATTTTTTCTGGGTACATGATACCATACAGCATCCATATCAAACTTGCGCATGCCGCACTAACATTAAACTTTCATATCAAGGCGGGGACCTCAAACTAGTGTCCTGCGGGCCACGTGTTTGAGACCCCTGCACTTGAGTGAAGGGAAACACAGAGGGGTGCCTGCTTCGTGCCCACCCCTAGCTAAGGACGTGTGAAAAGTGGGTCACAGGTCCGACCTCTCTGTCCCACCTCCCTGCCAAATGAAAAGTGACAGATACTGGCTGGGCTTTGCCACTAATTCCCTCCCACACACACACTCCCACCCCGTCCCGAAACCTCCACCCCTTCTCGGCGCCCCCTAATTGTGAAATGTGGTTATTAGTGCTGCGGCAGTAATTGCACAACATCTTGGACAAATAATTTGGTGCTGAGTTAGATTGGTACTGGCCCCCGCAGAGGTCACAATGCCACGGCACATTAAGCATGGAGGGAGGGGGTTGATGATTGGCGTCCAATCAGATGCAAGAATACGATGTTGTTGCTGTAACACACAATCTTGTCTCGTGTCAGTGTTGCAGGTCCAAAGAGCCACTGAGCCCCAACACGTTGTCACATTGTGATAGCCGCCCTCCTCTGGTCTCTGGTTCCCACTCTCAACCCTCTGAGACCTCTGGACCACAAGGTTCTACCAGACCCTCCCACCTCTCCTGGGGCCCGGTCCCGGTCCACCTGAGCGTCCGTCCAGTGATTTCTGCCGCAGGATGGGAGGTCTCCTCCTGCGTCTGGCCGTCATGGCCGCCACGCTGCTAATGGTCCTCAGAGCAGAAGGTAACACTTTTATTTCTGCTGTTCTTCCAGACTACTACTAGTACTACTAGTACTACTAGCGTACTACTTCCAGCGTACGTATTCAACAGAGTATTTTAGTCTTGCTGAGCAGCAATCAGTCCCGCCTCCGCGTCCGTGTCGTCCTCACCAGGTTCCTCTTGCGCTGGCTGGGCTCCTCGCTACAGGAAGCTGTTGAGCTGATTGCTGCCGCTCTCCCTTCCTCTTTGCACATGAACCATTTCCTGTATGACACCGTACGAGCCGTCAGGGGCGCTAAGCGCTCCAAACAGCCATTGTTATCCGGAAATATCGCTCAGTCCCTCCGGAGACATACTCGCCCCCCTGAAAAGTGCTCGTTTCCCCTTGCCGGAACCTTTTTATGTCGCGGGCCGCAGGAGATGTTTGACATACAGATATGACATTTAGCATTTTTATTCGTGACATTTTGTCTTTTTGACATATTTACAAAATAGCCTGTGATTGGTCGGCTTGTTGAGACATTATTTCCTGTCTGTGTGCGACACAACCCAGCTCCATGAACGCAGCCTCCTCCGATTTCAGCTCAACGTTTGCAATAAAAATGAGTCCCGTTCCTCCAGAATCTTTTCCCTAGCTTAAATTTTGAAAATTGTATTTGTTTTGTTGCTTTCTCATACTTTTAAAAAATATTTAATTATTATTAATTATTATTAATTATTTATTTTTTTCAAAATTCAGCTTTTGACTATATTTTCTCTCCAAATATGTGAGGGCATGACTAGATTACAACTTTTTTCTGAATATTTAGAATTTATTGTGGTAAAATGACAATTGTTTTTAACATTTTTGCTGGGTTTCTTTTTTATTTTCAAAAGTATTTCAACTTTCTTCTTGTTTATTATTATAAATTAAATTATATTATATAAAATTATTAAATTATATTATTAAATAAATTAAATTATTTTATTAGATTTTATTCCCATGAAAATTAGATTTTATTCCCATCACATTATGACATGTTTCACAGGCTCACAGCTTGGTTTATGCCTCATATTATGACTTAAAAAACACATTTAATAATATTAATAAACGCTTTAATATTCGAACACAAAGTGACATTATTTTTCCTCATGATTTTTCTTGTTAGGATGGGACTTTTTTTTTTTTTTTAACTATTTCAGATTTCTTTTTAGGAAATTGTATCTGGTAATTATGACTTTATTCCAATAAATATTTGATTATATTCCCATAAAATGATGTGCCGCAGGGCAATATAAAAACAGCTGCAGCCCGTAAATGACACCCAGGCCACAGTTTGGACACTCCTGACCCAACCCATTAATCCAACAGAAGGAAGATTCAGATTAAATGTCCTTCTATTTTTCAAGTTGTGGGCGGGAGGGTACTCCTGGGATGGATGGCAGGTCTGCGAGTGGAAGTGGCGCTGTGACTTTAAGAGTCTGATTACCCAGCTCCGTCTGCCAGACCTCAGTCTCCACTCTGACTGACGCACAATCAAGCACACATGTGCACACACACACAAACACACACACACTTTCTCTGCTCTTCCTCCTCCCACGGAGTTCAAAGAAGTAAAACATAAAATAAAAGTACTCAGAAATAACTTTAACATTCCGCTTTTTTGATGGAATGTTTTTAAAACGTGATGCCAGTCATCCCGCGGTGGTCACAAACAGTTGTGTGTTTGTGTGTGTGTGTTGCTATGACGACCAGGCAGCTGAAGGTGTGTGTGTGTGTGTCATGTCCAGACATGCCAGCACAGGTCAGGGTGTTGTTGCCGTGAGGGAGGATGGAATGCGTTTAAGTGTAGAAGACAGCAAAGCAAAGCAGATTAGAGCAGGAATGAGACAAGATGAGAGGAAAGATGGAGGGAGAAAGACTCTCCTTCCGTCTGACCTTCTTCTATCTCTGCGAACACCTTCCACCATGTTTGTTTGCATCACATGTCCCGCTTCTGACCGAGAACCGTTTGTTTCTCTTTCCAGCCGCAGGCCAGAACCCCGACCACGTCCTCCAGGGCACGGGCGTGAAACCCGAGATCCGCCGGCCCGGCGAGGACTCCACCATCGCGCCCGAGGACGCCGCCCGCTTCCTCAGCTGCTACTGCTCCGGACACTGTCCCGAAGACGCCACCAACAACACGTGCCAGTGAGTCCTCCTTGCTCCTCAATTTTGCTGATCTCCGGGCCCGCCCGGAAAGCAGCCGTAACTCCACCCATTCTTGTTCTGCAGAACCAACGGTCAGTGCTTCGCCATCATCGAGGAGGACGAGCACGGCGAGGCCATCCTCACCTCAGGATGCATGAAGTATGAAGGCTCTCACTTCCAGTGCAAGGTAAACATGGCTGAAGATGCAGATATTTAATTATCATATTTACGTTTTTTTTGAAATAATGATTATTTATTAAATATCTTATTTGGTAAACATTATATATTTCATTATATTATTATTATTCCAAAGCGTTTGAACAGGGCAAAAGTTTTGCCAGAGACCTCCATAGCGGCATACCGGTTGCTCGCAGTGTTTGCCCGAATACAGTGCACCTTGCTGGGCCACAGCATGTGGCTCCCTCCCCTGTGTACTCTGGTTCTCCTGACCTCCGTGCTTTAAGTCAGGGGTCTCAAACTCAATTTACCTAGGGGCCACTGGAGCTAGGGTCTGGGTGAGACTGGGCCGCATCAGGTTTTCTAAAAAAAAAAACAACAACAAAAAACAGAAAAAATTAATCAACTTTGCTTTGGTTCTGATTTTCTACAAGAAAAGCTCTGATAAAACATTCCACTGTTCTCAAATATCTTAATTTTCTACACAAAATAAGATGATAAATAAATAAACAAATCAAGAATAAAGAAAATCAATCAATCAGTAATAAATAAATATAATAATAATAAAACGGCAAATAATAAAAACTTAAGAAACCACATATAGTTGGTGGGTAGACAAATTATTTTTTTCAGATTTAATTTCAAATTAACAAAGCATTATTAGAGCGCAGTAGACATGACAAAACACGACTTAGTCACATTTATACTCTTTATTTACAACATATTGCGCAACCGCAGGGTCTTGAGACACATGCTAACTCGCAAACTAGAGAGCTAGCGACCTAAACGGTAGCCTCCAAGTTATTTCCTTTGAACTTAAAAAGCCAAAAACTTACCACTTCCACACAGATAGGGAGGATAACTATTAACAGTTATTTAACCTTTAACATTAATCAAACGTAATAATTTTTTTCTGGGTACATGATACCATACAGCATTCATATCAAACTTGCGTGGGCCGCACTAACATTAAACTTTCATATCAAGGTGGGGGCCCTCAAACTAGTTTGAGACCCCTGCTTTAAGTTTTAGGGGGAAACACGGTGCATCTCTCATCGATATATTTACTGTCTTTGATTGACAGGACTCTCCCAAAGCTCAGACGAGGAGGACCATCGAGTGTTGCAACACGGACTTCTGCAATCGAGACCTGCAGCCCACCCTGCCCCCCCAGGCGCCTTCCGGTACTCTTTGTTCTGGTCCAGGTGTTGCTCCGCTCTGTGGTGGTGGTGCACTCGCATACTTACACTCGGTCTTTTGAGTGCTCTGAAAAGTCAGAGAAAATGCAGTGCAGTGTAGAGTGGTAACCGCTTTCCATAGTCGCCATCTTGGCTGCGTAGTAGAAGAGGAGGCGATGATTTGTGATGATTGTACAATGGAGAAGTAGCCATTATACAAAGTATACTTATTGTAGTATTCTGTTTGAGATTAACCCCCCCCCCCAATCTTGTTTCTAGAAGGCAGCCCCCACTGGTTGGCCTTCCTCATCTCCATGACGGTGTGCTGCTGCACGCTCATCTGCGTCACGGTGGTCTGCTACTACAGGTAAAAGGCCTCACCTCGGCGTCGCCTTGTCACCGTGGCAACCATCACACTGTTCCCCCGTGTGTGACAGGTACAAGTGGCAGAGCGAGCGCCAGCGCTACCACAAGGATGTGGAGCAGGAAGTGTTCATCCCTGCCGGGGAGTCTCTCAAAGACCTCATCCACCAGTCCCAGAGCTCTGGCAGCGGCTCCGGGCTCCCTCTGCTGGTAGGAAGACGAAAGCGCACCCCTGAATGTTTGACTGCTAGCTTTAGGAAAACTAGGAAGTGAAGGATTCTCGCCGCGTGCACACCACCAGGTCCAGCGGACCATCGCCAAGCAGATCCAGATGGTGCGTCAGATCGGGAAAGGTCGCTACGGCGAGGTGTGGCTGGGTCGCTGGCGAGGCGAGAAGGTGGCCGTCAAAGTCTTCTTCACCCGCGAGGAGGCGAGCTGGTTCCGAGAGACGGAAATCTACCAGACGGTGCTGATGAGACACGACAACATCCTCGGTAACCATGAGCGACCGCACGTCTCACGGCGGAGGTTTTTTTTCCTCGAGCGGGCCGTGTTGTGACGGGACCGCCGCCCATTTGGTTGCAGGCTTCATCGCGGCCGACATCAAGGGCACGGGCGCCTTCACGCAGCTCTTCCTCATCACCGACTACCACGAGAACGGCTCGCTGTATGACTACCTGCGTACCGCCACGCTGGACACGCCTACGCTGCTGAGGCTGGCCTACTCGGCCGCCTGTGGCCTGTGTCACCTGCACACCGAGATCTATGGCACGCAGGGCAAGCCCGCCATCGCCCACCGCGACCTCAAGAGCAAGAACATCCTCATCAAGAAGAACGGCGCCTGCTGCATCGCCGACCTCGGCCTCGCCGTCAAGTTCAACAGGTTGCATACACACGCACGCACACACTCATACACGCACACACGCCTCCTCTCACCACGCTTTGTTACCATAGCGACACCAACGAGGTGGACGTCCCTCTGAGCACCCGCATGGGGACCCGCCGCTACATGGCGCCCGAAGTTCTGGACGAGAGCCTGAAGAAGAACCAGTTCCAGTCCTACATCATGGCCGACATGTACAGCTACGCACTCGTCGTCTGGGAGATGGCACGACGCTGCGTCACTGGAGGTACGCGTGCACACGCACACACGTCACTTTATCTACTCAATACCACTACTACTCTGTGTACTAAACACTATTACTACTTTATCTACTCAATACTAGTACTATCTACTCAGTACCACTGCTATTCTATGTATTAAACACTATTACTACTTTATCTACTCAATACCACTACTACTCCATGTACTAAACATTATTTCTACTTTATCTACTCAATTTCACTACTACCCTATGTACTAAACACTATTACTACTTTATCTACTCAATACCACTACTACTCTATGTACTAAACACTATTACTACTTTATCTACTCAATACTAACTACTCAATACCACTACTACTCTATGTACTAAAAACTATTACTACTTTATCTACTCAATACTATCCATTCAATACCACTACTACTCTATGTACTAAACACTATTACTACTTTATCTACTCAATACTATCCATTCAATACCACTACTACTCTATGTACTAAACACTATTACTACTTTATCTACTCAATACTATCCATTCAATACCACTACTACTCTATGTACTAAACACTATTACTACTTTATCTACTCAATACTAACTACTCAATACCACTACTACTCTATGTACTAAAAACTATTACTACTTTATCTACTCAATACTAACTACTCAATACCACTACTACTCTATGTACTAAACACTATTACTACTTTATCTACTCAATACTAACTACTCAATACCACTACTACTCTATGTACTAAAAACTATTACTACTTTATCTACTCAATACTATCCATTCAATACCACTACTACTCTATGTACTAAGCACTATTACTACTTTATCTACTCAATTTCACTACTACCCTATGTACTAAACACTATTACTACTTTATCTACTCAATACTATCCATTCAATACCACTACTACTCTATGTACTAAACACTATTACTACTTTATCTACTCAATACTATCCATTCAATACCACTACTACTCTATGTACTAAACACTATTACTACTTTATCTACTCAATACTAACTACTCAATACCACTACTACTCTATGTACTAAAAACTATTACTACTTTATCTACTCAATACTATCCATTCAATACCACTACTACTCTATGTACTAAACACTATTACTACTTTATCTACTCAATACTAACTACTCAATACCACTACTACTCTATGTACTAAAACCTATTACTACTTTATCTACTCAATACTATCCATTCAATACCACTACTACTCTATGTACTAAACACTATTACTACTTTATCTACTCAATACTATCCATTCAATACCACTACTACTCTATGTACTAAACACTATTACTACTTTATCTACTCAATACTAACTACTCAATACCACTACTACTCTATGTACTAAAAACTATTACTACTTTATCTACTCAATACTATCCATTCAATACCACTACTACTCTATGTACTAAACACTATTACTACTTTATCTACTCAATACTATCTATTCAATACCACTACTACTCTATGTACTAAACACTATTACTACTTTATCTACTCAATTTCACTACTACCCTATGTACTAAACACTTACTACTTTATCTACTCAATACTAATACTATCTACTCAGTACCACTGCTATTCTATGTACTAAACACTATTACTACTTTATCTACTCAATACTATCCATTCAATACCACTACTACTCTATGTACTAAACACTATTACTACTTTATCTACTCAATACTATCTATTCAATACCACTACTACTCTATGTACTAAACACTATTACTACTTTATCTACTCAATTTCACTACTACCCTATGTACTAAACACTTACTACTTTATCTACTCAATACTAATACTATCTACTCAGTACCACTGCTATTCTATGTACTAAACACTATTACTACTTTATCTACTCAATACTATCCATTCAATACCACTACTACTCTATGTACTAAACATTATTACTACTTTATCTACTCAATTTCACTACTACCCTATGTACTAAACACTATTACTACTTTATCTACTCAATACTATCCATTCAATACCACTACTACTCTATGTACTAAACATTATTACTACTTTATCTACTCAATTTCACTACTACCCTATGTACTAAACACTATTACTACTTTATCTACTCAATACTATCCATTCAATACCACTACTACTCTATGTACTAAACATTATTACTACTTTATCTACTCAATTTCACTTCTACTCTATGTACTAAACACTATTACTACTTTATCTACTCAATACTATCCATTCAATACCACTACTACTCTGTGTACTAAACACTATTACTACTTTATCTACTCAATACTATCCATTCAATACCACTACTACTCTGTGTACTAAACACTATTACTACTTTATCTACTCACTACTTCTACTTCATTCACTAAATACTACCACTTCCACTATTACAATTTTATCTACTAAGCACCACAACTTAATGTACTAAATACTACTACTACTCTATGTACTAAATGCTGTTATGAATACTACTAATAATACTACTATAACTTCATGTACAAACATGTAGAGACGATTTTATGTACGACTACATTTTTACTACAGCTGTATGTACTACTACTACTACTGAATGTAGTACTAACTAGAACGTGAGTCGGCCGTGGTTGTGTTGGAGGATTAGCGGGCTAGCTAGGCAGCGGACGGCCGGACCGGACGTCGAGTGACGTCACCGCCTTTGCCGTCACATGACCGCAGTACAAGTAATTACGCCCGGGTATCAGTCGGCGAGCGCGTATTTCCCATTCAAGGTGATATCGCTGGTCACATGGTCATGAGTATTTAGTGTGTGTGTGTGTGTGTGTGTGTGTGTAGGGATGGTGGAGGACTACCAGCTGCCGTATTACGACATGGTTCCGTCTGAGCCGTCGTACGAGGACATGTTGGAGGTGGTGTGCGTGAAGGGGCTGCGCCCCACCGTGTCCAACCGCTGGAACAGCGACGAGGTGAGAGTTGCCACGGCGCCCCCTCTGGTGACACACACCCATTGTGTTGATGCTAACTGCGTACGTGTGCGTGTGCCGCAGTGTCTGCGCGCCATGTTGAAGCTGATGTCGGAGTGCTGGGCGACAAGCCCCGCCTCCCGCCTCACCATCCTCCGAGTGAAGAAGACGCTGGCCAAGATGGTGGAGTCTCAGGACATCAAGATCTGACCGTCATCCTCCTCGGCGACGCCTGGCACACGCCCACCTCGCCACCTTTTCAATCAGGACGAGGACGGACGTCTTCCTGCGGTGACGCTTTCTGTGAAAGCCCGGCGGACGACTTCCTGTCCACGTGGGGGGGTGGGGACATGTGGGGGGAGGCAGGGCTCCGCATGAAAGACAATGGTGACACTTTGAAGGTGCCCCCCCCCTCACCCCCCCAGTTTGAGTTTGGATTCGGTCTTTGGCGTCGCCGTGGAGACGTCCACCGTCCTCTTTCTTGGTTTTTGTCCCCGCAGCGTTGGAAAAACCGCTCTCATTGGCGGAGACAAACCTCAAGTGGGCGGAGCTGACTGGAATGCCTCCCCGTTGTTTGAACTTTATTTATAACAAACACTTCACAAAAAAAAAACGTTCATGTCACACATTTTGAGTTCGTCCATCGAGTAAGAGAAGTCGGAGCCGAAAAAACCAAAGTGAAGCGAACCCGCCAACGTGTCTTTTTCCATCTTTCTTCAGCTTTTCTTCCGTTGACTTTGGCTCCTCCCACTGAGCTTCATACGTCCAATTAGACTTTGTAAATGTGTTTTTATTATTATTATTATAATTATTATGAATAGGAAAGTCATGAAATTGTCATCAAGGGTTGTTAAGTGAGATATGAAAATGAGATTTAACTTAAGGGAAGACAAAGCGTTTTGGATCATTTACATTGTAAACGGGTTTTCATTTGTTTGAGTAGTGAGCTAAGTATGCTAATCTACGCTGACAACAGCCGTAAAATGTTCTGATGTCTGAGTGACTTTTTTTTTTTTTTTTTAAAGCAGTAACTTTGCTGTTTTCCTCTTCGAAATACGCAAAAAGCCCCCCCCCCCCCCCCCCAACTATAGGAAGATATGTAAAAAAATGATGTTTGTTGTTTTCTACTTCATCTGGTTGTGTGCCTTATGAGTTTACCAAGAAAAAAAACGTGTATACACTCTGTCCAATGTAACAATTCTAAGTAAATAATCTTATTTTTAGTACTCAAACATTCACTTTGGCTCGCTTCTGTTCTGATATGAAGTCAAAAGATATACATTTATATATCATTATATTTATATTTCATATATATATGAAATACAGCGCCCTCTGCTGGACGGAACGATTTTTTTTGCGTCGAGTGCAGATGACGTCATTAACTACTTCCTGGCAAGTTTTCTAATCGCTGTTTCTTCCCACATTCCAAAAACATGCTAGGTTAATTAGCGACTCCAAATTGTCCATAGGTATGAATGTGAGTGTGAATGGTTGTTTGTCTACATGTGCCCTGTGATTGGCTGGCCACCAGTCACATGGTGTTGTGATATACTGTAACTGATGGATTGGTATTTCAGAAGTGAAATGAGGTTTGTTGGATTAACACGGGGCTGCACGGTAATAGAGTGGTTAGCGCAGGCCTCACAGCTAGGAGACCCCCAGTTCAATTCCACCCTCGGCATGTTCTCCCCGTGCATGCGTGGGTTTTCTCCGGGTACTCAGGTTTCCTCCCACATTCCAAAAACATGCTAGGTTAATTAGCGACTCCAAATTGTCCATAGGTATGAATGTGAGTGTGAATGGTTGTTTGTCTATATGTGCCCTGTGATTGGCTGGCGACCAGTCCAGGGTGTACGCCGCCTCTCGTCCGAAGGCAGCTCGAATAGGCTCCAGCGACCCTCGTGAGGATAAGCGGTAGAAAATGGATGAATGAACTAATTAAAATTGCATTGACAAGTAAGCTAGTTCATTTCCAAAACATATTTTTTTTTAACCATAAAAATATAATTTTACATCCCTTCAGCAAACAAAATGTGATGGTGTGACAAATAGTAAAATCCAAACACTTACTATATTTTTTGAGTTAATTTATAGAAAACAAGCTAGGAAAATATCACTATTAGCTTTGAGCCCTAACGTTCTTTACATGACGTATTTGTCACAATAGCAAAAATCCAATCACACAAATGTCTGTCAGTTATTCTCAGTATGTTTTGTTTAATTAAATGTACATTTCTGCTACACAAAAAGTATAAACTTCGTACATTTAGCACAGGAAATTGCTCAGAACTCTTACAGGTTACACATCAGTGTCAAACGTGATGTTCTTAAGTGTACCTAATGAAGTGTCCAGGCAGTCGTGCTGACAAAAGGAGTCGGGAAGTCTGTGTTGCAAAACATTTTTCTTTTATTGGAGAAAGATTTGCCTTTACTCCTTTCAGTCCATCTTACTTATCCTCAGGCTTGTTGAAGCAGTAAGTGAGACAACACTTTCCGCAGTAATGGCGGTCAAAGTGGCTCGCCATGAAGACACCGGCGCCGCACTCGTCGGCGGGACACTCGCGTCTCAGGCGGTGAATTTTACCGTTTTCATCCACCTGGGGAGACATGAAATTTAAAAAAAAGGTGAGAAGGCGGCGGCGAGAGCACACAAAATGGCCGACGATCGAATGAGCAATTACCTTGTAGTACTTGAGCACGGCCAGCTTGACCTTCTTCCTCTTGTGCTTGTTCTTCTTGGGCGTGGTGTAAGACTTCTTCTTCCTCTTCTTTGCACCACCGCGCAGCCTCAGCACCAAGTGGAGGGTCGACTCCTGAAAATGTCAAACAATGTCGGTGATGGAACAAATACTTTGTGTGTCTGACCTGCAATTTTTTTTTTTAGACAATCTTTTCACCTTCTGGATGTTGTAGTCAGACAGAGTGCGTCCATCTTCCAGCTGCTTTCCAGCAAAGATCAACCTCTGCTGGTCAGGAGGAATTCCTGCATCGAAACAGTTTGATGAAAAGATGCCAACCGCATTACAAACATACCAGTGTGATGTACTTGCACCAGTTAGCTTAGCACATACACTAGGATACTAATGTATAAACTATCTAGTAAATACATTCAAGCACTTCCTGTCACGTGTGCAAGGAAAAGATAATAGACCAAACCTTACCTTCTTTGTCTTGAATTTTGGCCTTCACATTCTCGATCGTATCTGAAGGCTCAACCTGTCAACACAGCAGCGTCAATCAAACGTCACAACCTCTCTGATAATTACAACCAAGTCAAATATATGTAAAGATTAGTGTTTGTTTATTTTATGTCACTTTAAGCTAGCTGCTTTCTACCGCACGTGTTTACGGTGCTCGGCTAACAGCTAGCTTAAATTTGACGTCATGAACACGCTCATAGGGTTCAGTCTAAACACTACGTTTAGATTAAGGTGTCATTAATTACTCAATAGAAATAAAGTCAAGTAGTAATATTAGTGATGACATTTTATTGTGTTGTAAAGCTTAGAATATGGAAGACGAGCAGGCGCCGCGTCGCTCACCTCGAGGGTTATAGTCTTCCCCGTAAGGGTTTTGACAAATATCTGCATCCTGGCGTTCAATCCACCTACAACAAACAAACGTTTCACCTCGTACCCGCGCTCTAAAATTGTTATTTTGTGAAAATAATCACATTAAACTCGGAGCGCCATCTTACCAGCGGCTCACTCCTAATGGCGGATCATGAGAAGAGGTCCTTTAGAGGGTGCGACGGGGTTTTCTGCAGGCGTTTTCACGGGTTAGGTGACCACTTAGATGCCTGATAAAAATGTCGATATTGTTTACAAGTTTACAAGAAGATGATTTCTAATTAATTAAAAAATGTATATATATATATACGATTGTGTGAAAAGTGACGTTCACCATTGTCTCGATGGCACGTACAATTTAAAAGTAACAAGAACAAATGCCGGCATCCGCAATCGTCATCACTGTCGACACCGGAAGTTGAGCAAGAAAAGCACGAAAGCAAATAAAATATCCCAAAAAGACGACTATAAAAATTATTACGTTCAAGATCACAATAATACTTGCAAGATTTGCAATCATTTACCCTTACAGCGATTATATGTTGTGAAGCCTTTGCGTGATTTGATATAACAGGAGCAGCACTACCCACAAAGGCCAGCAGAAGGCGGTAGACGGCCTTAGGCACTCCCTGTATAGGTGAAGCCACAAAGCGGCGCTGAAGACAGGAAGAGCCGCTGCGTCCTTCACTCCTTAGCTGGAGTACAAGTCCAAGAAACGTCAGCTGATGATGAGGATACGCGGTAGAAAATTAATGAATATTTATTAAATACTTTGGCTTGATTCTCTCAGCTTTGCACCGCAATGTTGACTTTTTTAAGGGCTGAACGGAAGCACGTTGTCGGCCGCATTTGGAGGAGCCTTGTCGCAGCACAATGACGCCATGTAGTCTACAAATGCGCACATTTAGAATGTAGACCCCAAATTCAAACACAGCCTTAGTCAGTCTACCTAGTGTAGTAGCGTTCAACAGCTAACACACACGTTTTGCATTTAACAGCTAAAAGACACAGTCAATATCAAAATGGTGTAATGTTTAGCAGCTAACACACACATTAAGCAGCTAGCCGTCAACATAGCCTAGCATTTAGCAGCTAAAACATACAATTGGTCATGAGATGGTCAACAAAGTGTACTGTTTAGTGGCTGACTGACACTGTTAACATCTTGCCAGTGAAGACAGCTAAAATCTAGCCAGTCAATATAGCACAGCATTTAGAAGCTAATGCTAGACAGACACAGTTAGCACCTAGCCAGAATCAGCTTCACGACATCGGTCAACAGTAAACAAAGTTTGCTTTACCAGTTAATAGACAAATTTATCATCTAGCCATTGAAGACAATGTAGCGTATAACAGCTAACAGACAAAGTTAGCATCTAGCCAGTGAACGCAGTGTTGCATATAGCAGCTAACATACATAGTTATCATCTAGCCAGTGAACACAGTGTAGCATATAGCAGCTAACATACATAGTTAGCATCTAGCCAGTGAACACAATGTAGCATATAGCGGCTAACATACATAGTTAGCATCGAGCCAGTGAACACAGTGCAGCATATAGCAGCTAACATACATAGTTAGCATCTAGCCAGTGAACACTGTGCAGCATATAGCAGCTAACAGACAAAGTTTACATCTAGCCAGTGAACACAATGTAGCATATAGCGGCTAACAGACAAGGTTAGTATCTAGCCAGTGAACAGTTGTAGCATATAGCAGCTAACATACATAGTTAGCATCTAGCCAGTGAACGCTGTGTAGCATATAGCAGCTAACAGACAAAGTTAGCATCTAGCCAGTGAACACGGTGTAGCATATAGCAGCTAACAGACAAAGTTTGCATCTAGCCAGTGAACACGGTATAGCATATAGCAGCTAACATATATAGTTAGCATCTAGCCAGTGAACACGGTGTAGCATATAGCAGCTAACATACATAGTTAGCATCGAGCCAGTGAACACAGTGCAGCATATAGCAGCTAACATACATAGTTAGCATCTAGCTAGTGAACACAATGTAGCATATAGCGGCTAACAGACAAGGTTTGCATATAGCCAGTGAACATGGTGTAGTATATAGCAGCTAACAGAAAAAAGTTAGCATCTAGCCAGTGAACACGGTATAGCATATAGCAGCTAACAGACAAAGTTAGCATCTAGCCAGTGAACACGGTGTAGTATATAGCAGCTAACAGACAAAGTTAGCATCTAGCCAGTTAACACAGTGCAGCATATAGCAGCTAAAAGACAAAGTTAGCATCTAGCCAGTGAACACGGTATAGCATATAGCAGCTAACACACATAGTTAGCATCTAGCCAGTGAACAGTGTCTTTCATAGTGTGTGTTGTGTGCATGACATGGCAGAATATGAAACGCTGTGTCATACCGGTGCAATGGTGCACATCAATAATGCAGACAAAGCGTGAGTCAGCCCTGAGTCATCAATTATCTTTCTGTAGATTCAATTTCAGTCAATCTATTCAGATGTCATGTACATTTGTCATGTTTTGCCATCATTTAGGAGCGTGATGAACGTATTGGTATGGTGGTGAAGAGAAGTTGTCAATAAACAGTCGGTCTGTTGTCACTGCATGAGAGTGTGTTTGTTCTAAGTGTGTGACTTTAATTCACTGTAATGACACAGACTCCTCTGTGCGACCTTGTGTGTGTGTTTGTGTGTTTACTGTGAGGATACATTGTATACCAATGTTATTTTTGTAGCCATTTTGATTTCTGTTTATAGTCTAGATCAGGGGTCTGAAACACGCGGCCCGCGGGCCAAATGTGGCCCGCAGGACACTAGTTTGAGGCCCCCGCCTTGATATGAAAGTTTTTAATGTTAGTGCGGCCGGCGCAAGTTTGATATGGATGCTGTATGGTATCATGTACCCAGAAAAAAATATTACGTTTGATTAATGTTCATGTTAAAGGTTAAATAACTGTTAATAGTTATCCTCCCTATCCGTGTGGAAGTGGTAAGTTTTTGGCTTTTTAAGTTTAAAGGAAATAACTTGGAGGCTACCGTTTAGGTGGCTAGCTCTCTAGTTTGCGAGTTAGCATGTGTCTCAAGACCCTGCAGTTGCGCAATATGTTGTAAATAAAAAGAGTATAAATGTGACTATAGTCATGTTTTGTCATGTCTACAGGGCTCTAATAATGCTTTGTTCATCTGAAAAAAATAATTTGTCTACCCACCAACTATATGTGGTTTCTTAATTTGTAATTATTTGCCGTTTTATTATTATTAAATTTATTTATTACTGATTGATTTTCTTTATTCCTGATCTTATTTTGTGTAGAAAAATAAAAATGACGATATTTGAGAACAGTGGAATGTTTTACCAATTGGGAAATAAATGATCTTTGGCTATTAGATGCTACACGAAGCAAGCCAAACGGTTGCTAACTACATCTTTTGGCTGTTAAGTGCGCCGCTATGTTCACCTGCTCCTTGCTAATGCGACTTATTAGCTGCTAAATGCTACACTATGCTCACTATGCTATGAGCCAATGTTAGCGGTTACATGACATGAGCGCCATGCCCACGGCTAGTCGCTAACCGGTTGTTTTTTTCTGCTGAGCTGCGGACTCAGTACCGTTGCCACAGCAACCAAACATCCAAATTTCAAAAACTTTATTCTCACACACGGGTTTATTTGATCAGTTGCGGCTTATTTTTAAGGCGCCTAACAGTGCGAAGCGTTGCTCGGCAACCATCCCAGCAGCTGCGGGTCATGTCTGACTGACTCGATGCTGCGGCGCTAAAGATAACTTTGTGTGTCAGCTTGCAACAACTGTCCTCATGCAGGACACATGAACAATGACTCAGCATCGTGTTGTTTCCATGACAACACAATATGGGCGGTTAAAAATAACCTTTGATGTCATCTTAATAAAGCTTTAATAAACACTTTCTTTCAAATGTGTAAAAATACATTTAAATTATTATAGTTGTAATAGTTTTATTTCATTTATTATTGTTAATTAATAATTATATTGGACTTTTTTTATTGTATACTTTTAGTCCAGATTAGTGGGCTATGCTATCCTATGTTACACACACGGATATTATGTATGTGTATGTACGTATATAACGTATATATATGTAAAAATATACAATAAATACGTTTATCTGCCACGTATTGCACTCATGTTGCAGGAGGTTGTGTAACATTTTCAACTTCTCCTAAAGACAGCCGCCAGTGGGTGGGACTTGGGTGGGGTGGCGGCAAAGGGGAGGGGGGGTCACCAGGGGCGCTTGTGATTGGTCAGAGAGTCTATCATTGAAGCATCGTCAAACGCTCATTGGTCAGTAAAAGTGTTCCTCTTTGCCTTTTCAACTTGTTGGTCCAAGACTCGGGTTCGATTCTGCGGTCAAAACTTTGTGTGTCCACAGAAGACTCGACCGGCTGGAGGTTCCGGTTACGCTCCCACGGATCTTCGACGTGGACTTGTTGCGTGAGAGTTAGCTTAAAGTTGTCCAAAGTGTCTTAGTTGGACAAAGAAAGATGGCAGACAACGAGGAACAGCAAGTCTCGTCCAGTACGTCTCTCTTCAGCGAGGAGGTCCACCACTACCAGGCCGAACCCGATACCGAGGACCTGCTGCTGCTGGACCAGCCCAAGCAGGACATCTTAAGCCTGGACGACATCGTGGACTTGGTCGGCGGGGGCCAGGACGCCCTGGAGCGGCACATGGCTGAAGACTCGCAGGAGTTCACAGAGCACCCAGACGACAAGACCACTTTACTGGACCCAGAACCGCAAGAAAACGAGGAGAAGCCAAGCCCGGACTCCAGCAGCGGGTCCAGTTTCAAGCACAGTCCATTAGGTCCTGACAGGGTGGAAGAGGAGCCACAGGTTGGCCCGGAGAGCGACGCCCTCCCCGCGGCTCAAGCCCAGGAAGCAGCGCCATCCCCCGCAGAGGAAGCTCAGCTACCTGCGGACACACAAGCACCACCGGCTCCGGCATCTTGTGAGTATTCCGAGGCTTCAACGCTAACAGTTACTCCGATAACTAATCTTTATTTAACAGTTAGTAGTTTAATGTAGGTGTCTTTTATTTTGGGGTGAAATGTCACATATTTGGTGATAAATAGACATCGAGTGATCAACAATGATTGTCCGTCTGTGGACGTCTGGACACGGCTAGCTTTGTCTGCTTCACAGCCTTATTCTGGAGCTCCTGGGAGGCTTTTGATGATTAAAAAAACATTTCCACCACTACTTTGTTTTAAATAAGACAAAGTTAATTTATTCACATTATTGTGAAATTAATGGAGCCCTTTTGGGGCCGGTTAGCATATTAGCTAGCGGCTAATGGAGCTACCTTGACGGCGACGACAAGCCGCGTGTTGACACCAAAAACAGAAAGTATCTTTAGACGAGAAACCGTTGAGTGTTTTATTTATAATTTAATGTGCTTTTATTGTGTTTTTATTGTGCTTTTGAGGACGAGGTGGCCCCGGGGTGATGTTGTCTAATGCGGCCCACCTGTTTAAGTCTCAGGAGGATGATGTGCTGCATCATGGCGTTGTTGCATCTCATACTCATACAAATATAAATAATATTAACAGTTAATCCGCATACTTCGATGATTTAACCCGTGTAAAAGCTTTATTGTTGTCATTGGGAGTTTTATCCGAAGAGCAGCATCCATCTGTTCCTCGCCTCCGCCCGCTGCGTACCTTCTGCTAGCCAGTAGCATGCTTCCATTATCGGACAAATCTTGTCGTCATTTCTTTAAACATCAGCGATATAAATCATCAAACATTTCAGTGTTCATATTTATGTGGTAAAAGTGTTTTTTGATGCGTTAAGCTAAAAAAAGAGACCGATGTCTCGATGTGTGTGTTTGATGTATGCAGAGATCTTGTTGACGTTTGTTTACTAAAAATACCAAAAAAAAGTGGTTTACTGTCAGTTAAAATCAGATGTAATTGTTGGGGATGTTTGATTTCAACACCGGGGATTCTCAACCATGCAGCATGGTGAGACGTGGATCTGTCCGATAATGGAAACCTCTGCTCAGATTACTTGCAACAAAGGAATTTGCTGTGGTCGCCTCCCAGTTTTCCTCCCAGCCTCTCCACCCTGCTTCCAATCTGCCGCAATCCCTCTTTAGAGGCTTCGTCTGGGCCTCCTGGACTCCAGCCCTGGCATGACAAGGTGCCGGACCCAGTACCCCCCCCCCCAAAACCAGCCTCCCCGAATTCAAATGGTATCAGTAGAGGCCTGGTTGAGATTTGTGTAAACATGCTGAGTTTGTGTATGCTAAGTAAAGGCGCTGAAGATGGTGACTTGGTGCTTTTTCAGCATGGAGATGAGACGAATTGCAGCTAAAGGGGGCCTGCAGGCTAGAAGCAGCCTGCAGAGTGAGCGAGGCAGGGCGGGGCTGCCTGTCTGAACAAAGACAAGATGCTCGGACACATTTAGTATGGTGGACTTGGTCATCTTTTGGTGGCGTTTTCGTACATGCACGCATCCTAGATGCGACAGCGGCGCGTGCAACTCTGTGGCGCGGCTGTCAGATAATTAGATGAGCTAGATTAGCGTCTGAGTGATGTTTCAAACACCTGTCTAACAGCAACGGTGGTTTGCGTGAAAGGAGCTACTGAGTCTTTTTACTGTCAAGCTGTCAACCGAAGCGTCAATATAAGATCTCCCAGTTCTTCCCAAACAGCAGACGTTAGGGGTGTCACAAGATCTCACGAGATTAACATGTAACTACATTTCTCGTTAAGAAAAAAGAAACAGTCTGGTGGGCACTTGGCCAGGGATGATGATGAATTAATTACAGAATAAATGGAAATGAGTGTTTTCCTTGTCGCCTGCCTCTAAACAGGATTCACTCTGTGAATTGAGTTGAGCATTTTTGAGCCCTCATACATCCTCTTTGTCTGAGTTGAGATAGGGCTGCTAGCATACACACACACCCCTGTGATGAGCAATGCAAAGTAACCTAATAGATATTATATAGTATACAGCAATATACTGTCATGTATTTTTTTCAGTGTACTTTTCTTAAAGGGGAACTGTTATGCTCATTTTCGGCCCTTTGTATTGAGTTGTGAACTCCTGTAAAGGAACTACACACAATAATCGTCTAAAAAACCTCAAACTATGCACAACGGTGAGCCAATTCAAGTAACAATACAAGCAGTTGATGTTTGCTAAATACAAGGATGAAGAGTCTTGAACCAGTTAGGATGTGCTATATATAACACTATATTGACAGTTACTATGGTACCCATTATGTCAATGTATGGTCATATCACCTCGTATTTTGGTACGTGACAAAAAACAATTTTTTTTAAAAAAAATTTAAAAACTAAATAAAAATGTATAAAAATTAATAAGATACATTAATAAATAAAATAAATTTGCTAAATACAAGGATGAAGAGTCTTAAACCAGTCATGATATGCTATATATATATTACTATATTGACAGTTACTATGGTACCCATTATGTCATTGTATGGTCATATCACCTCATACTTTGGTACGTGACAAAAAATTTAAAAATAAACATGAAAAAAAAAACAAAATTAAAAAACCTTAAACTATATTAGGAAAGCAGGAAGTGAACAAATGTAACAGTTACCGATTTGTAAAAGTACCAAATGGAGGGGTAGGATTTAATAAGCTTTGCTTCTTCCTACTCCTTTTGGACATGTGGAACTGTGAACTGATTATGGGATGCATTCAATTGTAATCTGATGCATGTTCAAATGAAATAAAACCATTACCATTACAAAAAGCTTTCCAGATCTTCCAGAATTGCACCTATTCTAGCTATATTTCTTTCGATTTTCCATTTATTCCACCCACAGCCCACCTCTGGGCACGCCCACTCTACTGTTATTGGTCACATTAAGCTTGTACCAGGAATTCCGGCTCACTGTGACAATATTCTCTGAAACTGAGCGTTCGGAGCCATCCCGAACTTCTTTCAGGGCTGACTTCCATATGCGCAAACCTCATTATCTGAAACTTTGGTATGGTCTAATACTAGAATACAACATTCTAACTACATTTATAGGTCGGAAAAGTAGGGAAAGCATAATGGGGCCCCTTTTAAAAGTAATGTTAAAATCGCTTAAAATTGGTAGACCCAATCGTGTGGTGAAATCTTAAGATCTTCAACAGAAACCAGAGGTCCATATAGGCCTCCACCAAGGCAAAAGAATCCTCATTTGGACAGGAAGAACCAAACATATCTTCACATTTTTCTGCTCCAGTCTCTTTCAACATCTTCGGTTCCCTGTAGGTGGAACCTCGCCTTCACGTCCTGGTTCCGCTAATTTGTTCGTCTTTATTGTAAATCGTGGTTCTGGCCTGATTAAAGCTCCTTAAGGCTCTTCAGTCTGATCATCCGACTCCCGCTGTGACTTGTGTCGTCTCTGTGAAAAGCGTTCCCTTCGCCCCACGTTGATTGACAGGAGGTGTAATTGTCCGGCGCCGCCGACCTACATGGTTCTTTTGGGTCACCTACATCCATCAGTGCGTGTTTGTGATGCCGTCAGGTGGATTAGACGGAGCCCAGTGTTGGTTGTGCTTGTGTTTCTTGCTGTCCTGGTCACAGATGAGCGCAGATAAGAGGGGGCGATCTGTTTTTTGTGTTTTTGAGACCGTGCCAACACAGCAGCTGACGGGTCAGGCCACGGTCGGGCGGACCACCAAATGTGACAAGTGAGCGCCTCTTTAATCTGTGGCAAAGTCCAGCTTTTAGCACCGTCACGGCTCGCCTGGTGCTTATTCACGGTGTCATCAGGGGATTTCATGGTCTGGCTGGAGGAGGTGTCCGGTTCAGAGAAGAAAACCTGTACAAGTATAATAATAAACACGGTGTTCAATAAATACTATAAATACTTGACAAGTACAATCTATGGAAAGGCAGGATTTGTTAATGTTCGAGTGTATTCATCATGGATGGCTACAACATATTTACGATTCAACTTTTGTGTGATGGTAATAAAAAAAAAAAAACTATATTAGGAAAGCAGGAAGTGAACAAATGTAACAGTTACTGATTGTAAAAGTACCAGATGGAGGGGTAGGATTTAATAAGCTTTGCTTCTTCCTACTCCTTTTGGACATGTGGAACTGTGAACTGATTATGGGATGCATTCGATTGTAATCTGATGCATGTTCAAATGAAATAAAACCATTACCATTACAAAAAAGCTTTCCAGATCTTCCAGAATGCCAAAACAAAAAAACAGATTGCCCCTCTTATCTGCGCTCATCTGTTACCAGGATTCAACTTTTGTGACCCCACAAATTAGTGAATTTGTCATCAGTTAAAAAAAAAATTCCAACATAATTTTCCTCTGGAAATAGGAATTTTTCACATCTTTGTCCATAGTTAACTCATAATTAATCACATTTAATCGCAGATAAAGGTTTTTATGTAGGTAACGTAAGGTAATGTTCCTAAAAACACCTTTTTAGGAACATTCAGAAAGGATTATTATTAACAATTTTGTACAAATGAAAATACCTAAAGTTGGGTGATATGGACCAAAACTCATATCCCGATATATTTAGGTAGAATATCGATATACGATATATATCACTATACTTATTCCATAAAGTAAATTTAGACAAAGGTCAAAGCCAAATAAGTTTTATTAATATGGAAACAACAAAAATGGTCAGTGCAATAAAATAGCCTATTCTCTTTTTTAAATAAATATAAACTAATTTAAATATAATCAATAATCAATCTTCAGTACAACCAGTCTCTAGCCAGGTTAGCGCCGTTAGCGCTTGCATCTCACGACTGTAAACATGGTTGATACCGTCTTTATACATCAACCTTTATACAGTCTTTTTCACTGTTCACTACCGCTATGTAGCTTTTCTTTCTCCATTTCTGATCCATTGTTTCAGCTTGTGGCTACAGAGTTACCGTGCTTCAATTAAACTACGGTGGGGGGGCGTGTCAAAAAAAATGAGCACCGTTAAGAAAACTTCGTTAACACGTCATTAATGCGTTATCTTTGACAGCCCTAATTCATTCATTTTTTACCGCTTATCCTCACGAGGGTCGCGGAAGGTGCTGGAGCCTATCCCAGCTGTCTTCGGGCGAGAGGCGGGGTACACCCTGGACTGGTGTCCAGCCTATGATGCTCCTTCTATCATCCGATTCATTTTCATTGAATGTGTCATTCATTTCTCATCCTCCCTGGCCTCGTGCCCACCAAACATTTGTTGCGTTTTAATCGCGAGATCATGTGACACCCCTAATATTTACAGTACAGGGGTATTATTGATCCTGATATGGGCTTTTGGTTTGTTTGCTCCTTCAGTGAAAAGCTGAACATTGTGATTGGTTCAATTCTAGGTCCTCTTCAACGTTGGAAGCAAAACCTTGACCGCAGAGGTAACCAAACATGTGCTTGCAGCCGATGATCAGGCTTTTCAATGTGCAGATCACCAATGACATGCATGACATGCAATGATTGATTGTGGTCATTGCACTTGATTGCTGCTGATTTTGATTGTCGGCCTTCTAAAATCACAACTTCCTGATTGTCGTGAGTCAACATGTTAGGGTTGGGTCGGGTGATGACCTAAGAGCTCTTGTTTACACTTCCTGGCTTTATGCTCCAAATTCCTCCGGGAAGTTTCCAGCTTTTATACTTGACTCCCACAAGAAAAGAGTCGTTTCCACAAAGAGACTTTTGACGTTGGTAATTGAACTCTGCTGGCCGAGCGGTGTTGAGGTCATGCTTGTGGCAAATGGAGCTATTTTTACGTTTCTACCTTCCTGCTCATGTTCACTCTGCACCAATAGAACTTTGTGTTTTAGTTGGTAGCTAGGAAAATAAGCGCAGGCATTCTTGGCCTCTAAGTTGTTTTTCACTCAGTTCTTGTTTTTGCCTCTCATATTGAATCAGTGCAGCTTTTTCTCCCGTTATTTTCACATGATTTGAATGTCTACGGGTCAGTTACATGACATGCTTGCGTTTGTGTATTTATAATGAACTCATTCTACGTTTATAGCGTTTAAATAGTTCCAGACCGGACTGTCATGCATGAGTTTCTGCAATATAATTTTTATAGTTGGAGCATAGAAAACCTGTGTATGGCTTAATAAATAACACCACATTGCGCAATGTTTATGCTGCAGAGAGACTCAAGACGGCCGCTAGCTAGGCAGTTGGCTTCGAATGTATTTCTTGTAAACTTAAGAAGCCAAAAATGTACCACTTCCACACAGACTGCAACTGTATGGCTGTAATTCTGTTTATTATCACGGTTCATTATTTGTTTATTGTTACTATTGCTACTGGTAAGTTTGACTGTTTTATTTCAGTGATATCATCTTAGCCATCATTGACATTTAACTGATGCAGTCTTGTTTGTCACTGTTGTTGTTATGGGAGTTTTTGTTGCTGCTGTTTTTGTTTCTCTTCTTCTTTTCTGTGTTTCTTCTTGCTTCGGTCCGGTCGCTCCAAATGCGCATAACAAAAACATCAAATAAATGCAAATAAAATTTCATGGTACAGGTACAAGTTGTAGCTTACACCTTTCCTGACACAGAGCAAATCTGTTTAGCATGTAAGGGCATTTAGATCAACTATACTATCTGCCCCAATGACTGGAGGGGAAACACACACAAAAAAAGAAGCCAAAAATATACCACTTCCACACAGACTGGGAGGAGGGACCCCCTATTCCACCCACGTACCCTGTCATAAAACAGCCCTCATTAATTATTTCATTCAAAAAATGCGATAAAATGATGGAGTGATATTCAAACTGACTGTAATCTATAATTTAATAAACCTTAAACAATCTATGATATTTAACATTATTAAAGCCCTCTTAGACATAAAATGACACGGCTATGGTCACCATTACTCTTCCTATTATACAATATAATAGACAACACAATTGAATTGTGTTCCGGTGCTAAAACAAGCTGAGTAGGGGGTGGACAGGAAGTGACCTCGGAATGGTTTACAGCCACAGTAGCAGCCCGTTTTGGGGATCATTCAAACCTGCAATAAAAGCTTGTTGTTGTTGTTGTTTTGGAGATCAAATCTGGTGCTTGTGTGTCTCGCATAGCATTACAGCAACATCACTGACACCTAGTGACTAGTGTACAACGCTGCAGGTAAACAATACTGCTTAAATAGTCGTGTTTTTTAACCACAAAGCGTTGACGGAGTACTGTAGATCCATTTTAGAGATGGCTGTCATCTGACCAAGAATAAGTTTCTCCTCTTCTGTCTGCTCCTCTCACATGTTGTATTCTCGAAAACAAAGACGCAGTGTTATCATTGCGTTCGAGGAGACAAACCCGCAGATCCATCTGCGGTCTTCACGTGTCGCCACAAAGTAGAAGTTGCCGCATAATGGACTCGGATGCTTCTGTCACTTCCTCCGTCCTTGCAAGCTGACTGACGGCACTCTGCTACTTTGTCGTTTTTCTCTTTCGCAGATGTTCCTCCTGCTCCTCCTTCTAAAGCTCAGCCTCAGCCTCTGATGCAATTCCCTACAGGCAAGTTCTCTCTGCTCCGCTTTGTTTTTCCTGCCTCCTCCTCCTGTTTGTGTTGCCACTTTCGTGTCATCCCTGTTTTGTTGTCCCGTCGCTCAACTTAAGTGGACAAAATAACCCTCTGCATGCTACAAGTAGCGTCGTCTCCCGTAGCATCCACTGCACGTGAGATGTTTGTGATGGTGTTACCACTGATACTGCATTGTGTTGCTGTGTTGTGACTAATGTGGTGGTTGTTGTAGAGTAGCTCGGCAGTCACAAATAATATGTAGATAATGATTCTCTTCAGTTATCAGCAATTTAAAAAAAAAGAAAAAGACATTTGTGCGTTGAGAAGAATCATTATAGACCACCACTCAGCTGTTAGGACACACCCAGCATGGTTTATGGCGCCAGACCTGGGTCAAATATGACTACCATACCAATATTCATCACATGCAATACATATAGATGGACACCTGACAAATGCTGGCCAGTCTTGATTGTGGCAGGTCGATGCTTCACAGGATATCTACTGCAGGTTTGGATTCCAGAATCCCAGCTGGACCACCTGTGTAGGATTGTTTACAGCAGGGGTCTCAAACTCAATTTAACCTGGGGGCCACTGGAGCTAGGGTCTGGGCGAGGCTGGGCCGCATCAGGTTTTCCAAAAAAAAAAAAACAGAAAAATGAATAAACTTTGCTTTGGTTCGGATTTTCTACAAGAAAAGCTCTGATAAAACATTCCACTTTTCTCAAATATCTTAATTTTTATTTTCCTACACAAAATAAGATCAAGAATAAAGAAAATCAATCAGTAATAAATAATATAATAATAATAAAATGGCAAATAATTAAAAATTAAGAAACCACATATAGTTGGTGGGTAGACAAATTATTTTTTTCAGATTAAAATGAACAAAGCATTATTAGAGCCCTGTAGACATGACAAAACACGACTATAGTCACATTTATACTCTTTTTTTTATTTACAACATATTGCGCAGACTGCAGGGTCTTGAGACACATGCTAACTCGCAAACTAGAGAGCTAGCCACCTAAACAGTAGCCTCCAAGTTATTTCCTTTAAACTTAAAAAAGCCAAAAACTTACCACTTCCACACTGATTGGAAGGATAACTATTAACAGTTATTTAACCTTTAACATGAACATTAATCAAACATAGTAATTTTTTTCTGGGTACATGATACCATACAGCATTCATATCAAACTTGCGTGGGCCGCACTGACATTAAACTTTCATATCAAGGCGGGGGCCTCAAACTAGTGTCCTGCGGGCCACTTTTGGCCCGCGGGCCGCAAGTTTGAGACCCCTGGTTTACAGTATGGGTGACATTACCGGGGGGTGTCCAGGGTAAATATATATATATTTCCCCCCCACCTCAAGTGTCCGCCAGCCACAGTCAAAACTTTCAGCAGCACTTGTCTGGCTGGCCTTTAGTAACTTGAACCCAGGTATGGTGGGCACTGTAAGGAATGGAGTTTGTCTTTTTGATATGTGCTGTATTGCATTCTCCCTCCTCCCTTTCTACTCAAGAACTTGGGCAGATGGGTGATTCCCCTGCTCCCATCTCTCCTCTCTCCCCTCTTCACTCTCCCGATTCCCTGGAAGAGCTCTCTTTGACCGAGAGCCCCAACCAGCCCTCTCACCCAGGACGTGCTGGACCCCTGGACTCCTTCTCTACTGAGGCCCCTGCTGGTCGCTCCAAGGAAATGCCCTGGGTGGAAAAAGAAAAAGACTCTGGCCATAGTCAGAATAAGGATGATCAGTTAGCTGCGCCGTATTTGAGTTTAGGTAAAGACCCAGGGCCTCACAATCTTTGCGAAGACAGCGGCGTTTCGTTCTCACCCGAGGAGAAGCCCGTTAGTTCAGACCGGTCTCTCACAGACCCTTCCCCCTCGAACCCCCAGATGGTTGTCGAGTCTCACATTGCCTCCTCTAACCCAACAGAGCACTGGGATTCACCATTCCTAGCATCACAAGACAACTCCAAGGTCTCCATGGATTCCTTCTCCAAGGACACATCCACGTTTGGCTCGGCCCGGTACGAGCCGGAGCTCCACAGCAACCAATCTGATGACGATGACGACTTGATGTACGAGGTGAAGAAGAACAATAACCCGTTTGAGGGCTTTTCCCCACTGGCAGACAGCGGCTCCTATCATTTCGGGGAGTCCAATTCCGACCACAGGGCTAGTAAAGTCTCGGAAAGTCCCACTCCAGATCTCGTCCAGTACAGGCAAGCTGGAGAGCTCCAGGATAGCCCGCCGTCGTTCCTAGATGACGGAAAAACATTTGAAACAGGGGTGAAGACCGCCGACTCCCTCATTCAGCCAGTCAGTCAGTTCTCATCTGGCCTTGAGGAGGACGATGAGGACGAAGAGGATTCTGCTCTGCCGCCCTCACTTCCAGACATCTTAAAGTCTTCCCCGCTCAACCCTGACAAAATGGACTCTGGTTCCTCTGAGGGAAGTCCGGAGGAGCAGAGCCCCATTCTCGAACGTCGGATGATGGAGTCGCCCAATCCCCCGATCAATCTGTCAGCCAACAACCCATTTGCTCTGGATGCTAAAGTGTCTCTGCTGAAGGAGATGGCTGATGAGATGGAGGTCAGAGTCTCTGACAAACCGAAAGATGACGTGAAAACCTTTGGTGCATTCGATCTCGTCAAAGAGGCCGAGGAAACCCCCTCGCCGCGCACGAAGGAAGAGGAACCCGTCAAGATCGAGCAGAAAGATTGGTTCTCGAGTCACGTTTCTCCTAAAATGACGGAAAAGTTTGAGCCTCTCAACTTTGAAAGCAAGACCGCCCGCGCTGAGGATTCTGATTCCGAGTCCCCAACGGCAGACTCGCTATCTCCAGTCCTGGAAGCCATGGCCAAGAACCCAGCCAGCTTCCAAGTGGAGAAGAGCAACATCAAAATGGAGCTGGAGGAGCCCGAGGTGGCTGAAGAGGTCTCCGAGCACGAGGTCTCATCTGAGGAATTCGAGTTCATTGAGAGACCACCCAAGGGAGTGATTGACGAGTTCCTTGAGGCTCTGGACACTTCCAAGTTTGTGAACTCCAAGGCCCCCGAGATCCCCATCGATGACGACTTGAGCTTTGAGCGCAAAGAAGTGATCTCCGGTTCTGCGTCTGCTCCTGTGAAGCCCATCCAGCCCGCCGGGATGGCCGAAGATGCTGAAAGTCAGAGCTCGTACCGCCTTCTAGGCCAGTCCTCCACCCAGAAGAGCAAGGCAGAACTGGAGAAAGTCCCCAATCCGGAACCAGCACCCCAAACTCCACCCGTCCATTCCACTTTCTCTAAGCCAGAAGAGACGGTCACTAAGAAGAGCGCGGAGGGCGGCAAACTCTTCAAGATGCCAAACCTGAACCTGACAGCAGGTAAACAAAAAGCATGGAATCCATCCCTTGCACATCCTCAGTTTTCATTGGCCTCATCGACATAACTTCCATCATCACTCTTTTGTTCTTCTTGGTTCTTTTCAACCATCAGCAACCATTAGATCCCACCACAATCCCCTTGATGCCACCTAGTTTCTTTGCATTTTCTTTTGAAATATTAATATTAATCCTTGCATTTTGGTAAGTGCAATGCTGGTTTTCTTCCTCCGACTAAACCAACTAAATGTGTGTCAGTATGTTTATGACAAGCTTCTCGACTTATCTGCTTCTAGCTTCTTTATTCTCTGGAAATAACCTGCAATGTCCACATGTGCACCAAGCTAAGCTAGCAGCCCCACCCTACTCTAAGTAGATCCACAGTGGGCCTGCTTGCAAGTGCTTTACCAGCCCTGTCTTTACCGCCAACATAACTTCTAATGGGCAGGGCAGATATAAATCCTCAAAGAGGAACTGTGGTAACTTGTTGAACTTTTTCTATAAGCTAATCCATTCTTAGTGGTGATTGTAATCCGCACAAGCTTTATGCTAAATATGCTGAAAGGAGTCAATTGTAGTTGTATTTTGAATGGTGCTAAGTTTGAGTCCAAGCACTTTCTTCGCTACTGTGGACTTAAATAGAATATGTGAAAGATGGAGGGATCGGGTTTTGGTGTGTCCAACATAGGGGATTCTTTTCCTGGCCAAACGTCACCACACTTGGAAAGATGTTGATTGGTTTAGGTTGCGTTAAGATAAAGGAGATGCGCTCCTGATCAGGATCTTAAAACCACCAAAGTTGTTGGTTCCGAAGGAGGTTCCAAGTAGAACTTCAAAATGTGGACCTTTTTTTTGTCTTCTCGGAGACTAATCTTGCTAATCTTATGTGTAGTTAAACCCAATCTTTGACATATAGAACATCAGCCCCTAACATTTAATTTATGGAAAATTACAAAAAAAAAATTTGTATTGTTCTCAGCAAAACCAGTGAGTCAGTGAGTTAAAACCATAACCATATTTACATGTTTGCTACAACTCAAGTTGATTTGAAAAATATTAATCTATGTTTTTAGAACAGGTTTTGGGAGTAGACATTTTTTGTCCTGAAATTAATTAATTAAATTAATTTAAATTAAATTAATAAAAATGAATTAATTAAAATTTAATTAAATGAAATTTAATTAATTAAAATTAAATTAATTCAATTGAATTAATTCTATTGAATTAATTAAATGCACCCCAGGGGGTTAAAAACACAGCTTTTTTGCAGTGTTGCCCTGTTGAAAAAGCCAGTCGTTACCACAAAGACAGACCTTCAATCGTGAGGGACGCCCCCTGCAACATGTCCACATAGCTAGCTGCAGTTAGGCTGCTAGCTCCCTCCACTGTGCCGTGTGGAAACATCTCTGGTGGGATCTCCTTGTCACGCCAGTGACGTTGGAAGCCATCAGGAACCATCAAGGGAGAAGAAAACCTTCTTCCACCCTTCAATGTCTTCACTGAAGGGTCTACCACTTCATTTTTTTTGTTCCATGAACTTCTTTAGAACCTGCACTTGTACTTTAGAACCTGCTTAAGATCCAACGGTGCAAACATTTTGGTCAGGAGTGCACGTGGATATTCATCATGGAGATGTCGGTGATTATTCTTTTCATATTGTTCCCTCTACTGCACAGAGGCAAGTTCTCACAGGCGTGAAAACATATTTGATGTGTTTTGGAGCTTGTCCAGCCAATAAGCAAAGTGCAGCTCGTCCGTGTTGGAGTCTTGTGTTGCAGCTCACAAGATGACTCAGCTTGCCTGAAAAAGACGTTGATAGCGGTCAGCCTAGGAATGATTCAGCTTGGCATATCGGCGTGTTGGAGGGTCCCCTGCTAATTACAGCCTCCTCCTCCCTGCATTGCGACACTGGCAGCCCCCCTCCCCTGCAATTTCTGTGGAAAGAAAGAAAGCAGTCAGCAGTAAAGCAGTACTGTGTGTATCTTGGCTTGGTGTCCTAAGTTTCTATGTCCTCAAATGTAGCGTGAGGTCGGCGTTAGTGGCACTCGCATACTTTTACTACCGTGCTAGATTGCATCAGCTACGAAACGAGTGGAGATCAAGGTGAAATGTCACTGCATGAAGACGGACATTGCACTTTTATGTAACACCAGGGAAGTAAGGTTGTCGTAGATGTTTGGCAAGAGAGCAGGAAGGTGACATCATTCACTTGCAGAACTTTCTGGAGGGTTCATTCGGGTGAATAGGGAGTCACACTGGCTTCCAGTTTTGACTTGAAGATTTCTTTAACTGGGAGTTAACACTTTTCAATGGACTCCTGTCTTTCAAGGAGGCAGCTGCCCTCTAGTGGTTGCGCCTGTTACTACAATGAGCTGAGTTAGTGAGGCAGTGTTTATGTAACAACTGATTTGGCAAGAAATGAGCACTTAAAATGCGGTTGTGTCAAGTTGTTTTGTTAATGAAAGAGTCACAATTTATTTCACACTGACGCAGGGTGACACTGAAGTCTGGCCACATACACAAAAAATGCATATTTCATAATTTTTTTTTGTAGTATATTTATTTACATTGCAATGTACGATATTTATCATTTACTTTTGATGTAATTATTTATTATGGTTTACATATTTTTTTACGGGCGGCACGTCAAAATGACCTCACAGCTAGGACACCAAAGGTTCAATTCCACCCTCGGCCATCTCTGTGTGGAGTTTGCACGTTCTCCCCGTGCATGCGTGGGTTTTCTCCGGGTACTTCGGTTTCCTCCCACATTCCAAAAACATGCTAGGTTAATTGGCGTCTCCAAACGAGAGACTGGTGGCCAGCCAATCACAGGGCACATATAGACAAACAACCATTCACACTCACATTCACATTCATACCTATGGACAATTTGGTGTCACCAATTAACCTAGCATGTTTTTGGAATGTGGGAGGAAACCGGAATACCCGGAGAAAAACCACACATGCACGGGGAGATAGGCAAATCCCCCCCCCCACACACACACAAAAAAGATGCAGTTCCCTTTTAGGACACCCTGTAAGAAAGTTGTCGTGTGTGTGTGTGTGTGTGGGGGGGGGGGGGGGGGGGTTACATTACATTGCTCGAATTGACAAAGAGGCTGAGCAGTGACAGGGAGGGGGGGCAGGACACTTTATTGTTGCTGCGTCAGAGCACCGATGACAGACGGTCAGCTGACTGCACATTCGCCTGCTGCAACACCCCCCCCCCCCTCCTCCTCCCTTTCCCCTCCCTCCCTCTTCCTTCCTGCCAGTGCAGTTGCAGCGGGTGTCGGTGTGGAATGTGTGCTTGTGATCGTCCGCCATGGAGAAGGCTGGTGTGGACACAAGCAAAGCTGCGTGGAGACAGCAGGGTATGCCACCATCTTTACTTGCCTTGCCTCCTCGTTATGATGATGATGATGATGATGATGATGAAGACCTGTTGTCTGCTTCTGTGTGACGTGAGCGGGACTCTGTTACTGTCCTCTCCATGGGTGTGATGTGAGTGGGACAGTGTCCTCTCCATGCACTGGGAAAGGCAGTTTGATCCTGGATCATCACATGGCCTCTCCAAGGTTCCTTTGAGATGAAACTTAGATTTCAGATGTTACGTCTTCATCTACTTGACAGTGGGGATTATTTGGGAGACACTGATGTGCACGTTCCTCCCCGCACGCTTCGTTAGTCACCGAGCGCCGCGTCTGCTGGCGATTTCTCGCAGAGGACCTTTGGCCGTGCTGCCACTGTGTCCAAAGGTGAACGGCAGAGGAGGAGGAGGAAGTGGTTGTCAACCAGGTGACCTTTGCTGGCAGTTCACTGATTGGCTGAAGGGATGGAAATATGATAATGATGTTCATGTAACTCTTTTAACCTCTTCAACTTTCTGCTTCTCATGACCAATATGATGTTGATTATCGATAACTTTTTTTTAATATCTACTTTTTAATTTAGATGTAAGTAGTTTGTGCACACCTGGAGGTCGGAAAGAACAAATGAGGATTTGACCATGTGTACCTGTTGATTTGTCCTAATCAAATACCATGACATTATTTCTATCTCTATCTATCTAATCATCAAGTACTCAGATCAAACATTTTTTCTTGTTTCAAGAGAAATCATAAATTCACAAGAAAAAAAATAACATTGGACTAAGTAATGAAGGAGAAATTGGTTGAATTATTTAGATAAAGGAGTGTTTTATTTCTTAACCACCACTTACACTATGTACTCTGTTTATGTTAAGGGATATATACGTATATATACTATATGTCTTTAAATGGACATAGTACATAGAGTAAGTGTTGGTTATCTTTAGGGCTATATATACTATATGTCTTAAACATAGTACATAGTGTAAGTGGTGGTTATGTTAAGGGATATATATATATACTATATGTCTTTAAATGGACATAGTGTAGGTGGTGGTTATGTTTATATACTATATGTCTTAAATGGACATAGTACATAGTGTAGGTGGTGGTTATGTTAAGGAATATATATACTATATATATACTGTATACTATGTATACTGTATATCTTAAATGGACAATAGTACATAGTGTAGGTGGTAGTTATGTTTCGGACTATATGTGCTATATGCAATCTGACTGCACACAGAAGAAAGACTTTTAGAGGGAATCTAACCTGCGTGAATTAAGCAGGCAAACAAAGTTGAAATAAAATGCTACATTAGTAATCTTTTGGAAAAGGTGTATCTGGAACAAAATGGTGACTTAGGCACGTTGGTGACTTACCTTGACTTTTTGTAATCAAGGTATTTGAATTGATTATTTGAATAATCGTTGCAGCCCTACTTTCAGGAGAACCAGGGTACAGAGGGGAGGGAGCCACTAGGTGTGGCCCAGCAAGGTGCACTGTTTCGGGCACACGCTCTGAGGAGCCGGTGTGATGCTACGGAGGTCTCTGTCAAACCTTTTGGCACTGGTGTTTCATTTGGCTGATAAGGTTTTTTTGCGTGCTTGGTTGTTTTTTCTTTTTTTCCCCCACGGTGATAATTGTGCACCCCAACGGTATTTTGAGCGCGTGGTTGATTAAAAAAAAAGTTGAAGATGAAGGTCATGTGCAAAGCTGCAGCTCTCTGTGAATCAGGAAGCATCAAGTGATGGCCAAGTGTGAAATGTGATTTACGGCTGATCTTCACTGCAGCTTTTCCTGTCCTGAGGGTTGTTTGAATTCATAATCCTCTCTGCTTGGTTCTTTTGGAGCTCCTTGTTTCGCCAGGCTGCTTATGTAACACACACTCACACAGAGGCCCAAGTATATTATACTATAAGACAGTGTGTTGGTTAGATGTGTTGTGACTTGGTTGCAGCTTTGGAGAACTTCCACTAGGTGGCATTGTAGAGATAACAGGAAATACAGTATGTACAACATTTATGGTTTCAACATCAAACTAAAATTATTTATTAATAAATATTTTTATTAAAAAGTAATTATTTCAAATTGGATCTGACAACAAATACATTTAGATTTTTTATTAATATATTTACATTTTAAAAATAAGTATATAAAATATTTACAGTAATAAAATATAAAATCTATAATGGAACAATGTTAAGAGTTAAGAATAAAATAACATTTTAAAAATATATAAATATATACAAATATTTTTTATTACTGATTATTATTTTTAATTATTTTATTATTAATGTTAAAATTTGTATTTAGAAGGTGTAACGACCACCTTTAACTGGTTACATGGTGCAGTTTATTTTTTTTCCCAGCTCAGACGTCACTGTTACGTCATAGCAAAAAATAAATGCCATTTATTATTTTATATACATTTAGACAAAAATCTATGTCCCTCTTATTTACAAAACTATTTTGTAAAAAAAAATCATATTGTTTCTATTTGTTTGGATTAACAACTTGCTTGTTAAGCTATGTTAAATACAGTAATTAAACAATTATTGCTTGAAGATTTGACCTGAGGGCACATTGTCATGGATGGAATTGTGATGACCTTCCTGAACATCATAAACAGGATATATTTTAATGGAGAGAAAATATACTGCGTTTATGGACAGAATTCTTCGAGAATGTTCGTTTTTCTATGACAGCGAGGCGCGTGCGCGTGACGGAGAGGCCGAGCTGCGCATGCTCGCGGCCGTCCTCAGCGCGAGGCTGCAGCACGGTGCACGCCGAGGAGCTTCAAGATGGACGCCAAGCAGGGTTAGTCTGATCAGCACTTTTACTTCTTTCAGTGGCTTCCTTTTCAAGGTTTTTTTTTTCTCGCTTTACTTCGTGTCGCGTGGCCCCGTGTGTGTGTGTGTGGCTCCAGGCCACCCGGGGAAGCGGTCTGCGCGGCCCGTCTGCGGAGGTCATTGGGACGGGCTTAAGGTTTTGTCCTGCCGCGGTGGGTGTGTGTCAAACAGCACCATGTTGATGTGTTAGCACGCCGGTGGTGGGGGAAGGTGTGGGGGGGTGACTGTGTTTTTCAGTGTAGGCTTCTGTGCTTTAATGGCGGCCAGACACACTAGCTGCTTTAGCTAGATGTTCCGCGGTCTATTTTTAGCCGGGCCACGGCGATGCGAGCACGCCTGAGACCATATGTAGCCAGGCGGTCCCTTCAGGACTAAGGTCCCTCCTCTTCCTCCTCGTTGTCGTGTTGGTTGCCGCCTTGGCTTTTTATGTCCACACTTTGTAAAGACTTAGTATAGCCTAGCTAAGATGCTAGCGACTAGCTAGCTGCCAGCTAACGCGGTAAACATGTAAAGAAGTCAATGCTAGTCTTTCTCCATGGTTAACTTGTTATTAGCTATTCGTAAGAGAGGCTAATGCTAAGTTGAATTCATTGTGGAGGTAGAAATGTTTAGCCTTTAGGAGTCTTGGGTCAAATTCCCTTCAATAGTTACTAAGTGTGAAGCCCAGAATGGTTGCCATGTAACACACAAGTGCTGCTCTTCAACCCTGAAGATGATACTGAAATGAATCACTTTTTAATATACAATAAATGTTAACATTGCATCCTCTATGATTGATTGACACTTCTGATCGCTACGCCTCCTTTTGGCGAACTTCTACCTCAGTTTTGGTGACGTTCCGCTTCTTTGGCATTGGCTTGTCAGCAGCCATGATTGAGATGAACCGAGTGAATCAAGTGTCATTAAATATGGACGCCACTTTGCATTTATGGCGTGGGGTGGAATTGCTTACACGTAATTGGACAGCAGGTGATATAAATTGCGTAAATATGTGTCTACACCACTTTTTTTTTTTTTTTTTTAGGTCTGAATATTTTTGTCCATACGCCTGTTTTGGGTTTCTGGTTTGTTCTGGTTTCTGGTGGTTCTGGGTTTCATATTTCCATGCGCAGTTTTGGAGGCCGTCACGCTAAAATGTTAGCATGCATCAGTGAGTCTCGGCATGCAATCGGCTGTCTGATGACAGCGCTGACTCGCCTGGAATCCTCCTGGTTAAACTTGTCACAAGCGCAGCTGTCGTGCTGGGGGGTTCAAACGTCAGCTAGCCGCCCCCCAACACAATGTAGCTTTCTGAGTAATTCAAGTATCGTGTTATTAAACGGTCCGTTCTCGTGCAAGTATATGTCATAAAAGTAGTAAACTCTTATTTGTCATCAAGAGGACGATAGAATGACCTTTTTCCATTCTGAGGTCATCATTGAAAGGAAGAAACAAGCTCAGAAGCCCGCTGGACGAGCCGAGTCAGAGCAGAACTTTGAGTCGGCTTCGCCCTGCAGGCTTGACGGCATGTGACCTCCGAACCCCGCCTGCTGATCACACGCCGCCATGTCCACGGAGCAGAAAATCGGAGATGAGTCGCATTGGGCCGGAGGAACTTGTGTCCACAAGATGAACATTGTTGAACGTTGGTCTGAGCAACCTGATGTTGACTTGTAGTCTTCTTTTGCTCCTGAGGCACTCGTCTGCTGGACCACAGCTAATACACCATGCTCTGCCATCATCTCACATGGTGCACACAAAATGAAGCCATCTTGGAACAACCACACACAAAATATATAGTGTGATCCATTCTCAACATTACATTCAGGTGCTCAAATGTACTAGCAGGGTTTTAGTTCGGGCCATGGGTTAAGGAACACGCTATTGCAATCGTTCCTCCACATGAACCATTGCTGTAGAGACATGGCTGTGGTCTCTCTTAAGGCGGACTAACACGACACTTCTCGAACCGATGCAAGAGTGGATACCTAGCTCTCCTTATGGCTACAAAAACTCAAGATGCTGGTTTTCCGTCTGTATTTTTTTTTTTTTTTACTTGAGGACCAACGCATTAGTCTTGTGTTGGAACAGAGCGGACATCGGGAGTGTTGCTGCTGACCTTGACGGAACTAGCATCAGCAATACGCTGAAGAAAGAGGCTATTTTAAATCATCACTATAGGGCAAGAAACTTTGTTAGAGGGTTTTTATAAGATGGCTTCATCGTCTAAGTTGGTGTATCCCAATGACGTGCATTGTTAGCTAGCTCATATTAACTTGTTTCGTCATGTTAAGGCACAGAAATGGGAAAGAAATGTGTTCATTTTTCACATAAAGATTGTGAATAATGGGCAAAATTCATTCATTCATTCATTTTCTACCGCTTTGCCTCACAAGGGTTGCGGGGGTGCTGGAGCCTATCCCAGCTGTCTTTGGGCGAGAGGCGGGGTACACCCTGGACTGGTTGCCAGCCCATCACAGGGCACATATAGACAAACAACCATAACTATGGACAATTTGGAGTGGCCAATTAACCTAGCATGTTTTTGGAATGTGGGAGGAAACCGGAGTACCCGGAGAAAACCCACGCATGCGGGGAGAACATGCAAACTCCACACAGAGATGGCCGAGGGTGGAATTGAACCCTGGTCTCATAGCTGTGGGGTCAACAAGCTGAATTTTCATCCTCCAAGAGGGCATGTTGCTATATGTTAGCTTAGATAGCTCAGGTGGCGTTAGGTGCCTTGTGTGTTGCGTTGTGGGACATTACTCACATCTTGGGGGATCAACTATGGGGATGTAAAGCAGACGGGTGGAGGATAAGTGCTATAGAGCGTTTACGTGCCACTCAACTTAGAATCACATGACCCCACAAACAGTGACAAGAAACGCTGCAAGATGAGGGGGTTAAATATCATGTCTGTCCCCCTCCCCAGTGGTGGATCTCCTCTACTGGCGCGATGTGAAGACCACGGGGGTGGTGTTTGGCGCCGCCCTGCTGCTGCTGCTGTCGCTGACGGTGTGCAGCATCGTTAGCGTGTGCTCCTACATCGGCCTGGCGCTCCTCTCCGTCACCGTCTGCTTCAGAATATACAAAGGCATCCTGCAGGCCATCCAGAAGTCCGATGAGGGACACCCCTTCAAGTGAGTCCATCGCGGCGGTCCTGAACGCTTCAGTCACGCTTCAATCACATCTGACGACGTCTTCCTTGTCTTCGCAGGCAGTATCTGGACCGCGAGGTGGCGCTGTCCGAGGACATGGTCCACAAGTACAGCGACATGGTTCTGGAGAAACTCAACAAGGGCGTCGGCGAGTTGAGGCGCCTCTTCCTGGTGGAGGACCTGGTGGACTCCATCAAGGTGAGCCGATGGAACATTTAAAGCAACAATCAGGAATGTTTGTCACGATAACGCATGTTGCTGGAAGTATGACACCATAGGTCTTTTGAACATGCAAACTTTATTCATCACCTTCGATGAACACACCAACACTAAGTCATGGCTAATGGATCATAATAAGAAGTTCCCTTATAACCATCTCGGAGCACTATGTCCCCTCTCTGCTTTGACACCTTGACTCAAGACCCCAAATAGCTGCCCTTGACCATGCCTGCCTGGAACTAGGACCTTGTAACCCACATTTTAACTCGGCATGTCATAGCAGAGTGGTAGCGGAGTGTCATATCTAAAAGACGCCATTAAAGTAGGGCTCGGCGATATATATCGATATAACAAACATATCGTTCATATCGATATAGGCTGGATTTCGGAGGTCTCGTGTTTCAAGATGGCGCCGCCCGAGTGCAAGCGAGTTACAGCAGCTCCGTGTCTCCTGCAGCGTTTTTAGTGTTTAATAGTGCTTTAGTTATTACTTCCTTATTGTTTTGGTGCCATAGCAACCCCATAAGCAAGTGTGCAACTATGGATGTTCATCTTATTACGTTTGTAGCTTGTGGCGCCATTGTTGACACATCCTTTCTCTACGCCGAATGATCGCATATCCCCACGGAAATTATATAGGTGTAGAGGCTGCATAGTGGCAGTAAAAAAGACGGTATAAAGGTCTTCAAATATGCTATCAACCATGTTTACTGTCTGTCGTCATGGGGAACGTGACATGGAAGCGCTAGCAGTGCAAGCAGAAACTACCTTTGTCTTTATTTATTTAAAAAAGACAATATACTATTTTATTCCACTGGCTATTTTTCTATACTATTTACATTTATGGGTTTTTGGTCCATATCGTCCAGCCCTGCGTTTAAAGGAAACTTGACACCTTTACTTTTTAACTTAACAAGTTAACTTTGACAGCCCTAATTTTTTTTAGCAATGCACCAGAAAGCTTCATGGGACCCGGTTTGGCCCCACCCATGGACCAGTACCTCGCCGCAGCACCAGGTGCCCAGGTTTTAAGACAGATGCACAGCCTGTTTTAGTAGCGCGAGACTAGGAAAACACACAAAATTATCCAGTTGTTTTTCATTTATCCTACAGTTAAATTATTATTGTGACAGGCCTAGTTGTTGGCATTTAAAGCCACAGTAAGGAACGCTTATTGTTGGCATTTAAAGGAACTGTAAGGAATGTTTGTTGTTGTCAGTTTGCCGTGCTGATGTGGATCCTGACCTACGTGGGAGCCTTCTTCAACGGACTGACGCTGGTCATCCTGGGTGAGCTAACCTGGCCGGAGTAGCTTTGGCGCCATCTGGTGGTGACTGGAAGAATGCACCATGACTTTGTACTGAGATGTTGTTGTTGTCGTCGTTCAGGTGTGATCGCAGCCTTCAGCTGCCCCATCGTCTACGAGAAGCACCAGGTTAGCACCCCCGCCCCGTCCTAGCATTAGCATCCTCCATGCTGTAGTCTTAAAAGCATGCTGCTGTGTTTCAGGTCCAGATCGACCACTATGTGGCGCTGGTCAGCAACCAGATCAAAGATGTGGTTGGAAAGTAAGTCAACTCAACACCACAAAGGTCACCTCAGTCATGTCAATCAATTCCTATCTCGTTCTTATCTTCCAGAGTCCAGGCCAAAGTTCCAGGGATGAAACGCAAAGCAGAGTGACAAGGAGTGGGGAAGGGGGGAGGGGAAGGGGTCCGGTGTGGACGCCGCCCTTAACTTTATTTGTCAAATAATAAAAACTTTTCTTCCATTTCAGAATTTTTGTGTTTTCTGGACAGCTGAAGCGGTCGGCGTGATGTGATAAGCCACACCCACCCCTCACCCCGCTGCATTTTCATTATTCCTTCTGACCACGCCCACTTTTTTTTTTTTAAAGCTTGTTGATGATAGACAGCTGCCAAGCCGCCTGTCACTTTTTTAAAAAATGTATTAAATGAGACGCCATCTTCCTCCTCGGGATATCTGTCTGTGGCTGGTGGGCGGGGCTGGGGGGAGGGGCTTGTGGCGGTTGTCAGCATTAGCGCTTCTGAGTAACTCGCTAGAATCATCTAGAAAAAACCGTTGTTTTTGGTGTCATGACCGCTGTGTAGTGATGAGGAAAACCACGTTTACATTCATACACGTAAATATGACGAGAAGAAAATGAAATAGGATTTACAGAAAAAAGACAAAAAAAGCAACCATATTGTCTGTGGAGTTTCTCGACTTCCGGCGTTTGTTTGTTCTGATGCAAGTTGAATGGTGTGCTCGACTTCATACTTCAATTGTGACAATTAAAGCTCCGTGTTTGTGGAATGCATTGTGACATGTAAACACTTCAACCAATAAAGCTTCTAGAACAATTAAGCCCCGCCTCCTGCTCCTTGTGTACACCACACTCGCTTATCATGGGCTAATTGTTTTCAGACCCGACCGCGTTTAAAGGATTTTGTAGAAATACAGCTGCGCTGTAATAAGTCCCGCTTACTTGTAGGCATACAGGGACTATTAGGTGTTGTTGTCAGGAATAAACAATCTGGTTCCTTATCCTCTATTTGAAACCCACTTAGAGTCCTCAGGGGGAGGATTTCTACAGTCTGCAAACTACGGGATCACAGCATGGACAAAAAAAACCTGATGCCGCTAGCATACAAAGCTACCAAGCAACATTTATTGAAACATACAAACACCAGTCTTATTTCTGTCTTATTTTCTCTAATAATATCTACTATATTGCGTAATGTTAGCGTAAAGGTTACAACCATAGGGGTGTTATTCCATGTCCGGAGGTTTCTAATAATGGTAAAAATTCTATTGACAAAGTCATAATAAAGAGGTCACCTATGCTCTAACTATGAAAATATTTTCTTTATTAGGTCAGATCTGGAGCCAATTAACTGTAATAAAGGAGGGCTCAGTGTATTTGTATTTTTCTTCAATTTGCTATTTTTATTCTTGCAATTAATTTATTAAATATGCATAAATGTTAAAGCCAACAAGCCATATTCAACCTCCTGTGTCTCATACACAAATAAATAAACTAGTGCGTTTGAAGCATGTGTATGAATTGTGAACACAAGAAATGTTATAAAATTAAAAAAAAAAAAAGTACCAGATGGAGGGGTAGGATTTAATAAGTTTTGCTTCTTCCTACTCCTTTTGGATATGTGGAACTGTGAACTGATTATGGGATGCATTCAATTGTAATCTGATGCATGTTCAAATGAAATAAAACCATTCTAACCATTATCATTACGATGACCGCAATGATGCCACCAGTATGGTGAACCTCCTCGTTCACACCACTAGAGGTCGCCAAACATACCAGTGACGTCACTATAGTACAAGTCAAAAGCATCGCTACTGAGTGCCATCCTTGCCGGGTACCGTGGCGCGTGCCTGTAATCCAAGCTACTAGGAGGCTGAGGTTGTCGGATCGCTTGAGCCCAGGAGTTCTGAGCTGCAGTGGACTATGTCGATCGGGTGTCCGCACTAAGTTCGGTATCGATATGGTGCTCCGGGGGGAGCTCGGGATCACCAGGTCGCCTAAGGAGGGGTGCACCGGCCCAGGTCGGAAACGGAGCAGGTCAAAGCCCCCGTACCGCTCAGTAGTGGGATCGCGCCTGTGAATAGACGCTGTAGTGCAGCCTGAGCAATACAACGAGACGCAGTCTTTTGCTACGTGCAAAGACACAAAGAAATGACTATATTTTATGTTTTCTGTAGTTCATTTAAAAACATGTCACTTCATGTATATAATTATTAATATTCATTCATTCATTCATTTTCTACCGCTTTTTCCTCACGAGGGTCGCGGGGATTATTAATATATTAATATTATATATTATATTACATTATTTATAATATAATACATATATTAATAATATAATATCATTAACATTACTAATATTGTCAATATTAATATTAATTGTATTAATAGCAATAATATAAATAATATCAATGAATATGAATATGAATATTCATATTTATATTTATATTTATATTTATATTTATATTTATATTTATATTTATATTCACATTCACATTCACATTCACATTCACATTCACATTCACATTCACATTCATATTCATATTTATTTCCATTGATATTATTTATATTATTGTATCAATTTATATTATTGATATTAATACTATTAATATCAATAAGATATATGAATATGAATATTTATATTCATATTCATATTCATATTCATATTCATATTCATATTCATATTCATATTCATATTCACATTCACATTCATATCCATTGATATTATTTATATTATTGTATCAATTTATATTATTGATATTAATACTATTAATATCAATAAGATATATTTATATTTATATTTATATTTATATTTATATTTATATTTATATTTATATTTATATTTATATTTATATTCCACCAGTCCAAGGTGTACCCCGCCTCTTGCCCGAAGACAGCTGGGATAGGCTCCAGGCGCCCCCCCCCCCCCCCCCCCCCCGCGACCTTCGTGAGGATAAGCGGTAGAAAATGAATGAATGAATGAGTTCTCCTCCTATTTTGTGTGGAAGTGGTAACTTTTTGGCTTCTTATTTTGTCTTTCCCCACCCTCGGCCATCTCTGTGTGGACTTTGCATGTTCTCCCCGTGCATGCGTGGGTTTTCTCCGGGTACTCCGGTTTCCTCCCACATTCCAAAAACATGCTAGGTTAATTGGCCACTCCAAATTGTCCATAGGTATGAATGTGAGTGTGAAAGTAGAGTGAGTTTAATTCTGAGGGGAAAGTCGAAATATTATGACAATAGTATAATAATATGGTGATAAAGTCAGTGATAAAAAAAGCTATTTCAAGGAAGCTAAAATACTTTGCACGTGTAGAAGTGAAAAGATGTCACGTGATGTGAGAGCAGCCGTTGTTTTATTTCCACACAGCAAAAACACAACACAACACCAGCTAACGTCTACGTGTCATCCGCACACATTTTCATTTTCATACATTTTTGTCTTCATGTGAATTGAAAATAAAGAAGCACAATGACTTTGTTGTCCTTTTAAAGTGAACATTCTCAGTGTAATCATGACAATAATCATCATATTTATTATTATTATTATTATTATTATTATTATTATTATTATTATAACGAGCATTACATTCGCAGTGTAGCACCAACCAGACAATTGTACAAAAAAAAAGCACAAGAATACGCGGAAATTTCCAGAAAGGCACTTCAAAAGACGCAGGAAATGAAAAAGGTGAAGCGGTGAAATGTTTCTCCAGCAGGCGGCGCCACTTCCTTCCTCCCGATGCAAAGTTCGATGTCGGGTCAAAGTGTGAGCACGCATTTCCACACGAATACGCTGAAACAACAAAAAACGCTTAAGTCATCCTCTTGTCATGAACCGTTGCATCCGTCGCTCGATACCTGCAGTCGTCTGCGCCTGTGCTGATCACGTGACTGTCGCCGTGGGAGAAGCGCACGTTGGTGACGTGCGGCGAGTGCCCGAGGTAGCGTTTGTGTTTGGCCTTTGGCGTGAGAGAGAGAGACAGGCGTGACGTCACATGACAACAATGGCGTTGCTTCTGACGTTTGGTACTCACAAACTTCTCCGCGCACGGGAAGTCAAATAGTTTAACGAGGCCCAAGTCATCGCCGGTGACCACGTTGAGGCCGGCGTTCGACACGCATGCGCAGTTCACATCCACCTTGTCTGCGTTTCGCGGCCAAATTCCCAGAACTTCGTCTCCCAGGACGCTGCGGACACGACAAAAACGTCAACGCTCACGCCGACAGGTCACCTCTAGGTGGCGCGGCGGCGCACCCGCGGAGGCGCAGCTCGGTGCAAAAGTGCATACCAGCCCTTGCTGCTTTTTTTATTCTAAAAATACACAAATTAGGGTAAAATATTTCCTCAAAAATCTAAAAAAAAATGTTTTTTTATTCATACATAATATGTAACATTTACAGGAAAAAAAGTTTTAAAAATGACAACAAAAACAAATAAAAAATAATGTCACTTTATAGCATAGAGTTGAAATATTAAAGGGAAAAAATCTGTTAAAAAAAAGAAAAAGTTATAATATTTTGAGAAACAAAACAAAGAATAAAGTTGTACTTTTGAGAAAAATAAGTTGGGGGAAATATCATAAGATGACAACAAAAACAACAGTTTATTCTCACCCTATTTGACGAGAATAATACCAAAATATCAAGAAAAAAATGGATTTTAATGAAAAAAATTTAATTTGATGAGAATAAATATGTAATAATACAAGGAAAAAAATTATGTCAATTTATAGCATAGAGTTGAAATATTAAAGGAAAAAAAATCTGTTTAAAAAAAAGAAAAAGTTATAATATTGTGAGAAACAAAACAAGGAATAAAGTTGTACTTTTGGGAAAATAGTTTGGGGGAAATATCATAACATTATAGACTAATATCACAATCATATTGTAATTGTGAGAAGAAAAACAGAAGTTGAAGTAGTTGGAAAATGAACAAAACAGTAGCAAAAATTGAAAAAAAAATAAGAAAAAAAAAGTTATAATTAAGAGAACATTTACTAGAAGAAAGTTGAAATATTTTGCAAATGGAAAAAACAGCAGCTTTTTTAAAAATAAAACAAAAATGAAAGGAAAGTAGTCATATTTTATTTGACGAGAATAATGCCAAAATATCAAGAAAAAAATGGATTTTAATGAAAAAAATGTAATTTGATGAGAATAAATGTGTAATAACACAAGGAAAAAATAATGTCACTTTATAGCATAGAGTAGAAATATTAAAGGAAAAAAAATCTGTTTAAAAAAAATAAAAAGTTATAATATTGTGAGAAACAAAACAAGGAATAAAGTTGTACTTTTGGGAAAAATAGTTTGGGGGAAATATCATAACATTATAGACTAATATCACAATCAAATTGTAATTGTGAGAAGAAAAACAGAAGTTGAAGTAGTTGGAAAATGAACAAAACAGTAGCAAAAATTGAAAAAAATAAGTAAAAAAATTAATAATTAAGAGAACATTTACGAGAAGAAGGTTGAAATATTAAAAAATAAAAAACTGCTGTTTTTTATATAAAAAAGCAGCTTTTTTTTAGAATAAAACAAAAATATGAAAGGAAAGTAGTCATATTTTAATACGAAAAAAAGTGTAAATGTTAGGTGAATAAACTGGAAATATGAGGGGAAAAAACACAATATTATGAGAATAAAATGAAAACATTCTTGGAATAAAATCATAATGAAAGAAAAATGTACTCAAAGAAACTTGAAATAATTGGAAAAAAGCAAAGACTGTATTATTACTCCTTTCATCTACTAACATGCTTTTTCAGCTACACTATAGTCTAAGTATACTACTAAGTCTAAGTCTAAGTCTAAATCTAAGTCTAAGTCTAAGCTGAGATGAGTATATCACCTCCTAGCATACTCTAGCATGTACATGTGTTGCTTTACTAAAGAAGAAGGTTTCAGTTATCAGTGGAACACGTTTGGAACATCCCTGGTTTGAGTAGTTTCAGCTTGAAACTCCCTGAAAGGTTTTTGTTGGCCACCGGCTGTTCTTGTGTGTGTTGGTGTCACCTGGTCCAGGAAGCCCAGGTGATTCTGTCGATGGCGTTCTGCTCGGTCAGCAGTTTCCCCGAAGGAAGCTCAAACACCACACGCTTGTACGCTCCCGTGCACACCTACACACACATAGAGTACATAAAGTACACAAAGTACATAGAGTACACAGAGTACACAGAGTAGAGCGAGGTGGTGGTACCTGGATGTGTTTGCTGTCAGCAGAGAAGTCCAGTTGGAAAACGAAGGCCGGCAGGTCGCAGCAGGAGACCAGTCTGCTCAACGCGGATCCTCCGCACACGTCGTAAACATCCACCGTGTTCTCCTGAGAACCCACCGCCAACATGCGCCTGTCCGGGCTGAACCTGAGTACGCGTTTGGCACCTTCAGGCATCTTGGAAGACAAGCAACGCTAGCTAAGCCCACCGGGAAATCTTACCTGAGGTCCTGGATGGCCGTGCTGCGGTCCCGTTTCTTTGCCCAAATCTTCAGGGAATTGGCGAAGAGGAGCAGGAACTCCCCGTTCTTCATCCCCACGGCTAACATCTCTCCATCCCAGCTGAAGCTCACACTCACCGCTGCGTGGCCCACGCACACCTTGTTCTGCAGCTTCTACACACACACACACACACACACACAGTGTCATACTTGTGGCTTCCTCAAGGGGGCATCACTCTCTAATTACTTTCACTTTCAAACTCCTTTAAACAGAGCAAACTCTCCCCTACAGTATAGTCACAGGCAGGGCCGTCGACAGGGGGGGACAAACGGGAATCTTGTCCCCGGCATGAGTGGAGGCCCAGAACTGGTGTGTGTGTGTGTGGCAATGATCTAATGATCTTGGTAGTTAGCACCCTAGTTACCTTTCTAGCTCCCATTGTAGGTACCTTGTAGTTAGCACCCTAGTTAGCTTTCTAGCTCCCATTGTAGGTACCTTCCTAATGATCTTTCTAGTTAGCACCCTAGCTACCTTCCTAATGATCTTTCTAGTTAGCACCCTAGCTACCTTCCTAATTATCTTTCTAGTTAGCACCCTAGTTACCTTTCTAGCGCCCATTGTAGGTACCTTGTAGTTAGCACCCTAGTTAGCTTTCTAGCTCCCATTGTAGGTACCTTCCTAATGATCTTTCTAGTTAGCACCCTAGTTAGCTTTCTCGCTCCCATTGTAGGTACCTTCCTAATGATCTTTCTAGTTAGCACCCTAGCTACCTTCCTAATTATCTTTCTAGTTAGCACCCTAGTTAGCTTTCTAGCTCCCATTGTAGGTACCTTGTAGTTAGCACCCTAGCTACCTTTCTAGCTGCCATTATAGGTACCTTCCTAATGATCTTTCTAGTTAGCACCCTAGCTACCTTCCTGAAGATCTTTCTAGTTAGCACCCTAGTTAGCTTTCTAGCTCCCATTGTAGGTACCTTGTAGTTAGCACCCTAGTTAGCTTTCTAGCTCACATTGTAGGCACCTTCCTAATGATCTTTCTAGTGAGCACCCTAGTTAGCTTTCTAGCTCCCATTGTAGGTACCTTCCTAATGATCTTTCTAGTTAGCACCCTAGTTAGCTTTCTCGCTCCCATTGTAGGTACCTTCCTAATGATCTTTCTAGTTAGCACCCTAGCTACCTTCCTAATTATCTTTCTAGTTAGCACCTTAGTTAGCTTTCTAGCTCCCATTGTAGGTACCTTGTAGTTAGCACCCTAGCTACCTTTCTAGCTGCCATTATAGGTACCTTCCTAATGATCTTTCTAGTTAGCACCCTAGCTACCTTCCTGAAGATCTTTCTAGTTAGCACCCTAGTTAGCTTTCTAGCTCCCATTGTAGGTACCTTGTAGTTAGCACCCTAGTTAGCTTTCTAGCTCACATTGTAGGCACCTTCCTAATGATCTTTCTAGTGAGCACCCTAGTTAGCTTTCTAGCTCCCATTGTAGGTACCTTCCTAATGATCTTTCTAGTTAGCACCCTAGTTAGCTTTCTCGCTCCCATTGTAGGTACCTTCCTAATGATCTTTCTAGTTAGCACCCTAGCTACCTTCCTAATTATCTTTCTAGTTAGCACCTTAGTTAGCTTTCTAGCTCCCATTGTAGGTACCTTGTAGTTAGCACCCTAGCTACCTTTCTAGCTGCCATTATAGGTACCTTCCTAATGATCTTTCTAGTTAGCACCCTAGCTACCTTCCTAATGATCTTTCTAGTTAGCACCCTAGTTAGCTTTCTAGCTCCCATTGTAGGTACCTTGTAGTTAGCACCCTTGCTACCTTTCTAGCTCCCATTCTAGGTACCTTCCTAATGATCTTTCTAGTGAGCACCCTAGTTAGCTTTCTAGCTCCCATTGTAGGTAACTTCCTAATGATCTTTCTAGTTAGCACCCTAGTTAGCTTTCTCGCTCCCATTGTAGGTACCTTCCTAATGATCTTTCTAGTTAGCACCCTAGCTACCTTCCTAATTATCTTTCTAGTTAGCACCCTAGTTAGCTTTCTAGCTCCCATTGTAGGTACCTTGTAGTTAGCACCCTAGCTACCTTTCTAGCTGCCATTATAGGTACCTTCCTAATGATCTTTCTAGTTAGCACCCTAGCTAACTTCCTAATGATCTTTCTAGTTAGCACCCTAGTTAGCTTTCTAGCTCCCATTGTAGGTACCTTGTAGTTAGCACCCTTGCTACCTTTCTAGCTCCCATTCTAGGTACCTTCCTAATGATCTTTCTAGTGAGCACCCTAGTTAGCTTTCTAGCTCCCATTGTAGGTAACTTCCTAATGATCTTTCTAGTTAGCACCCTAGTTAGCTTTCTCGCTCCCATTGTAGGTACCTTCCTAATGATCTTTCTAGTTAGCACCCTAGCTACCTTCCTAATTATCTTTCTAGTTAGCACCCTAGTTAGCTTTCTAGCTCCCATTGTAGGTACCTTGTAGTTAGCACCCTAGCTACCTTTCTAGCTGCCATTATAGGTACCTTCCTAATGATCTTTCTAGTTAGCACCCTAGCTACCTTCCTAATTATCTTTCTAGTTAGCACCCTAGTTACCTTTCTAGCGCCCATTGTAGGTACCTTGTAGTTAGCACCCTAGCTACCTTTCTAGCTCCCATTGTAGGTACCTTCCTAATGATCTTTCTAGTGAGCACCCTAGTTAGCTTTCTAGCTCCCATTGTAGGTACCTTGTAGTTAGCACCCTAGTTAGCTTTCTAGCTCCCATTGTAGGTACCTTCCTAATGATCTTTCTAGTTAGCACCCTAGCTACCTTCCTAATGATCTTTCTAGTTAGCACCCTAGCTACCATTCTAGCTCCCATTATAGCTACCTTCCTAATGATCTTTCTAGTTAGTACCCTAGTTACCTTTCTGTAGTAGTAGTTGTAGAAGTAGTTAGTCCCAGTCTTGCTAGTGCACACTAGTTATCGTTCTAGTTTGCCTCTAGTTTTCTTGCTAGTCATTGTTCCAGTTATCTTACTCGTTAACTTGAGTTCTCTTCCTTGTTATCTTGCTTGTTAGCTTATCAGCCAGCTAGCCTGAGTTCCAGTATCTTGCTAGTTATCTTGAGTAGTTATCTCTTACTAGTTAGCTTGCTAGTTAGCATCCTAGTTATACTTGGTTATACGAGTTATCATTGTAGTTATCTTCCAAGTTATCTTTTCAGTTAGCACACTAGTTATCCTTCTAGTTAGTTTCCTAGTTTTTGTTCTCTTAGCTTCCTAGTTATCTAGCTATCTTGCTAGTTATATTTCTTGTCATCTTCCAGGTTATCTTGAATGAAGTACATAGATAACTAGGAAGATATTTCTATTTCTTCTCGATCTATAGTTGTAGTTATCTGACGAGTTAGTTTCCTAGTTTTATGATGTAGTTATTGATGTAGTTGAGTTATTTTTATGTGCTCTGTGATTGGCTGGCCACCAGTCCAGGTTGTACCCTGTCTCTCGCCCAAAGACCTGGGGTAGGCTCCAGCATACCTCCTAGTGAGGATATAGTAGTAGTAGAGTTATTGCTGTAATTATCTTGTCGTTCTAGTGATAACCTTCAGGTTATCTAGCTAGTTAGTTAGCTGGTTAATTAGCTAGACCTTGTCAGCGAGGTCCCAGAGCCTGATGGTGGCGTCGTCGCTGGCCGTGACAAAGAGCTCCTTGGCGGGATGACACGTGAGACCCCAGACGCCCCCCCGGGCGTGGCTGTCCAGGAGCACGTTGGACGCCGCATTCTTCTCGCCAACTTCAATGATCTCGCTATCCTTGGTGCCCACCAGGATCTTACCCTGAGGAAGAGGAGAGGCTGTCGCAGTGAAAGTGAGGCGGAGATGATGTGTCGACGAGAAGAGGTCTCACTCTGCCTCGGCACACGGAGCGCACACACTCCACCGGGCGACACGACTCCAGCTGGAAGGCTCGGCAGCGTTTCATCTCCTGGTCCCAAAGCTTGACTGCACCCCCTTCCTTGGTCCTGATAAAAAAAACATCAAGACACTCAGTGGAGACCCCTAGCAGCCATACACACACACACGCCCTTTTATTTTGAAAGCAAGCACTGACGGTCTCTCCTTGCCGCCGGTGACGATGAGGCCGTCCCTCAGCGTTGTGTACATGCTGAAGACGGGCCCCGTGTGCGCCTTGGCCACCGCCCTCAGCAGGAAGTGTTCCCTCCACACGTACACGTCTCCATTGATGGCCCCCGTCAGCGTCAGGTTGATCTACAAGTAGAACATCTGCGAGTAAGTAGGAGGTTCTTCATGTGACGTGGTCTTCAGGACTGCTTGAGTGTGACGCAAAAACTCACGGCTCCAAAAGCGACCGACAGCATCGTCTGCATGCGGCCCCCTTCCAGCGTCCCCACCACGCCCTTTTTGTACACCAGAGCGCCGCCCACCAGCGTCCAAAACTTCACGTGTTTGATTCCCACTGACACAAACTGACAGTCTGAGTCTGGCCGGAACTCCGCCGCAAAGATCCTATCGGGATGTCCCGCTCGGCTGCACACTTTGGAACCTGCAGTGATGGAAAACACGACACCGTTACTCCCCGCAAACGTTCAGAGAAAACATGAAGCATTTGTGACCTTCGTGCCAGCGCCACACGCTGATGGTGTGTTCAGGGTCCACGCCCACAGACAGCAGCAGCTTCCCCGTGGCGCTGAAGTTGACGTAGCTGACGCCTTTGGAGTGAGCGCAGCGGAGGATGGACAACGTGCGTTTGCTCATGGCGTCCCACACATGGATGCACGGCGTGCTGCCTGCACGTCACGGGGAGGACAGACGTTACCGCAGCAACAGCAAGAATGAGTAGACGGTCGCTATGGCAACCATAAAGCAGCCTTGAAGCGGGACGACGTCCAAATTGCAGGTGAAACTCAACTCAAAACGCCACAGAAATTCTTTCAATAATTGAAATCCTTGGAATTTATGTGGAACTTATACTGTGGTGACGAAAATGTATAAAACAGTTAGCATGCTAACTGCATGCTAAGATACGGCTAAGTCCTGAACTATGGAACTTCAATATTGATTTTACATCAAGCTGTGTAGGTTTATACTGCTTCATAGGATAAAATGGATAAAATACTAACAGTTAGCATGCTAGCAACAGTGCCAGGTCCCAAAAATGCTACGACAGTTTTATAGTGATTTTACTTCATGCCATGTAGGTAGTACTTCATATGACAAAAAAAATCTATAAAATGCTAAATTAGCGTGCTAGCACCAAGAAAAATAGCACAAACTACCAAAAGTGCTATGACAGTTCTAAAGTGATTTTATACTATTTCTCTATAGAAATTTGATACCGAAAGTGCAACAGTAGTTTTAGAGTGATTTTACTTCATGCCATGTAGGTAGTACTTCATATGACAAAAAAATTAACAAAATGCTAAGTTAGCGTGCTAGCACCAAGAAAAATAGCACAAACTACCAAAAGTGCTATGACACTTCTAAAGTGATTTTATACCGTTTCTCTATAGAAATTTGATACCGAAAGTGCAACAGTAGTTTTATAGTGATTTTACTTCATGCCATGTATGACAAAAAATCTATAAAATGCTAAGTTAGCGTGCTAGCACCAAGAAAAATAGCACAAACAAGTGCAACAGTAGTTTTATAGTGATTTGACTTCATGCCGTGTAGGTTTATACTGTTTCAAATGACGAAAATGTATCAAATGCTAACAATGCTAACATCTCGCAGTGCTACGTCTCAAAAGTGCTACAGCAGTTCTACAGAGGTTTTATATCATGCCATGTCCGTTTATAGTGTTTAAAATGACAAAATGCTAACATACTAACAGTAATCATGCTAGCAGCGAGCGATATAGCGCTGTAAATATATGCAATTTGAAACAAAATAGCTACAAAAGCTAGCATGCTAACGTTCCAAAAGGTCAGGCAAAAGCTGAATCATACAAAAACCGGGGTGCGTGTCAGAAAAACAGGTTTAAAAAAAAGGTATCACTGTGTGTGTGTTTGTGTGTGTGGGCATGTGTGCATGTGTGTTTACCTGTGAGGTCACTGATGTCACCTTGAGAAAGTGATGATGATGATGATGAAGATGAATGATGACGCAGCCGAGCAAAAACAAATAAAGGCTGCAGTGAGTTGAGTCATGCTAACATCAGCCGTGAAATTACACGCTCATGAAGAATGAAAGTGATGATTTCATAACATGCTAATAGGCTAACTATAGCAAACAGTAAACAGGAAGTGTTAATTTTACCAATCTGTCCAGTGGCGATGACGTTGTTGTATTTCGGGTGTTGGTTGGCGGTCAGACACAAGATGTCATCAGTGTGCTCCACGTAGAAACTCTGAGTTCCTGTGGTACACAAACACCACTCACACCCGGGACATCACATGACCTTCGCTTTTGGGTTTGTGTGTGTGCGCGCCCGCCTGCGCTCACCCGTGCTCAGACTGTGCACGATGGCTGTGGCGGCCGTGTGATAGACGATATCGGCACCATCGTTGAGGTAGTGCAGGTTGTTGCGACAGTCGAAACCCCGGAAACCAAAGACGTGGTCCAGAACCAGGTCCTGTTGGGGCGAGAGGTCCACTTTAGCACACGCAAACACACACACAGACACACACACACACACCTCAACCACTTTCTTCTTCTTGGAGGTGTTGTTCTTCTGCAACTTCTCTGGCTGTGGAGCAGCTCGACTGACAGGCGCTCTGCAATCAATCACCCAATCAATCAATGCATCAATTGATCAGGACAAGCGTTCATGTGCGTGTGTGTGTGTGTGTGTGTGTGTATATACCTATATATGTATATACCTCTCATCAGCAGTGACGTCTTTGCTCTGCTGTTGAGGTTTACTTCCTATCATGTCTCGGAGGCTGGCGGTGGCCATCTTGGCCACATAGTCCACACTCTTCTCACGGGCCACGTCGCTGTCATAACCTGCATGAACACACACACATGTGCACATGTAAACCTCTATAGTGATTTTATACTGTTTCAAATGACAAAAATGTATACAATGCTAACAGTTAGCATGCTGGCACCTAGCGCTAAGTACCCAAAGAAGTTCTATAGCAATCTTACATAATTTTATGTAGGTTTATTCAATTTCAGAGGATAAAAAATTATAAATTGAAAAATTTTGCTTGTTAAAATGCTAACAATTAGCATGCCGGCGCCTAGCAAGATAGCGCTAAGTACCAAAAGTGCTCCAGTAGTTCTATGGTGATTTCTATGGTGATGCTTCATGCTAGGTACAGTTTCAAATGACAAAAAAAAAAAGATAAAATGCTAACAGTTAGCATGCTGGCACCTAGCGCTAAGTACCCAAAGAGGTTCTATAGCAATCTTACATAATTTTATGTAGGTTTATTCAATTTCAGAGGATGAAAATTAATAAATTGAAAAATTTTGCTTGTTAAAATGCTAACAATTAGCATGCCGGCGCCTAGCAAGATAGCGCTAAATACCAAAAGTGCTCCAGTAGTTCTATGGTGATTTCTATAGTGATGCTTCATGCTAGGTACGGTTTCAAATGACAAAAAAAAAGATAAAATGCTAACAGTTAGCATGCTGGCACCTAGCGCTAAGTACCCAAAGAAGTTCTATAGCAATCTTACATAATTTTATGTAGGTTTATTCAATTTCAGAGGATAAAAAATTATAAATTGAAAAATTTTGCTTGTTAAAATGCTAACAATTAGCATGCCGGCGCCTAGCAAGATAGCGCTAAGTACCAAAAGTGCTCCAGCAGTTCTATGGTGATTTCTATAGTGATGCTTCATGCTAGGTACGGTTTCAAATGACAAAAAAAAAGATAAAATGCTAACAGTTAGCATGCTGGCACCTAGCGCTAAGTACCCAAAGAAGTTCTATAGCAATCTTAGATAATTTTATGTAGGTTTATACAATTTCAGAGGATGAAAATTTATAAATTGAAAAATTTTGCTTGTTAAAATGCTAACAATTAGCATGCCGGCGCCTAGCAAGATAGCGCTAAATACCAAAAGTGCTCCAGTAGTTCTATGGTGATTTCTATGGTGATGCTTCATGCTAGGTACAGTTTCAAATGACAAAAAAAAAGATAAAATGCTAACAGTTAGCATGCTGGCACCTAGCGCTAAGTACCCAAAGAGGTTCTATAGCAATCTTACATAATTTTATGTAGGTTTATTCAATTTCAGAGGATGAAAATTAATAAATTGAAAAATTTTGCTTGTTAAAATGCTAACAATTAGCATGCCGGCGCCTAGCAAGATAGCGCTAAGTACCAAAAGTGCTCCAGTAGTTCTATGGTGATGCTTCATGCTAGGTACAGTTTCAAATGACAAAAAAAAAGATAAAATGCTAACAGTTAGCATGTTAGCACCAAGCAAAATAGTACAAATTATTACTGCACACACACAAGTGCACATGTTAACGCTTCCAACAACAGATAACCAGACGCTGACCGCCATCTTCCTCGATGTCGTCATCCGATTCTTCGCTGTCGACGAGCGCTCTGTTCTCTTGGTGCACGGGGCCCTCCCCCTCTCTGCTGACCCCGCCCCCTCGTTCCCTTGTCCAGATCATCAGTGCGGTGTCGGCTCCCCCGACTGTCAGCAGGGCTGCGTCGTCGTGAGCCCAGCGCACGTTTGTCACGTGTGCACTGTGACCCAGGTAACGCTTGAAACGTGCAAACTGACCCTGCAGGGACAATAACACACACAATAACTAGTGTGTGTATGTGTGTGTGTGTGTGTGTGTGTGTGTGTGTGTCGTACAGTGACAGGGTAGCTGAAGACTTTGAGGAAGCCAAAGTCGTCTCCGGTGGCGAGTAGCGTTCTGTCACGTGTGAGCGAGGTGGCGTTGATGTCGGTGATGTCGCTGTGGGTGGGCCAGATGCCCTCACAGGTGGCGCCCAGCACGCACGTCCAGGTGGCCCAGTGGAGTCGCTCCAGCTACACAGCAACAGCACATGCGATCAGCTGAAACGGACCAAGCTGTGACGCCATGTCGGCGCCCACTGACCTGCGAGCGTTTGATGAGCTGACGTCTTCCTCGTGGCGCCTCAAAGAAAAGCTGCTCTTTGGCGCCCGTGTTCACCTGCAGCAGCTTACCTGCAACACACGTGTGTGACAGCACCTCAAGCATGTGACCCATACCAGGAGAACAAAAAGTGGGCGTTACCTCGTGAGTCCCAGTCAACGTGCGTAACATACGAGGACGCCCCCTTGCACACGCCCACTCTCTTGTTGCTCGCCACGTTGTAAATGTCCACATAGCTGTCATGTGACGCCACCGCCAGGTATTTACCAGAGTCTGCAACACAGCTACGTTAGGCCACGCCCACTGACACGAAGGGGCATTCAGAGGGCGCTACTGCTTATATTGTCTATTAACATTGTTGTAAATGATGCGTATACCAGGACTGAAACGGATGTCAGAGATGGCATCACGGCGATGATGGAAGCTGAGGACATCCTCCAACGTGTCAGCGTTCACCACCAACACGCCACCATCACTCAGACCCACCGCCAATGCCTTACCATCAGGTGAAAAGGCACAACAACGACCCCCTGGAACACCAAAACATGCTCATATCATTTCACACATAAACTGGCAAGTAACCTGCCTAACATGTAACCTAACATGTAACCCAACACATACCCTAACTATGTAACCTAACATGTAACTCAACACATACCCTAACTATGTAACCTAACATGTAACCCAACACATACCCTATGTAACCTAACATGTAACTCAACACGTACCCTAACTAAGTAATCTAACATGTAACCCAACACATACCCGAACTATGTAACCTAATATGTAACTCAACACATACTCTAAGTAACCTAACATGTAACCCAACACATACCCTAGCTAAGTAACCTAACATGTAACCCAACACATACCCTAACTATGTAACCTAACATGTAACCCAACACATACCCTAAGTAACCTAACACGTACTAACCCAACACATACCCTAATTATGTAACCTAACATGTAACCCAACACATACCCTAACTATGTAACCTAACATGTAACCCAACACATACCCTAAGTAACCTAACACGTACTAACCCAACACATACCCTAACTATGTAACCTAACATGTAACCCAACACATACCCTAACTGAGTAACCTAACATGTAACCCAACACGTACCCTAACTATGTAACCTAACATGTAACCCAACACATACCCTAACTCTGTAACCTGACATGTAATCTTATAAGTAACATGTAACCCAACCCGTAAACTAACATGTAACCTAAGATGTAGACGAACATGTAACCCAACACATACCCTAACTATGTAACCTAACATGTAACCCAACACATACCCTAAGTAACCTAACACGTACTAACCCAACACATACCCTAACTATGTAACCTAACATGTAACTCACCACATACCCTAACTAAGTAACCTAACATGTAACCCAACACATACACTAAGTAACCTAACATGTAACCCAACACATACCCTAAATATGTAACCTAACATGTAACTCAACACGTACCCTAACTAATTAACCTAACATGTAACCCAACACATACCCTAACTATGTAACCTAACATGGTTACATGGTACCCTAACTAACTAACTAACTAACTAACTAACTAACTAACTAACTAACTAACTAACTAACTAACTAACTAACTAACTAACTAACTAACTAACTAACTAACTAACTAACTAACTAACATGTAACCTAAAATGTTGACCAATATGTAACCTAACATGTAACATAACACATAACCCAACATGTAACATAACTATGTAACCTGACATGTAACATAACACGTAACCCAACATGAAACCTAACATGTAACCTGACGTAAAGTCGCGCCATGTTTCTCTGACCTCTCTTCAGCTTGCGTACGGCCACCATTCGATGAGTGGACGATGTCTCCCACAGTCTCAAAGTTCGGTCGTCGCTGACGGTGGCGCACACGGCGAGGAGGGGGTGAGGGGCAAGACCCCACACCTCCCCCTCCATGTGACCCTGCACACACACACACACACACATTTAAAGTGGATACACACAAGTGACGGGCACACACACATACCTGTACTAGTAGAGTCATGGGTCCTGTCTTGTCAATTTCCAGAATTTCACTGTTTTTGGTTCCAACCAGGATGTGTCCATGACCCAAAGTGATGGCCCTGATGGACGGGTTGTCCTCCAGCAGCAGGCCTGCGCACACACGTGTTCATGCACACACACACGTGTTCCACGAGTGTGTCTGCGAGTGTGTACCTTTGGACGCTGGAGACAGAGCAGCCCTCTTGATGGCGTACGTCTTCAAGCATCGATCAAACATGTCATCCCACAGCTCCACTACGCCATCCTTCCCCCCCGTCACAAAACCCTGGAAGTCCGCACTTTTAGCTTCCAGCTGAAACACGCAGACATGGAACATCTACCTTGTCCAGGGAGAACATGGCAAACACAGGTCCATCGTGGGCCTTGACCGTCTTCAGCAGTAGAACTTCTTTCCAGATGTAAACATCTCCCGTAGCGGCGCCGGAGAACACCAGCGCGTCACTGCGACCGTAACACACCGACATCATGGTCTCCGCACGGCCGATGCTCCTGAACACACCACGCCTGAAGGTCAGGCCACCACCTGGAGGACAGATGCAGTAAGTGCAGTAAGAAGAGGAAGTGAGGAATGTTTGTATTTGAGGGACGACTTCAACCTGCATGCTGCCAAAATTTGATGTGTTTGATTCCCACGGTCACCATCTTGTCCATCAGCAAAGGATTACACTTCAGCACAAAGATCTTCTCCTTGTCACCGCTGCACATCACACACACCTCGATGAGTTAAGTGTTCTTAAGTGTTCTTAAGTGCTTTCTGGTGCTTTTTACCTGGCAGTGGCCATTTTCTCTCCTCTCTTCCAGTCCCAAACGACGATAGAATGTACGTCATCAACTCCCACGGATACCAGAGTCTTCCCATCAGCTGATCACAAACACACAACACAACACATCTGATGAAGCTCCATTACCTCCTTTGGCTCCTTTAACTGTTTGCTCCATTAGCTCTTGGGATGTCACGATACACTCAATATACAAATATCGTCACGTTTTACTCTCACAAGATCCCGTGACCCCTGAAGTAGCTCTCTATAGTCGCCATTACCCATTAGCTCCATTAACTACGTTAACTATGTTAATGTTATTATCTACATAAGCTGTTAGCTCCACTAGCTGCATTACCGCAATTAACTATTAACCCTGTTAGCACTATTAGCTTCGATAGCCATTAGCTCCTTTAGTTTTCAGCTCCATTAACTTTGTTAGCTGTTAGCTTAGTTAGCTCTATTAGTTGTTACTAGCACTAGTTAGTTCCTTTAGCTGTTAGCTCCATTAACTCTATTAATTGTGAGCTCCATTAGCACTGTTAGCTCCTTTAGCTATTAGCTCCCTTAGCGTCATTTTACTCCATTGGCTGTTGGCTCCATTAAGCCCTGTTAGCTGTTAGCTCCATTAGTTAACGCCTATGGCTATTAGCTTCGTTAGCTATTATCTCCACTAGCTGCATTAGCTATTCGCTCCATTAACACTGTTAGCTCTATTAGCTCCATTAGCATTAGTTAGTTGTTAACTCCACTTCATTGGTTCCTTTAGCTGTTGGCTTAGTTAGCCCTATTAGTTGTTAACTCCACTAGCACTAGCACTAGTTAGTTCCTTTAGCTGTTAGCTCCATTAACTCTATTAATTGTGAGCTCCGTTAGCGCTGTTAGCTCCTTTAGCTAATAGCTTCCTTAGTGTCCTTTTGCTCCATTGGCTGTTGGCTCCATTAGCCCTGTTAGCGCCATTAGTTAACCCTTATCTCCACTAGCTGCATTAGCTATTCACTCCATAAACCCTGTTAGCTCCATTAGCTCCATTAGCTCTGATAGCTATAGCTCTGTTAGTTGTTAACTCCACTTCATTAGTTCCTTTAGCTGTTAGCTCCTCTAGTTGAATTAAGCCCATTAGCTATTAGCTCCATTAACCGTGTTAGTTGTTAGCGCCATATTTTTAGCAAAAGCTTTTGTATGTTTTGTATGTTTTTTAAATGTAAAATCATTTATGGAACCAAGAGGGCTTATTAATTGTCCACTTGCACCATGGATGTGATATAAGAAAAAAAAAGATTATGTAATTTCTCAAATGTTAACGCTTTTTGGGAGTGGATTGAGTGGGGTGGGGCTATTCGGTCTCTACCTGAGAAGTCGAGAGCATTGACTCCTCTCTGGTGGAATCCTCTGAGCAAGGAAAGACATTTTAGAGTCTGGACGTCCCACACGTGGATAGTGGGGTTCCTCCCCACCTATGGACACACACACACTCATTAGAACAGTTAATTTTCTGTGTGTGTGTGTGTGTGTGTGTACCTGTCCTGTGGCAGCGTAGTCTTTGAGCGGATGGATGCTGAGGCTCAGGATGTCGTCATCATGGCCGAGGTAGAAGCGTTGGCTGTGCAGATGACGGTTGTAGACCACACCCACCGCCGCCACGTGGTACAACACTTCCCCCCCCTGAGTGTAGAACAGGTTGTTCCTGCAGTCGTAACCCCGGTACCTGGACACATATGTGTGGTTGATTCCCTGGGTTCCAATTGAGGGTTTTTTAATTCAACATAAACGTGCGCCGGCGGTCGAGTGGTTAGCGCACAGACCTCAGGAGACCAGGGTTCGATTCCACCCTCAGCCATCTCTGTGTGGAGTTTGCATGTTCTCCCCGTGCATGCGTGTTTTTTCTCGGGTACTCCGGTTTCCTCCCACATTCCAAAAACATGCTAGGTTAATTGGCCACTCCAAATTGTCCATAAAAAGGAACAATATGCTTAAAAAGTCAAACAAAAAATAAGGAGTGATGATAACCATAGAACCAGAAATGGCTGCTTTTTAAAATATCAGCAATGCAGTTAATCTAATACACATAATGTTACCAAGCGGATGCTCATGATGACTCATGGCTAGCATGAAGGGAAGTTGTGATGATAACCATAGAACCAGAGCTTAAAATAAAGGTTACACACACCAGTAATTTAAATAAACAGATGCTAACGTACGGTGAATAGCATGTAGCATCATAACGTCATGACATCGCAGCACAATTTGAGCAAATGCTACCGAGTTCAATTCCACCCTCAGCCATCTCTGTGTGGAGTTTGCATGTTCTCCCCGTGCATGCGTGGGTTTTCTCCGGGTACTCCGGTTTCCTCCCACATTCCAAAAACATGCTAGGTTAATTAGCGACTCCAAATTGTCCATAAGTATGAATGTGAGTGTGAATGGTTGTTTGTCTCTATGTGCCCTGTGATTGGCTGGCCACCAGTCTCTCGTCCGAAGACAGCTGGGATAGGCTCCAGCACCCCCGCGACCTTCATGAGGACGAGCAGTAGAAAATGAATAAATGAATGAGTTTTCCTCCTATTTTGTGTGGAAGTGGTAACTTTTTGGCTTCTTATTTTGTCTTTCCCCACCCTCGGCCATCTCTGTGTGGAGTTTGCATGTTCTCCCAGTGCATGCGTGGGTTTTCTCCGGGTACTCCGGTTTCCTCCCACATTCCAAAAACATGCTAGGTTAATTAGCGACTCCAAATTGTCCATAGGTATGAATGTGAGTGTGAATGGTTGTTTGTCTCTATGTGCCCTGTGATTGGCTGGCCACCAGTATCTCGTCCGAAGACAGCTGGGATAGGCTCCAGCACCCCCGCGACCCTCGTGAGGATAAGCGGTAGAAAATGAATAAATGAATGAGTTCTCCTCCTATTTTGTGTGGAAGTGGTAACTTTTTGGCTGAATAAATGAATGAATAAACGTGCGCTACCCGTGCACAAACTGCAGGCGGAGTCCTTCTTCTGGACCTCTTTGCCTCTTTAAGGATCCAACCTGTTGTTTCTTCTCCCTGCTTTGCTGTCGCAGCTGAGGAAGGTCCTCCTTGTAGACCTACACACACACACACACACACACACCTTCATGTCTTCCTGTATGTTCGTTTTCATCATCAAGTGTGTGTCAAGTCTGTGTTTCCATGGCAACCAGCTGCTACACTTAAAGAAGGATGCCTCCTGTCTTCTGCGGTGATGGGAAGGTTCCGAAGTATTCTTGAAGCTCCCGCAGGTCCTACCTGTCGTTCGTAGTTGATCTGAGTCTCCTGCTCAATGTCCGAGTCGAGCTCGGGGACGTCAGACAAGTCGCTATCCGAGTCCTCGCTGTTGGAGTCTCCGTGACCGTCTGCAAGCGGACATTAGCGTTAGCCTGATCATTAGCAGGACAGGACGTGGTCTTGAGGTGGAGTACCCAGAATGCTGATGTCCAGTCCCCCGTTCATGACGGCTTCAGGCTGGAAGCTCCACTGGAAGAGGGCGTGGTCTGCTCCACCTGTGGTTAGCACCCACTGCAAGTCATGTGACCAGCGGACATTGGTCACATGGGCGGAATGACCCATGTACCTTTTGAACTTGGCACCTGGTAGAGAAGAGATAGTCAAAGAAGCCAAAGAAAAAGCAAAAAGAAATTGGCAAAGACGAGAACGGGAACCTTTTCTGACGCACGGGAAGCGGAACAACTTAACCGCGCCCGAGTCGTCTCCCGTCACCAGCACGCCCGCCGCGTGGTTGGCGTCCACGGCGTTGACCTCACACACGTCGGAATATTTGGGCCAGATGCCGTTGACCTCTGAACCTAAGACACAGCTCCAGGAGGCCCATCGCTGACCTTTCACGTCCTCCTTACTGAGGAGCGGCTTTCCCACTGAGAAGGTAGAACTCATGAGATGTTTGGTTTGGTAGAAGATGGACCAGAACGAGAACAAAGACGTTGATGACTCACAAGGCATTCGGTAGAAGAGACGTTCTCCAGCACCGTCGTTGGTCTGGAGGACTTTGCTATCCAAAGTCCAGTCTAAGTGTGTGATGAAACTTGAAGACCTGCTGCATTCTCCAACCTGAAGTAAAGATGGAAAGATGTCTTCACCGACAACATGTTAGTCACATGACCACATACCTTCTTGTACCGCTGGGAAACGGCGTAGACGTCCACCATTCCGTCATTGGAGCCGACGGCGAGGTACGCTCCATCAGGAGAGAACTTCATCTCATGGATGACCTCCTTCCTGTCCTTGATGTGGACCACCTCCGTCATGTCTCTGACAGAGAAATGTCCCGTTAGCGCAAGCGCCAGATGGTGGGCGGGGCAAGTGCTCACCTGACTCTCAGCACGGTGAAGGATCCGTCCTTCATGCCCAGAGCCAGCTGGGATCCGTCCACACTGAAGGCCACGCTCCTCACCGCCTCCTCCATGTTGCAGCGAGCGATGAGGGCATGGTCCAGGAGACTCCACAGCCTGAAACACACACGTTGTTCACAAGAACATGAACAATGAGACATGACATCTCATTTGCTCCAAGGCACATGAGGAATGATGCATGAGGAATGTGAGGTAGGATGTGACATGCGAGACGTGAGGAATGAGACTTCACACACAACATCTCATTTGACATGAGATTTGATACATCACACATGAGGGACAAAACTTGAGAAATGAGAGATGACGAATGAGTAAGAGATGAGACAGGAGGAATGAGACCTGATATTTGCTGTTTGCGACATGGAGAATAGGACATGGAGTTGATTAATGAGGCATGAGGAATGAGACTTGACATGTGAAGAATGAGACATGACATCTCATTTGACATGAGATTTGATACAGGGGACATGTGGCAAGAGACTTGAGAAATGAGACTTCCTTTTAAAGAATGAATCATGAGACTTGAGACATTAAGGATGATACTATGTGAGCTTTGAGATTCTTGAGACCTGAAGAATGAGACATTGCATATCATTTGAAATTAGATTTGATACATGGACATGAGTATGAGGCTCAATAAATGAGGACTGAGAAATGAAGAATGAATATGAGAAAAATTTGATGTGTGAGACACCAGGGATAAGTCGTGAACAATCAGACATGACATCTCATTTGACATAAAATTTGCTCCAAGGCACATAAGGAAATGACAGTTAAAAAATGAGGAATGATGCATGAGGAATGTGAGGTAGGATGTGACAAATGAGACATGAATGGGAGATGACATTTGTTGTATGCGATATCAGGAATGAGACTTGAATGAGACATGAAGAATGAACCATGACACCTCACGAGCTATGCAATTTAATACATGGCAAATGAAGATTGAGACTTGAGAAATGAGGAATGAGACGTGATGAATCAGACAGGTGAGACATGAGAAGTAGGACATAAGAACTGATGTATTTCACATTAGGAATGATGATATCAGAAGTAAGATGAGACATGAAGAATGAGACATGAGACCTCATGAGACATGCAATTTGATGCACGGCACAGGGGGAACGCGACTTGAGAAATGAGAGATTGAAAATGAGAAATTAGATTTGATGTAAGAGACGTCAGAAATCAGGGAGGAGACTTGAGACATGAAAAATGAGACATGTCATCTCATTTGACATGAGATTTGATACATGTGAAATGAGAAACAAGACTTGAAAACTTAATCATAAGACTTGAGACATGAAGAATGTGGTGTGAGATTCCAGATGTGAGACATGAGCGATGGGGGCATGAAATTTGATTTCATAGATGAGAAATGAGATTTGATATATGCGACTATGAGATATCAGGAATGGGACATGGATTTTTGATACATGATATCTCAGGAATGACAGTCGAGACATGAGACATCAGGATTGTGGCTTGAGACCTGAAAATGAGACATGTCATCTCATTTGACATGAGATTTGATACATGGGAAATGAGAAACAAGACTTGAAAACTTAATCATAAGACTTGAGACATGAAGAATGTGGTGTGAGATTCCAGATGTGAGACATGAGGGATGGGGGCATGAAATTTGATTTTATAGATGAGAAATGAGATTTGATATATGCGACTATGAGACATCAGGAATGGGGCATGGATTTTTGATACATGATATCTCAGGAATGACAGTGGAGACATGAGACATCAGGATTGTGGCTTGAGACCTGAAAATGAGACATGTCATCTCATTTGACATGAGATTTGATACATGGGAAATGAGAAACAGAACTTGAAAACTTAATCATAAGACTTGAGACATGAAGAATGTGGTGTGAGATTCCAGATGTGAGACATGAGGGATGGGGGCATGAAATTTGATTTCATAGATGAGAAATGAGATTTGATATATGCGACTATGAGACATCAGGAATGGGGCATGGATTTTTGATACATGATATCTCAGGAATGACAGTGGAGACATGAGACATCAGGATTGTGGCTTGAGACCTGAAAATGAGACATGTCATCTCATTTGACATGAGATTTGATACATGGGAAATGAGAAACAAGACTTGAAAACTTAATCATAAGACTTGAGACATGAAGAATGTGGTGTGAGATTCCAGATGTGAGACATGAGGGATGGGGGCATGAAATTTGATTTTATAGATGAGAAATGAGATTTGATATATGCGACTATGAGACATCAGGAATGGGGCATGGATTTTTGATACATGATATCTCAGGAATGACAGTGGAGACATGAGACATCAGGATTGTGGCTTGAGACCTGAAAATGAGACATGTCATCTCATTTGACATGAGATTTGATACATGGGAAATGAGAAACAAGACTTGAAAACTTAATCATAAGACTTGAGACATGAAGAATGTGGTGTGAGATTCCAGATGTGAGACATGAGGGATGGGGGCATGAAATTTGATTTTATATATGAGAAATGAGATTTGATATATGCGACTATGAGACATCAGGAATGGGACATGGATTTTTGATACATGATATCTCAGGAATGACAGTCGAGACATGAGACATCAGGATTGTGGCTTGAGACCTGAAAATGAGACATGTCATCTCATTTGACATGAGATTTGATACATGGGAAATGAGAAACAAGACTTGAAAACTTAATCATAAGACTTGAGACATGAAGAATGTGGTGTGAGATTCCAGATGTGAGACATGAGGGATGGGGGCATGAAATTTGATTTTATAGATGAGAAATGAGATTTGATATATGCGACTATGACACATCAGGAATGGGACATGGATTTTTGATACATGATATCTCAGGAATGACAGTGGAGACATGAGACATCAGGATTGTGGCTTGAGACCTGAAAATGAGACATGTCATCTCATTTGACATGAGATTTGATACATGGGAAATGAGAAACAAGACTTGAAAACTTAATCATAAGACTTGAGACATGAAGAATGTGGTGTGAGATTCCAGATGTGAGACATGAGGGATGGGGGCATGAAATTTGATTTTATAGATGAGAAATGAGATTTGATATATGCGACTATGAGACATCAGGAATGGGACATGGATTTTTGATACATGATATCTCAGGAATGACAGTCGAGACATGAGACATCAGGATTGTGGCTTGAGACCTGAAAATGAGACATGACATCTCAGGAGACATGAGATGTGATACATGGGACATGAAGAATGAGACTTGAGGAACGAGACATGAAAATGAAGATGCACCTTCACTCGGTCATGTGACCGACTGTGCCACACCCACCTGATGGAACGGTCGTCGCTGCCGGTGACGGCCAGAGGTTTCTTGGGGTGAACATCGAGGGCCCAAAGTTCTCCATCACTGTGAGCCTGCATGAGAAGTTGTGGCTTGTCGCGCTCGCGAACCATCACCTGCAACACAACAACTTATGAAACAACACCTAAAAGCCCCTCCCACCGATCCAAGCACACATCGTCCTCACCTCAAAGATCTCGCCGTCCTGCGTTCCTGCCAGAATTCGGTCTGCTCGCCAGCACACGCTGCGGATAGACAGAGCTGTGGGAGGAGGAGGAGGAGGTGCAGGTAAGAGTGGGACAAGGGGGCACGAAGATGAAGATCATCTTCCTGAAGAAAGGACCTTTGTATCCTTGCTCTGCTTCCCGGAGATCCATCTTAGTGATGGGCTGGAATTCCACATCCCAAAGTCGGATACAACCGTCTCGTCCTCCTGTAGCGAAGCCTTCCTCGCACGCGTACAAGCTGAAGATGCCTGCCTAAACACATAACACACACAAACAGGAAGTCATGACATCGCCCCATTCATAACAGGAAGTGGGACACTGACCCCGTGAGCGGCCTGCACCGTTCTGGTCAGGTTGAGACCCTTCCACACGTAAACGTCTCCATTGAGCGCTCCGGAGTACGTGATGTCATCTTTAGCGGACGCCACGCACAAGATCGTTTGAAGGTCACCCATCTTCCCAAAAATCCCTCGCTTGGGACTCAGAGCATTTCCACATAGAGACCAGAACTAGAGGACACACAGGGATTCATGTTTGTCCCATTGTTTAACGTATGTGTGTGTGTGTGTGTGTGTGTGTGTGTGTGTGTGTGTGTAGGTGTGTGTGTGTGTGTGTGTGTGTGTGCGTTACCTTGATGTGTTTGACTCCACAGCTTACCAGACGGTTTGTTTGAAAAGGATCCCAGCACACGTCAAAGATCTAACAGACACACAACATATTTACTACATGTCATACACACACACACACACACACACACTTACTCTGTCCGAGTGTCCTGAGGCGCTGGCCAGGATCTTCCCTCTCCTCCACTCCCAAACACAAACCGTGTTCTTGGCATCCAGACCCACTGACACCAACCTCTGCACACAAATCACATGACAACATTTGTTCCACGCACAACACATGGTAACATACACATCTATATGGTATCACACTCATACAGTAATACCTGCATGTGTGACACCTGTCAATCATCACCAAAAGTGACACAAACCCTAAAGTGAAACAACACACCTCATGGGATACATCACACACGAGGGACAATACATGAGAGATGAGGAATGAGAGCTGAAGAACGAATAAGAGATAAGAGACATGAGGAATTGGACATGAGATTTGATTCATGAGGCACGAGGAATGAGACTTCACACACAAAGAATAAGACCTGACATCTCATTTGACATGAGATTTGATGCATCGCGCATGAGGGACAAAACTTTGAGAATTGAGGAATGAGAGATGAAGAATGAGTAAGAGATGAGACAGGAGGAATGAGACCTGAGATTTGCTGTTTGAGACATGGGGAATAGGACATGGAGTTGATTAATGAGGCATGAGGAATGAGACTGGACATCTCATTTGACATGAGATTTGATACACACATGAGGGACAAGACTTGAGAAATAAGGAACGAGACATTGAGAATTAATAGATGAGACATGAAGAATGAGACACGACATCTCATTTGACATGAGATTTGATACAGGGAACATGTGGAAAGAGACTTGAGACTTGAGTCTTCAGGAGTGAGACGTGAGATTTTATAGATGAGAAATGAGATTTGATATATGAGACTATGAGATATACTATGAGGAATGGGACATGGATTTTGATACATGATATCTCAGGAGTGACAGTCGAGACATGAGACATCAGGATTGTGGCTTGAGACCTGAAAATGAGACATGACATCTCAAGAGACATGAGATGTGATACGTGGGACATGAAGAATGAGACTTGAGGAATGAGACATAAAAATCTGATATGAAGAATGAATCATGAGACTTGAGGAGTGAGATGTGAAATTTTATAGATGAGAAATGAGATTTGATATATGAGACATCAGGAATGGGACATGGATTTTGATACATGATATCTCAGGAATGACAGTCGAGACATGAGACCTCAGGATTTTGGCTTGGGACCTGAAAATGAGACATGACATCGCAAGTGACATGAGATGTGATACATGGGATATGAAGAACGAGACTTGAGGAACGAGACATGAAAATCAGATGTGATGAATGAATCATGAGACTTCAGGAGTGAGATGTGAAATTTTATAGATGAGAAATGAGATTTGATATATGAGACTATGAGACATCAGGAATGGAACATGGATTTTGATACATGATATCTCAGGAATGACAGTCGAGACATGCGACATCAGGATTGTGGCTTGAGACCTGAAAATGAGACATGAAAGAACGAGACTTGAGGAACGAGACATGAAAATCAGATATGAAGAAAGACTCATGAGACTTGAGGAGTGAGAAGTGAGATTTTATAGATGAGAAATTACATTTGATATATGAGACTATGAGACATCAGGAACCCATAATTGATGTCTCATAGTCTCATGGATTTTGATACATGACATCACAGGGATGACAGTATGAAACTATGAGACTATGAGACATCAGGAACCCCTTCCTGATGTCTCATAGTCTCATGGATTGTGATACATGATATCTCAGGAATGACAGTTGACACATGAGACATCAGGATTATGGCTTGAGACCTGAAACTGAAAATGAGACATGACATCTCAAGAGACATGAGATGTGATACATGGGACATGAAGAACGAGACTTGAGGAATGAGACATGAAAATCAGATATGAAGAATCATGAGATTTGAGGAATTAGACGTGAGATTTTATAGATGAGAAATGAGATTTGATATATGAGACCATGAGACATCAGGAATGGGACAAGGATTTTGATGCATGCTACATCAGGAATGAGAGTCGAGACATGATGAATCAGAATGAGACATGAGGAATGATACCTGAGACACGAGGAGCGTGTGTGTGTGTGTGTGTGTGTTTCTCACCTGTCCATCAGCACTGAAGGTGAGACAGGCGATGCCGTGTGTGTGTCCGTCGCGGAGCAGTGAGACAGTGCGCACGGTGAAGGTGTCCCACACGCACACATAGGGGTCCTTGCCCACCTGCCCCGTGGCCACCAGGGTGCGCTCTGGATGCAAGGCCAGGCTGACCACCCAACACACATGTTAATGGTCACACATTTACACATTTCTGTGTACTAATGTGCTTTTTTTCTGCTGAAGAACATCATTTAAATGATCATTTATCTACAAACGCTGACAGTCGATGAAAAGACCACCACCCACGTGTGTTCTCTTACCAAACTGTGCTATAAATACACACACACACACATAAAAACAGGACACAAATACAAAATGTGATGACACAAAGGTCCATTGATCTCATGAACGCTGTTTACACACACAGTAAATGGCAGACAATGTTCCTGTTTGGCTGCATTGGTTGTCATGACGACAGCATGATGGCTACTCCGCATGGAGTGTGACAACTGTCAAGTCAACACACACACACACAAGCGGAGGACGTCTGATGCTTTGCTGCACTGCCGAAAATAACAATACTAAAAATACTTCATAATCATACTCAATAGTCTCATAAGAATGATGAACCCTCATGAAGTGCGCGAATGTCATGAGACATGAAGAATGAAACATGAGAAATGAGAAGCATAATTTGATATATGTGTCATGTGCATGAGATGACATGGACGTCAAGTCCTTAAAAGGGTCCTTCACGCTTCCGTTCTCACACACTTGAGGAAGGGACATGAGGAAGGGTACTTTACAAATGAGACATGAAGAATGAATTGTGAGAGTTGATATATGAGGAAAGAGATATGATATACGAGTCATGAGATTTGGTACATCAAGAATGAGACTTGAGACATGACCTCTGAGAAAATATAAGAAATGAAAAACAAAGCATGAACCATGAGACTTGAGGAATGAAACACGAGGAATGAGACATGAGATTTGATATCAGAGAAATCAGGAGTTAAACCTGACACATGATGAAGACGTGAATGTCATGAGACATGAAGAATGAAACATGAGAAAATGAGAAGCATAATTTGATATATGTGTCATGTGCATGAGATGACATGAGATGTCAAGTCCTTAAAAGGGTCCTTCACGCTTCCGTCCTCACACACTTGAGGAAGGGACATGAGGAAGGGTACTTTACAAATGAGACATTGTGAGAGTTGATATATGAGGAAAGAGATATGATATACGAGTCATGAGATTTGGTACATCAAGAATGAGACTTGAGACATGACCTCTGATAAAATATAAGAAATGAAAAACAAAGCATGAACCATGAGACTTGAGGAATGAAACACGAGGAATGAGACATGAGATTTGATATCAGAGAAATCAGGAGTTAAACCTGACACATGATGAAGACGCGAATCTCATGAGACATGAAGAATGAAACATGAGAAGCATAATTTGATATATGTGTCATGTGCATGAGATGACATGGACGTCAAGTCCTTGAAAGGGTCCTTCACGCTTCCGTCCTCACACACTTCGGTCAAGGACTCCAAATGTCATGTGACATCATAATCTGAGATCTCATCACATGCAAATAATGAGAATGAGAATAATGATGTACATTCACATCACGCCCTTCAAGATGGTGGACTGCTCTTGCTGCAGGCGAGACGTCTAATTAGGGAAATCCTAAAATTAGCTTCCAAACTGTTAGCAGCAGACATCCACAAAGCTGCGTGCACGTGTGTGTGCACGTATGTGTGTATGTGTGTGTGTGTGTGTTTGAACAAACATGGCTGCAGGGCGTATTGTTTCTTGGTACTGAAGACCAGTCTCATGAGTGCTACCTTCTCAGTGGGAAAGCCGCTCCTGAGACACCAAGCGCAATGAAAACGTGCAACAGGACTGAGAAGATGAGATTTCACGTAACATGCTACAACATTATAAAAATAGGAAATAGTCAAGTCCACTTCCTGTAGTCACGTTTTTGACGCCATGACAATTCTCATCAAAGCACGCTCCCAACCCTGACAATCTGTGCAATGGACCAAAGTCCAATGAGACTTCACACATCAACAATCAAATATGGGACATGAGGAATGAGACTTGACGAATGAGACATGTAAGATGAATCTGGAGACTTGAGGGATGAGACACTTGAGACATAATATTTGATACATGAGCCATGAGACATCATGTATGAAATTAAAAAAGAGACATAACCTTTCATGAGATATGATACATGGGACATGAGAAATGAGACAGGAAAAATTAAAATTGTGAGACTTGAGATATGAGGAATGAGGTGTGAGATCAGATAGATTTGGCATATGATACAACAGGAATGACACACTCAGATATGAGATTTGATACATGTGACGCAAGGAATGAGGCCTGACAAATGAGACAGAAAGAATGAACCATGAGATTTGAGGAATGTAACATGAGGAATGAGATGCAAGAATTGATATCAATGAAACTTGAGGCATGTTGAAAGAGAAGTGATATGTAATGAGACATGACATTTGATACCTCGGACATGAGATTTGATCCATGAGACATGAGATTTGATATATGAGACATCATGAATGAAATGCAAAAAGGCATAACATCTCATGAGGCATGACACATAGGACATGAGACTTGACAAAGGAGACATGAAAAATGAATCGTGAGACTTGGGACATGAAGAATGAGATGTGAGATGGGATGTAAGAGTCATGAGATTTAGCAAATGATACAGTTACATCAGGAATGAGACTTGAGAAATGACCTCTCATAAGATATGAGATTTGATCATAGGACATGAGGAAGGGTAACTTTACAAATGAGACATGAAGAATGAACTGTGAGAGTTGATACATGAGGAAAGAGATATGATATATGAGTCATGAGATGTGGTACATCAGGAATGAGACTTGAGACATGACCTCTCATAAAATATAAGAAATGGAAAAGCAACGCATGAACCATGAGACTTGAGGAATGAAACATGAGGAACGAGACACAAGATTTGATATCAGAGACATCGGGAATTAAAGCCGACACATGATGAAGACGTGATATGTCATGAGACATGAAGAATGAAACATGAGAAATGAGAGGCATAATTTGATATATGTGTCATGAGATTTTGAATATGATACATCATGAACGAGAAACAAATGAATGACTGAATGAAACAATAATGAGATTCCTAAGATATGAGATTTGATAAATGTGACATGAGGAATGAGACTTGACAAATGACACATGAACAAACCACGAGACTTGAGACATCAGGAGTGAGACATGAAGAGTGAGGCCTGCGATTTGAAGACATGAGATTTGACATACAACACATCAGGAATGACAGTCTGCAATGTGAAAAATGAGACATGATATCTCATAAGATACAAGATTTGATACGTGGGACATGAGGGATTAGGCTGGAGAAATGAAAAACAAGACACGATAGTTGATATATGAGACATGAGGAATGAGACATATTTAAGAAGACACAAGGAATGAAGGTTGACATATCATGATGAATGAGGAATGGATAAAAGCAGACATGAGACATGAGAATGAGGTGAGGCAATCTTACCTGATGATGTCATCATTGTGTCCCAGGTAGAACTTCTGGGTGTGTTCTCGAGTGTTGTAGACCACGCCCACTCCGGCTACAAAGTAGACCACCTCCTTCCCGGCAGTGTAGTACACGTTATTGCGGCACTGATGACCTCGGTACCCGTAGACCCATTCCAGTCTGAGCCGGCCTGCGGGGGCGCTCCGCTCCGACATGGTGACTCATCTGACGTGCGTCCACCAGAGGACGCTGGACGCTGGACACGCTGCTTCTCCTGTCTGAGACGAAACGTGTTGACTCACTTCTTAGTTGTTTGATTGGTGAAATGTTCAATTTGTGAAGATCTCCTTTGGTAACACTGCGTAACAATCCGTACCATGTTACCACATGTCAATCCTATGTAATAATGTGTACCATGTTACAAAGTGTTAATAATCTACACCATGTTACCACGTGTCAATGCTACGTAACAATCTGTACCATGTTACCACATGTCAATGCTATGTAATAATCTGTACCATGTTACCACATGACAATCCTATGTAATAATGTGTACCATGTTACAACGTGTTAATAATCTACACCATGTTACCACGTGTCAATGCTACGTAACAATCTGTACCATGTTACCACATGTCAATGCTATGTTAATAATCTGTACCATGTTACCACATATCAATGCTATGTAATAATCTGTACCATGTTACCACATGTCAATCCTATGTAATAATCTGTACCATGTTACAATGTGTTAACAATCTGAACCATGTTACCACATGTCAATGCTATGTAATAATGTGTACCATGTTACAACGTGTTAATAATCTACACCATGTTACCACGTGTCAATGCTACGTAACAATCTGTACCATGTTACCACATGTCAATGCTATGTAATAATCTGTACCATGTTACCACATATCAATGCTACGTAATAATCTGCACCATGTTACAACGTGTTAATAATCTACACCATGCTACCACGTGTCAATGCTACGTAACAATCTGTACCTTGTTACCACATGTCAATGCCATGTAATAATGGCCACCAGTCCAGGGTGTACCCCGCCTCTCGCCCAAAGTCAGCTGGGATAGGCTCCAGCACCCCCACGACCCTCGTGACGATAAGCGGTAGAAAATGAATGAATGAATGAATTTTCCCTGGTAACTAATTACATTTAATTGCGTTAATTACGTTAATTACAGTTAGTTTTTTGTGACCATAACTAGCAACTGTAACGACTTTCTAAAAGTAATTTGTCTTCAGTTCTTTGGTCTACAGTTTGTAAATCAATGTGGAATAAGAATACAGGAAATCCAATTTCTCACCTGGAGTCTAGAGGTCCTCCATGGTGTCCACGTCCACAAGATGAAGAAGACAGTTGGTGTTTTTTAGTCAGTTAAGACGGCTTCTTAATGATTGTGTCATCTGGGAAGACCAATTCTTCTTCTCCAGCAGGAGGATTTAATCCCTGCTGCTGTAATCCTGGCCAGCAGCCCGCCTCTTCTCCATCATCCTCCTCCTCAGTCCAGCTGCCATCATCTCTGATGGAAGAACAAGTCATGGACGGACCACCATCCACTGGTAGCTTATTTATCCACACACAGCAATAAGGGGAAGAGGAGCACATAAACGTTTAATCCACGCTGAGCTTCAATTTCGGCGTCCACAAGAGAAACACCAGCAGCATCCACAGAAGATTCCAAGAAGAAGATGAAAAAGAGGAGGACAGCAACCTCCAGTAAATGATTGACAGCTGATTACATGGACGTGTCATGTGATTGACAGCTGATCAGACTGACAGCTGATCGTTCACCGCCACCTCTCATTGCTGATGTCTGGAATCACGAACACCCAGGAACCAACCCACCGGAGGGCGGGTCCGGAGTGGCCTTTCACAATAAAAGCCGCTAGTAGCTCCTAGTATCGCTACTTTTCTTTCATTCATTTAAAGAGTCGTGATAGGAAAACATTTTATCATGTTATTCATCTCGGCCCCGAACATATTTTTGACTCCAGCAAAGCAATAATTTAATCTATGAGGCTCAAGCCATAATAAGCAGTTAACGGTATTATTTTGAAGGCTGGAAAGTTACACTTCCTGTCCTACGGTTCTCCCTTTTCTCCCCTCGCGCATTTCCCGGCACACGTGCTGCACTGTATTATGGGACTAGTAGTTTCTTTTTTTTTTTAAACACGCTTTTTTAAAAACACCACGTGATGAGACACGTCGAAGCCTGGAGGTCCGGTGTGAAGAAAACTACAATTCCCAGCATGGGCATTGTTGAAATGACGTCATTTAATTCGACAGTGACCGATTAAAAAAAAAAGCACAGCAATGAAAATTGGAAATTTTGAGCTAAATAGTAGAAAATATGAGCTAAAGTCATAATTAGGAGACACATGTGTCAACTTCAATGGGCCCACATGAGACAGGTGTAGTTTCTATCTCATAATGTTTTATTTTTAATATCATAGTCACTGTATGATGTTGTCATAATTACGATTTTTAAATCCCATAATTAGTTGGTTAGCTTGGCTATTTTAGCCAAACGACTCATGTACAGACACCTCATTAGGAATCATTAACTCTATGGCGCCAGCACGAGGTCAATTGCATTTACTACAATCTAGTTTCCACATACAAAACAAGTGACAGGCCATCTTGTATAGCACAACTTGGCAGCTCAGCGTGCGCAGTGTAGAGGCATATATAGGTAGTTTACAGCCGCACAGTATGGCATTTTAATGCCTTATCTTGTCCAGAATTTCAGAAACCATCAGTAAAGTCGTCGAAAGTCACAAACTAACAAGGTAGTGCTACACAAGATGGCGGACTCGCGGCGACAAAAACGAGTTTTCTACGTAATGTAGTTCTGTGGTCTGAAGTCACAAAGCTGGTTCGCGGCTGGAGGAGGAGCCTCCGAACGTTTGGCCCTAGTAGATCCGGGTAGGCTGTTGGGACAGTGTTCCCTTAAATTGGACCCACTTTTCGCCCGTATTTTTGCTTTTACACGCACTTGGAAGCCTCGACAGACCATAACATCACATCACGTGGACATTTTGACTCCTCGGCCAATGAGAACAGAGTCTGATCTGTGTGCTTGGAGCACCCGGATGACCTCAGCCAGCCTTCAAATATCACGTGACTGAAGTTCTATCCGGAAATGATACATTTCCCCATCACATTGTGAGCCAGGCAGAATTACTTCACTTTAGTATCAAAGTGAAGTCACAGACAGGAAGTCCTGCAGCCAGCACAGGAAGTGACATCATCAATGAGTCAAACAAAGACAGGCAGGATTGTTTTAAAAGCATTTTATTGGCTTTTTTGCACGAATGTAACAGACAGAGAGAAGATAGGGGGGGAGAAAGGCGGAAGGGGAGGAGTCTACAGGTGCAGGTCCAATCAGCAGTGACCCTCACGTCCCCGTCACACCCACCCACCCCCTGTGGCTTTATTGATTGTGTGCGGTTACTATGGTTACAGTGAGAGAAAAAGAGAGAGAGAGCACTAGGCTTTGCTGAGAGAGAAAAAAAAAAGAAATGTGGAGTTGTGGGAATCAAACGCACCCAAACAAAGGCTCACTCTCATTGGCTGTTTTAGTTTTCCATGCGGAGGCTCTTCTAGCAGAGAAGCTGGACGTGGACCAACACAAGAAAGCTAACAAAAGCAACCGAAAAGAAACAGGAGTGCTGCACAAGCAAGCCACCACCGGAGCAACATAGTGTTCTAAGGACCTTCTACCACGTGAGTGACGAGAAGAAAAGAAGGCCAAGCATACATGTGGAAGAGGACATTCTTACTAGTGGACTTCCTTTCCCTCCATCAAGCAGATTAGTAGCACTAAGAATACGTGAGATTATTTCTTATACACAACTTGTACATACGCCTCAAGGCTCGCCGCCGCCCCCTAGCGCCCGCAACAGGAAGTAGCGACAACTTCCTCAAAGAACAGCGGTGAGAGGCGACCACACCCGAAGGCAGCTTTTGGGCCGGAAGCTGTGGGCGGGGGGGGGGGCGAGGAGAAGAGACGGGATAAAGCGAGGGGAAACACGAATCGAGGCGCAAAAGAGGCGAACGACGTCACAACCGCCTCAGCTCGCCGAAGCCGGACCGAACCGAACCGGGATTGGACTCTTGTTAGGCACAGAGTGGAGAGTTTTGTCTAGAGCTGGCAGGCTGGAGTCGAGGAGGAACGAGGAGGGACAAGGAGCGACAAGAAGGAACAAGGAGGAACCGGGAAGCCGAGGGAGCGTCCGGATGTTTAAAGGTTAAAGTGTAGAAGTTACATGAGACCGACGTTGTTATTGGAGCTGTGTCGTGTTGCTATGGTAACAGCCCTCATGAAACCTTTCATCGTGGAGCGTTCACGAGGGACGAGCCCAATCAGCACCAGGGAGGAGGAGGAGTAGGAGTAGGAGGAGCTAGGAGGAGGAGGAAGGAGCGTCTACTTCTTCTTGCTGAACAGACTGAAGCGTTTCTCTTTGTCTTTCTCTCGCTTGCCGGGACTCGACTCGGCCGCCGGCGCTGCCGCGGTCGCCGTGGCCACGGAGGCCGGCAGCGTCTGAGCGCGTGCGGCGGGCGCCGGCGTGCTATGGCTGCTGGGCGTCACCTCGGACTTCTCGCCCAAGATGGCCGCCGAGATGATGGAGATCCACGAGTTCATCTCCTCCTGCGGGGTGAGCGGACAAACGTAAAAAAAAAAGTCATGATGGCGTATGGAAGTCATGTGACTGATGGACACGTTTGGACTGAGAAGTCTACCTGACCTCATGGTTTTACGTTGTCATGGAAACAAACTTCAAAATTCACCACAAATGCCTGGAAATTATGTATTTCAAATATTTTAAAAAATGGTATCATTCATTTATTTATTTTTCTTAATTTTCTCAATTTTTTTTATATAGTTATATATATTTTTTATTATTTAATTTGTTTATTTCTAATTTATGTTAAAGTATACTTGTATATGCATTGAAATGCATTGCATCACAACACACACCATTCATAAACTTTTTATTGTCCTCTTTTCATATATAGTTTTTAATGATATATTTTAACATTTCTAATATTTTAAATTTATTTATTTAGTTTATTATTTGTTTATATATTATTATTTTTAAAATATTTAAAATATTATTGTATATAATATTTATATATATATTTAAATAATATTTTAAATAATATTTAAAATATTATTTTTAAGTTTTATATATAATTTTTTTTATTTTATTATGAACGTTACCTTTTAATATTAAAATTTGTATTATTTTTTCATGTAGTCACATTTTTTATGATTTTATTATTTTGTAACATGCATTAAAATATATTTATCTATATTCAAATGTTGTGATTTTCGAAAATGTTTATATTAAAGACACTTTACATTTTTATTTTATTATGAAAACTTCATTTTTTAACTTGTTTTTTTTCATAGTTACATATTTATTATTTATCAATATATATTAATACTATAATACTTTTTATAATACTTAAAAAATATATATTTTAGCTCATTTTATATTTATTTATATGCATTGTAATTGTATATCTACTTTTAAACTTAAAGCTAGTAATAAACAATCAATTTTATTCTTATTAATGAATAACCATTTAAAAATAAATGTATTTAGAATATAGAATAGAATATCCAATACTTGTATCCAAGTACAACAGTCTACTGGTGCTATGTATTACTGTACTATGTACGACTAATACTATGTAATACTATGTATACTGTAGTAGTAGAGTATACGTACGTCATCTTTGGCTTGGAAGAGATACTCGTTGCCGTCAGTGACTCTGTGGAGAAGAAAAGACTTCATCATTCCTTCATTCATCCCTTTGTTTTTCCCTCCTTCCTTCGTGTTCGTTCGTTTCCATTCACTCATCCGTTCATCCATCAATGGACGGATTGATTGACAGGTGGAGCTGATGCGGTGAAGGCGTGCGAGTGCGTGATGCGTTCAGACTGACTTGAGTTTGAAGACGTGTTTCTTCTTCTTGTAGTCGAGCGCCACCTCGCAGACGGCGTCCTTGAGGCTGACGGGGATCTCGCTGTGGTACGGGATGCCCTGGCTGGCGCTCTTCTGGTCCTTGTAGAAGCCCATCTCCTGCTGATTGATCACGCAGTAGACGTGGTGCCACGACCTGCAACACGGGACACGCCCCCCCCCCTTGCCGTCAACGCCGCCTCCAGACCAGAAGGAGTTCTTCTCCACCTTACCTGCTGGACGCCTTCTTGTTGTGGCCCTCCCACTCGTGTTTGCGGTGCAGGAAGCCCTCCAGCTGCGACGTGGCCCCCTCCTGCTGACTCTTGGCCGGCAGGGTCGCCGCTTGGCCGCCCTTGCCCTTGCGAGATGCCCCGGGAGACCCCGTTGGACTGGGCTCCGACACGCCGTTCACCACCTCGCCTCCTTCGCCGTCCTGGAAACACAGCAGGGTCAGAGCAATGTGGGCGGACTCACAGGTGCATTTGGTTCTTGGAGCGGCGGCATGCAGAGCAGAAAAAAACAGCGTTGCCATGGAAACACATTCTACAACCTTCTGGGATGTCACACCGCTTTCCGTGACATCACATCGAGAGTTATGGAGCTTGTAGGAAGGAGAAGGAGAAGAAGAAGCAAGGAAAAGACAAAAGAAGGAGGGAGAAGAAAGAAGAGGTAGAAAGAAGAAAAATAGAAGTGGAAACAACAACAAGAAGAAAGAAAAAGAGAATGACAAGAAGGATGAAAGGATAAGGAGAGGAAGAAAGAAGAACAAAAAGGAAGAAGAAAGAAGAAGGGGAAGAAAGAAAAAGGGGAAACAAGAAGAAAAGGAAAATAAGATAGAGGAGGAGAAGGAAGAAGAAGAGGCAGAAAGAAAAAGAGGAAAAGGAAAAGAAGATAGAGGAGGAGGAGAAGGAAGAAGAAAGAAGAGGAAGAAAGAAAAATAAGAAACAAGAAGAAAAGGAAAAGATGGAGGAGAAGGAGGAGGAGGGAGAAGATAGAAGAAGAGGCAGAAGGAAAAAGAAGAAACAAGAAGAAAAGGAAAAGAAGATGGAGGAGGAGAAGGAAGAAGAAGAGGCAGAAAGAAAAAAGAAACAAGAAGAAAAGGAAAAGAAGACGGAGGAGGAGAGGGAAGAAGAAGAGGCAGAAAGACAAAAAAAACAAGAAAAAGAAAAGATGGAGGAGAAGAAGAAGGAAAAAGGAAGAAGAAGAGGCAGAAAGAAAAAGCAAGAAGAAAAGGAAAAGAAGATAGAGGAGAAGGAAGAAGAAGAGGCAGAAAGAAAAAGAAAAGGAAACAAGAAGCTAGAGGAGGAGGATAAGGAAGAAGAAAGAAGAAGAGGCAGAAAGAAAAAGAAAAGGAAACAAGAAGCTAGAGGAGGAGGATAAGGAAGAAGAAAGAAGAAGAGGCAGAAAGAAAAAGAAAAGGAAACAAGAAGCTAGAGGAGGAGGATAAGGAAGAAGAAAGAAGAAGAGGCAGAAAGAAAAAGAAAAGGAAACAAGAAGCTAGAGGAGGAGGATAAAGAAGAAGAAAGAAGAAGAGGCAGAAAGAAAGCAGACAATGAGGAGGAGGAAGAAGAAGAAAAGGAGGAAGGAAGCAGGAGGCGGTCATGCATCGCTGGCATGCAAGAAGGTTTAAGTGCCAAACAACAGACGCCAAACAATGATGGCGAGCATTGCTTGTCACATGTTACTGTTGCTGAGTTATGATTGGTGGTCATTGTCCAAGAAGAGATTTGCAACGTGATCACACCACGCCCACGCCAAGCCCACGCCAAAGGATGCTTATTACCCCGTTAACCAGCTGTTGGGGGAGGGGGGGAGGGCCGGACCAGGGAGGGAGGCGGAGCCAATCCTGATGGGAGCGCCTGACCTGAGAGCTTTAATGTGGAGCGGCGTGGACGCCACAGTAGTGGACCGACTTTTAGTGCCTTATTTGACATTCTCATCATGATTATCAGTAGAGGGTGGGGGGGGGGGGCACTGAAGAAATCAGTGGGCGTGTAAAAATGACATGAAATAGAAGCAGACCACATGATGACATGTACTGATATTTCATATATGCTGTATACTTCACATATTCTGTATACTTCAGATGTACTGTATACTCTATTCATCCCACTGTGTTCCCCTGGTGGTCTCCGCTCATAAACACTATGCTCTATGCTCTTCTCAACGAGCAGCGGGTCTGGTTAAGAGCCCTCACAGGAAGCCCCCCCGTCTTGTTTATGACACTGATAAACAAAAAACGTTTATCTGTCATTCCAAATCGCATCTATTTATTATTTTGTGTTTATATTTATTTACTTAATAGCCCTCGGCACGTTCCCAAAAATAACTTTTAAAGAAGAACATGACAAATATAACTTATATCAAAAATAAGCAATCATTTTACAGGCAAAAAGTAAATAAAGGTTAAAGAATTCAATTAAATAAAGGTAAAAGTTCTAATGTTATGAGAAACAATCTCATTTTAGTAGCATCAAGCTGAAATAGGAAAGTAATATTATGAGAAAAAAGTTGAAATGGAAAAAAATTGCAGTAAAAAAGCTGTGATTTTTGGGAAAATATAGTCAAATATTTTTAAAAAGAGTAAAAAAAAAAAGGGGGGGGGATTTTAAAGACTAAAGTCATAATAATTTTGGTAACAAACAAATATTAAAGAAAGATGTTTTTCTTTTTAAAGCCGTAATGTTATGATTTTTTTTTAATTATGTTGTGGGAAACATAACGTTATGAGAACAAACCTCCAAATATTATTTGAATAAAGTCATAATAAGGCAATTGAAAGACTTCATAATTGAATTCATAGAATGAATTAAATTCATGTCATTAAAAATCCATAACTACATGAAAACTACTAAAAGTTCAAAATAATGAAAAAAAATTACATGTGATTTTATGTGAATAAATTTAAAATATTAAGAGAAAAAAGTCCAGAGTGAAAAAAAGGCTCAGTTTTACAAAAATATATAAGGAAAAATAATGTCATTTTAGTAGCATAGAGTTGAAATATTCAAGCGAAAATATGTTTAAAAAAGGTGGGATAATGTAATTAACAAGTTTGAATTTTTGTGAAAAAGTTAATAATTTGGAGTAAATTCATAATATTCCGATAAGAAAATGAACGAATGATATGATGACATCATTACCTTACACCACTGACACTAATAGATTCCCATTGGAAAACACTCATTTCTTATGTAGCCTATAGAAACCAATGGCATTAAAAAAAGACAAAAAAATCAGATGAACACACAAAGTGAAGGTGACTGTGGTTGAGGTACACACACACACACACACACACACACACACACACAGGTGAAGGTGACTATGGTACAGGTACATACACACACAGGTGAAGGTGACTATGGTTGAGGTATACACACACAAGTGAATGTGACTATGGTACAGGTACACACACACACACACACACACACACACACACACACACACACACACACACACACACACACACACACGAAGGTGACTATGGTTGAGGTATACACACACACACAGGTGAAGGTGACTATGGTACAGGTACACACACACAGGAAAGGGTGGCTGTGGTTGAGGTACAGGTTTATTGTGTTAGTGACATGTGGACATGCAAACAAGAAAAGAACCTGTAAAACATAACAAAGGTATCATAAGACAACATGGCGTGGGGGTGGGGGGGGGGGTGGGGGGGTCGATACACATAGACACATGAACACATAAGGTGTGGTATGAATATGGAGATGATGATGATGATGAAATCCCATTTAGGAATGCTTGTGTACAACATGAAGTGATAGGAATGAAATATGAGCTCCATATTAACCCTAACCCATATAAACTAACCCTAACGCTAACCCATATTAACTAACCCTAACCCATATTCCTCCATATGAAAGCTAAAGAAACCCTAGCAATGTCTTGGCTTTTATTGCTGCTGAGAATGATGAGGAGTGAGTGAAATGAGGAAAGGCGTCAGGTGTTGGTGTTCCATAGAGTGACTTTGAAGAGGAGAACGTAAACCAGCAGACACATTAAGAGCTGAGGGGACAGCAAGAGGGGGCGGTCAGGCTGGGGGATGGAGGGAGGGAGGAAGGAAGGAAGGAAGGAAAAGACAAATGAGGGAAGGAACGGATGTGTGTATGTATGTGTGTGTGTGTGTTTTGGAGTCCCATAAACAACATGTTAAATGGAAACAATAACCATAAAAGCTACCCCCCCCCCCATTGTAATGAGTATGAGTACAAATATAGCACCATCTTTACTTTACCAGCCTAATCAGGGATCAATAAAGCTTCCATTTCTAAAGGAATTACAGTAAAGACTAGTTAGCAGGAGAACACATGACAACCTGGGGGGGGAGGGGGGGGACAATTGCCCTTTGGACGCTTGGGGTTCAAACCTAGCGGGTATGATGTCATACATCTGCATATACAACCATGTATCAAGTGCTTATGACAACGTATGAGGGTGTATAGCGTGTCCATGAGAATGTATGAGGGTGTATAGCATGTCTATGAGAATGTATGAGGCTGTACAAAGTGTTTGAGAATGCATGAGAATGAATAACGTGTTTATGAGAATGTATGAGGGTGTCTGTAAAGTGTTAATGAGAATGTATAGAGCATTTATGAGAATGTATGAAGTCTTTATGAGAATGTATGAGGGTGTATGGAGTATTTATGAGAATGTATGAGGGTGTCTAGAGTGTTTAGGAGAATGTATGAAGGTGTACATGAGAATGTATGAGGGTGTACAGAGTGTTAGTGAGAATGTATGAGGGTGTGTAAAGTGTTTATGAGAATGTATGAGAATGTATGAGAGAGTATGGAGTGTTTATGCGAATATTTGAGAATGTATGAGAATGTATGAGTGTGTCTCGAGTGTTTATGAGCATGTATATGAGAATGTATGAGGGTGTACATGAGAATGTATGAGGGTGTACAGAGTGTTAATGAGAATGTACGAGGGTGTGTAAAGTGTTTGAGAATATTTGAGGATGTATGAGAATGTATGAGGGTGTCTAGAGTGTTTATGAGCATGTATCAGGATGTATATGAGAATGTTCATGAGGGTGTACATGAGAGTGTATGAGGGTGTACAAAGTGTTAATGAGAATGTATGACGGTGTGTAAAGTGTTTATGAGAATGTATGAGGGTGTATAGAGTGTTTATGAGAATATTCATGAGGGTGTACATGAGAATGTATGAGGGTGTACAAAGTGTTAATGAGAATGTATGACGGTGTGTAAAGTGTTTATGAGAATGTATGAGAATGTATGAGGGTGTATAGAGTGTTTATGAGAATATTTGAGGATGTACATGAGAATGTGTGAGGGTGTACATCGTGTTAATGAGAATGTATGAGGGTGTGTAAAGTGTTTATGATAATATTTGAGGATGTATATGAGCACGTATGAGGGTGTATATGAGCACGTATGAGGGTGTATATGAGCATGTATGAGGGTGTATATGAGCACGTATGAGGGTGTATAGAGTGTATAGGATAAGGTATGAGTAAGGGGCGTGTCTGTAGTGAAGAATCAGGGGGGGGCGGTCCTGCGTCCCTGCAGAGTGCTGCTGTATTTCTGGTAGGCGGGTGAGCGGTGGTGGTAACTAACCCTGGCAGAGTCGTGGTCAGACGTCAGGCCGTTGTGACTCGGCTGCTCCCCCTCCCTGTAAAGACACAAAGCGCACCCATGGGGACCAGCGGCAACAGCGTGGCGTCATCACGACGCTTCCATCTTCGCCATCACTCACCCGTGCTGTGCGGCGCCGTGGGAAGGCGGCGCCTCAACGAGTGGTTGGTTCTTTCTCTCCTCCTCCTCTTGCCTTCTTCGCACTTCCAGTAATTCCATCTGAACACAAACGCAACACATGTTGCACTTTCCTCTATGTGTGTGTGTGTGTGTGTGTGTGTGTGTGTGTGTGTGTGTGTGTGCGGTGGAGCTCACCGTGGTCAACCTCTCCAGCGCGGCAAAGCGTTCCTCCCAGGTCGCGGCGGATTTCTCGAAGGCCTCGTGGCGTTTGATGAGCTTCTCCACCTCATCCACGCTCTGGCCCATCTCCCTGCTGGACAAGTACGACTCCTGACCCAGAAGCCACGCCTCGGCCACGCCTGCATCGCGCGAGAACTGGTGCACCTCCAAAACTGTACACACATTGAACCGTGTCAACACACACACGCGTGGCGAGCCGAGTGTGCTGACTTCATGCTGTGGCTTATGAAAAGTGTTTACATTCTCATAAACACTTGTTTGCATTCATAAACAAGTGTTTACATTCTCATAAACACTTGTTTGCATTCATAAACAAGTGTTTACATTCTCATAAACACTTTATACAGAATGTATGTTTTTAGAGTGTTAATGAGAATGTATAAAGCATTTATGAGAATGTATGAAGTGTTTATGAGAATGTATAAGGGTGTATGAAGTGTTTAGAAGAATGTATGAGGGTGTATGGAGTATTTATGAGAATGTATGAGGGTGTACAAAGTGTTAATGAGAATGTATGAGGGTGTATGGGGTGTTTATGAGAATGTATGAGGTTGTATGAAGTGTTTAGAAGAATGTATGGGGGTGTATGGAGTGTTTATGAGAATGTATGAGGGTGTCTAGAGTGTTTATGAGCATGTATGAGGATGTATATGAGAATGTATGAGGGTGTACAGAGTATTAATGAGAATGTATTTGGGTGTACAAAGTGTTAATGAGAATGTATGAGGGTGTACAAAGTGTTGATGAGAATGTATGAGGATGTATGAGGGTGTCTAGAGTGTTTATGAGCATGTATGAGGATGTATATGAGAATGTATGAGGGTGTACAGAGTATTAATGAGAATGTATTTGGGTGTACAAAGTGTTAATGAGAATGTATGCGGGTGTACAAAGTGTTGATGAGAATGTATGAGGGTGTATGGGGTGTTTATGAGAATGTATGAGGTTGTATGGGGTGTTTAGGAGAATGTATGAGGTTGTATGAAGTGTTTAGAAGAATGTATGGGGGTGTATGGAGTGTTTATGAGAATGTATGAGGTTGTATGAAGTGTTTAGAAGAATGTGTGAGGGTGTATGGAGTATTTATGAGAATGTATGAGGGTGTCTAGAGTGTTTATGAGCATGTATGAGGATGTATATGAGAATGTATGAGGGTGTACAGAGTGTTAATGAGAATGTATGTGGGTGTACAAAGTGTTAATGAGAATGTATGAGGGTGTACAAAGTGTTGATGAGAATGTATGAGGGTGTATGGGGTGTTTATGAGAATGTATGAGGTTGTATGAAGTGTTTAGAAGAATGTATGGGGGTGTATGGAGTGTTTATGAGAATGTATGAAGGTGTATGAAGTGTTTAGAGGAATGTATGAGGGTGTATGGAGTATTTATGAGAATGTATGAGGATGTATATGAGAATGTATGAGGGTGTACAGAGTATTAATGAGAATGTATTTGGGTGTACAAAGTGTTAATGAGAATGTATGAGGGTGTACAAAGTGTTAATGAGAATGTATGAGGGTGTATGGGGTGTTTATGAGAATGTATGAGGTTGTATGAAGTGTTTAGAAGAATGTATGGGGGTGTATGGAGTGTTTATGAGAATGTATGAGGTTGTATGAAGTGTTTAGAAGAATGTGTGAGGGTGTATGGAGTATTTATGAGAATGTATGAGGGTGTCTAGAGTGTTTATGAGCATGTATGAGGATGTATATGAGAATGTATGAGGGTGTACAGAGTGTTAATGAGAATGTATTTGGGTGTACAAAGTGTTAATGAGAATGTATGAGGGTGTACAAAGTGTGAATGAGAATGTATGAGGGTGTATGGGGTGTTTATGAGAATGTATGAGGTTGTATGAAGTGTTTAGAAGAATGTATGAGGGTGTATGGAGTATTTATGAGAATGTATGAGGATGTATATGAGAATGTATGAGGGTGTACAGAGTGTTAATGAGAATGTATGAGGGTGTACAGAGTGTTAATGAGAATGTATTTGGGTGTACAAAGTGTTTATGAGAATGTATGAGGGTGTATGAAGTGTTTATGAGAATGTATGAGGGTGTATGGAGTGTTTATGAGAATGTATGAGGGTGTATGAAGTGTTTAGAAGAATGTATGGAGTATTTATGAGCATGTATGAGGATGTATATGAGAACGTCGACTTCATGCTGTGACTTACCCAGTCTAAGCCACTCCCATCGGTCCTCCCACTTGTCAATCATCTCTTTCCTCTTATCCGTCAACTGCAGCAACTTTTCTTTAATCTGAAAAGAAAGAACAACAAGCAGTCAAATATCAACTCATTTCACGTTCCACTGCTGTAATGTACACTAACAACCAGCAGAGGTCGCCATTGATTCGGGTTGACTACCGGGAAGGAAAAAAGCAACAGTGACTTAAAAGAGAACATCCGCTGCTCCATTTACTGTCCATCACCTCCTCAGATGCGTAGTGCTTCCTGGCCAGGAGGGATTTCCCCAGCTCGATGCAGGCGGTGAAGCTGTCGTTGCGGGCGTCGATCTCCGCCTTGATGCCCTGATGGTTGTTCATCAGCAGCTCCACCGACGACACGTCACTGCACAGCCCATGTACAAAGTTATTAACATTATTAATGCTGGAGAAGAAGTACAAGCAGAAGCAGGAGAAAGTGAAAGAAGACGAGGAGGGAAAGGGGATGAGGATGAGAAGCAGAACACAAAGGAGGAGATAACAAAGAAGAAGAAGAAGGATAAAAGAAGAAGATGGAAACAAAAGAGGATGTAAAGGAGAACAACAAGATGGAGAACAACAAGCTGAAGCAGGAGAAGCACAAGGAATAAAGAGAAGAACCAAGAGAAGAAGAAACCCAAGAAAATGAAGAACAAGGAGGAGGAGAAGAAGAGGAAGCGTACCGCGGCTTCTCCTGAGCCTCGATGAGGCGGATGACGTCCTCCATCCACAACATCAGGTCTCGCACCATGCTGAAGAAACGGAATTTGTCTCCCGTGTCCACCAGCTTCACACGGCGGCCCTCCACCGCCTCCAGAAGATTCTTCCAGGCCTCCAGAACCTGAAGCAGAACACACACACACGTGGATTTAGGATTTGGTCTCTAAGCTGGTAGTGACTGATCCACTCTCTTCTCAACACACAATCTGTTAGCTACTGCAGGGGAGTCCAACGTGCCGCCCGGGGGCCTTTTCTGGTCCGTGGCTGTTTGAAATATATCATTCTTAAGATATCAGTCGGAAAGAAAACTAAAGGAACAACAACAACAACAGCAAAACTGGAAAAATCAGCTGTAATAAAAATATCAAAAATATGAAATGAAAAATGCTAATTGTACAAAAATACCATCGTATGGTGAGGAATAATTGTTGAAAAAGTTGAAATATTAACACTGGATATTTTTTTAACGACATTCGTATTATCTAAAACAAAAAAAAATAAATAAAGTTGTAATTTTTGGAAAATTTCGTTGCGAAAAAAGTTGGAACATTTTGGGAACAAAGTCAAAATGTGAAGAGAAAAAAGTTGGATTTAATAACAAAAAAGTTCTTTTTGGAATATTAGTTATAATTTATATTATTTTATATATTATATATATTATTACTATATTGTAATTATATTATTATTTATAATATAACTTACTTAGATTAATTATTTAATTAATAATAAATTAATTATTTATATCATTATTTATAATATAAATTGTCATTTTAATAGTGAAATATGAAAGAAAATTCATAACAAAAAAGGATATTTTTGGAATATTAGTTATAATTTATATTATTTTATATATTATATAATTTATATTATATAGATATTATTATTTGCATTAATTATTTAATTAATAATTATTTATTTATAATATAAATTATGTCATTTTAATAGTGAAATATGAAAGAAAATTCTGTTTTTTTTCAGCAGTCATAATATTATGACAAATAAATGTGTCATTTTGGGAATAAGGTATTGGTACCAATAATTATTGGACATCCCTAAAAAAAACATAATTTTATTGCATAAAGTTGAACTTTTTTTTAAAAGTTGTAATGTGAAAAAAAAAGCTCAGGTCACAGAAAAAGTTATAATGTTACAAGAATGAAGAAGAAAAATGTATGAATTTTAATGACAATAAACTCGGAAATATTAAGAGTTTAAGCGCATAGGGTTCAAAATGAGAACAAAAATCAGAAAAAAATATGCTTTTTGAAGAATTTTTTTTATATTTTGAGAAATAAACTAAACAAAAATAAAGTCATTTTGGGGGAAAATATTATAATATTACGAGAATAAGGTGAAAATATGATGGAAATTAAGTCATATGTAATATGACCACAAAAAAAAACAACAAAAAAAACACTGCTGGACTTTTTTTTTTTTGACTTGACTAGACGATGTCACATCCTGTCAATCATGATGCCACACCCCCTTTTCTGGCAGTAGGAGGGCCGAGTAAAGAAGAAGAAGAAGATGACGATGATGATCCAATCATGTGTCTTGCTTGGTGGAAGAGCATGTAGGAGCATGAGGGTGGTGTCCTGAGGTTCTCTCATGTCTTTCAATAATGAGATGATGAGAAGAAGAAGAAGAGGAGGAAGTAGAAGTAGAAGGAGGAGAAGGAGGAGTAGTAGGAGGAGGAGGAGTTTCCCTTGACTAGAAGGCACACAAAGCAGAGCTCCATGCCAAGCTTGACATTTCAACAGTCTTATCAACAAAAAGCTTGACTGGCTGCTAGAAGCAACAACGTGGATTTGCAAACTACAAGTAGCGCTTGTTTTTACCTCCTGGAGGGAGCGGGTGGGTGGGGTTTACCTGTGCTTCCCCTCCCAATCAACGTCCAGTCAAAGATAAAAACAACCAGCGTGTTTGCAAATGACCAAGCCAAAAAAAAAGGACTAAAATGTGTGGTTTGAGTCCAAACGGATCAAGTTATGTCATGTCAGGGCGTCGGGGTGGGCTGATGCAAAGCTCATGTTGCTTAAAACAAAGTCTCACCTGTCCCTTTCTCTTCTGCAAGGACAGGGAGGGAAAACATGGAATACACCATCATCATCATCATCATCATCATCCTCTTTGTTTCTCAGAAAATTAGGACTTTAAAGAAAAGTAGCATTTTTCTTGAGTATTTCAAAAAGACATTATTTTCCCCATAAATCGGGATTTTTTCCCCTCAATATTTGACCTTATTCTGGTAAAAATGGATAATTTCTACCATTTTAATATCTCCAACTGCAGTATTTTAACCGTACTCTTCTTTAATTGATGACAATTATGACTTTATTCTCATAATATTTGGACTTCACTTCCATCGTCGTAGAGCTTTTTGCCCAAGCTAATTTTCCAAAATGTCCCCAAAACTTTATTTAGTTTTGTTTATTCCTCATAATATTACAACCGTTTAAAAAAAAAAAAAATGTATTTACTATATTTTGTCAACTCTATGCTACTAAATACATTTCTGGTCTGAATTTATTCTGATAATATGACAACTGTTTTTTTTTTTCCAATTTCTGCATTTTTTAAAATTCACATTTTACAATTTATTATTCTTATTTAATTATACTTATTTAATTTTATGCGACCAAAAGTGACATTATTTTTCCTGTTATTAAGACGTTATTTGCATGAAATTACAACTTTTTTCTCTCACTATTTTGACATTATTCTGGTAAAATTACAACAGTTTTTAAAAAAAAAAAGTTTTCCAACTATATAACTACTAACGACTATATACTATAACTACTAATAATGGTCTTCTTGTTAATTTTGGTCTGAATTTATTCTGTTTTTTTTTCCATTTTCTGCATTTTTTTAAATATCGCCTTTTACAATTTATTAATTATACTTGTTCAATTTTATGCGATTTTAAGTGACATTATTTTTCCTGTTATTATGACGTTATTTTAATAAAATTACAACTTTTTTCTCTCACTATTTTGACATTATTCTGGTAAAATTACAACAGTTTTTTTTTTTTTCAAGTTTTCCAACTATATAACTACTAACGACTATATACTATAACTACTAATAATGGTCTTCTTGTTAATTTTGGTCTGAATTTATTCTGATAATATTACAGTTTTTTTTTTCCATTTTCTGCATTTTTTTAAATATCGCCTTTTACAATTTATTAATTATACTTGTTTAATTTTATGCGATTTTAAGTGACATTATTTTTCCTGTTATTATGACGTTATTTTAATAAAATTACAACTTTTTTCTCTCACTATTTTGACATTATTCTGGTAAAATTACAACAGTTTTTTTTTTTTCAAGTTTTCCAACTATATAACTACTAACGACTATATACTATAACTACTAATAATGGTCTTCTTGTTAATTTTGGTCTGAATTTATTCTGATAATATTACAGTTTTTTTTTCCATTTTCTGCATTTTTTTTAAATATCGCCTTTTACAATTTATTAATTATACTTGTTTAATTTTATGCGATTTTAAGTGACATTATTTTTCCTGTTATTATGACGTTATTTTAATAAAATTACAACTTTTTTCTCTCACTATTTTGACATTATTCTGGTAAAATTACGGACTTTTTTTTGTTAAAGTTTTCCAACTATATAACTACTAACGATGGTCTAACTACTAATAATGGTCTTCCTGTTAATTTCATCATAATTATGACTTTATTCCCACAATATTTATATTTTATTTCCATTTAACTTGGCTAATTTTCCAAAATGTCTCCAAAAGTATATTTTGTTTTGTTTCTCAAAATATTATAACTTTAATTTTTTCTTTAGTATTTGAACTCTGCTACTAAAATGTCCCCATAAACGACTTAGTTTCTCTTTAGAATAAAATTTATTCCTCAATATTTGGACTTTATTCTGTTAAATTATAGTTGTTTTTATTTTATTCATTTATTTGTATTTATTTACATAAATTTCTGCTTTTTGTTGTGTTCCAAATATTTAAATTTGAACAGAATAATGACTTTATTCCCATAATATTGGAACTTTTGCGCAAAAAAAAATTCAAAAAACTTATTGCTGATTTGTTTTTGTCAGCATATAAAAACATTAAAAATATTTTTATTATTATATCATATTCATAATTACAATTTCTTGTTTAATTTTATACTCTTTTTTTCCTCTCAATTTACATTATTCTCATAAAAACTATGACTTTTTCTTGTTAGATAACTTTGTTGTGCCTGAAATGGGGCCAATAAGAAAACAGGTGCGGGCTGCATTAGGCGCCTGAGCCACACTTTGGAGAGCACTGTCGTAGGTTATGGTGACTCATCCATGAGGGTGTTTGTACGATTGTGCTTCCCGGGTGGGTATCAGTGAGCATGTGTGACCTCACGTATGCGCACACGTATGTACGCACGCACGTACGCACGCACGTGTGTCGGCTTTCCGGAGCTCACCTCTCCTTCTCTCTTCTGGATGTCGTCAGCCTTATCTCCGGCATATGCGGACTGCAGACGAACTGCATCTTCTTGAAGCTGCCGCACCTACAAATCAATGAATAACAGCGTAAGTTGGTTGGGTGGGGGGGGTCGGTGGGGGGCGTTAAGGTGAACACGGCCACACTTTGTGAAGGTGCGTCTTACCTGCGTGCCCAGAGCTTGGATGTCGTGTTCAAAGGTGGTGTGCATCCTCTGCAGGGTCTCCACGGTGTTGTGGTCGCGGCCCAGCTCCTCAGGAAGCTTCTTGTGTTTATCCAGGATTCGTCCCAGGATCTCCTTGGCGTCGTGGTAGAACTTGTGCAGCTCGAAGGAGGCGGCCAGGATCTGCGTGCGGGTGTCGATGAGCTCCAGCAGGTCGGCCCAGGCCTCGTTTAGGCCGTCTTTCCACTCGGCAATGGTGGCGGCGTCGCCGTGGCCGGCGTTGATAAGCTCGTCCGCCAGACGGTTGACTCCGTCCACGCGCTCCTGACCGATATTTCCGGTGTCACGGGCGAATTCTCTGAAGCGCTCCTGCAGCATCTGAAGAGGCACACCGAGCCGTCAGACAAAGCGACGAATGGCGCGGCATGGCGGGCTAGCGGCTAATTTGCGGCGTCGGACTGACTGTGACGTGCTCGTAGTCCTGGCCCAACTCGTGCGACCCGGCCACCACCTCCCTCTCCGCGATCCACTGCTCCAAGTCGTCCACTTCCCTGTTGAGCTGGAAAAGTCGGAAGCGCTCGTCCAGCTTCCCTCGACGTTCCTCGGCCAAGTCCTTCAAGCCGGCGTAGAGCTTATCCACCTGCGACTGACGCATCCCGATGCGCTCGCTGGGGAACGACAGAAGAAGAAGAAGAAGAAGGTCACAACACTCATCCGCTTCTCCTTCCCCTGATGCGGAATGAACGCCGTACCTGTCGGGGTGTTCGGCAGCCACCAAACCTCGGCTGGTGCTGGAGAGCTGGTGGACGGTGTCGGCGTAGTCCTCCACCGCCTGCTCCAGAATCTGATGCTTCTTCAACATGGCCACGGAGCTCTGCTCGTCCTGACATAAAAAACAAACAAACCTTTCACGTCATCAATTACTTCACTAACGACTAATAATATCATAAAGGGAAACCATCACATGAAATTCCTATATGATATGAACTTGTTATTTTACTAGCTTGAAATACCCAAGAAATAAAGTATAAATATAATAATAATAAATAATTATAAATATAATGAGGAACAAACACAACAATTCATTTGCTATTATTTTGAAATTACGTTGGGGGGGAAAAGACCTAAATATTATGGGAATAAAGTAATAACTTTAATATAACAAAGTTATAATAGCTTTAAAATAAAAACAACAGAAATGAAAAAAAAAAACTGCTGCGATTTTGAGACAATAATGTCAAAATATTAAAAGAAAAAATATTTTATTCTATAAAATAATTCTCTAAAATATATATTATATATAATATATATAATATAAATAAACTTTTAGAAGCATAGAGTTGAAATATTAAAGGAAAAAAATGATGCCGTTTTTTAAATTGCAATATGAGAAACAAATCTGAAATATTTTGTTTGGGGGAAAAAAAGTTAAAAAAAATTCCAAGAAGAAAAAAATAGTTGGGGAAAAAACAGCAGAAAGAAAAAAAAATTTTTATGAGACTAATATTAAATATTACTTCTGATTTTATGTTATAGGAATAAAGTCATTTACAGTTTCAAAAAGAGAATTTACAAGAAGAATGATAAAATTGTTGTATAATAAATATAAAAAACAGCTGAAATGAAAAAGGAGCTGAAATATTAAAGAAAAAAAAGTTTTTTATATTATATTATTTAATACATTAATATTAATATTTAATTATATTTAATTAATATTTAATTAAATATTTTTGCAAAATGTGGGACTAAATAGAATATCACGGGAAAAAAATGGTAATGTTAAGACAATAAGAAAATTTACAAAGACTATTTACAAAGTTTAAATATACAGACAATTTTTAAAAAGCCGCAAAAATGGGGAAAAAAAAGCAAAAAGCGAGATTGATACTAATAATTGAACAAAACTCATATGCAGTTTTTCTTTGCTCATTCTATACTAAAAAGTCGCTCCTATTCCTTAAATGAAAAGTGGAAAAGTGCCCTATTGTGGCCGTCACGCCCAATGCTTATGTGAGACATGAACATGTCATTTCTCCTTCCTGTTCCTTCTAAGCGTATAAAACTGGTAAAAAGAGGCGGCTAAGAATGCACCAAATGGGATGCGGCTAGAAAAAGTTCTGAAGAAATCTCCACAAAGCAGCAACGAGGCTCCATTTCCAAATATTAGCCGAGCTCGGGCGACATTGTTACCATCAAAAAGCTAATGAAGGTCCAACCTTGGCCTTCTCCTCAGACATCATGTAGAGCTCCTGCTCGCTCATCCAGGCCTCGGCCTCGGCGGCGTCAAAGTAGTACTGCTGAGCTTCGTGGGCTTCGCTGAGGCGGGAGTGGCGCTTCTCGGTCTCCTTGCGGATCTGCTCCCACAGCGACCGCAGCTCGTCCAGGCGCTGACGGATGAGCTCCGTCGTGGGCCGGTTCTGCTTCAGGATCTGCTGGCTGCGCTCGAAGATGTCATCGTAACGCGGCTGGTGGCCCTGGATCTCCTTTTGCAGGGTCTGCGTGGGTTAGAGGTCAGAAGGTCACATATTCCCCGCATCAAGCAGAGAATTCCACGGAGAAGAAAGATACCTGGTTCTTCTTGATGAGCAGCTGGACGGTCTGAAGGTTGTGTCCATGGTCTGTGGAGGTGGCCAGAGGCATCCTCTCCTCCACCCATAGCTACACACACACACACACATCATCAAACTTCAGAAGAAGAAGCCCTGAAGAAGAAGAAGAGGAGGTTCTTCTCACAATTTCATCCTCTACGTCACGGTTGAACTGATGGATCTCGCGTGAGGCCATGAGGTTGTCTCGTCTGCTCTGCAGCGGCGCCTGGAGAGCGCTGAACTTCTTCTCAACGCTGATCCTCTGACCGTCCACCTCCTCGGAGCCTTTGCCCTCCTGACTGAGCGCCTGCGACTGACTCTGCAGCTCATCCACCTCCTTCTGACGCACTTCCACCTGGCTCTCCAACATCTGGAGGAGAACGAGGAGCAATCAGCAAACAGAAGCTCAACCCCCCCACACACACGTGAACGTCAACCTCACCTGCTGTTTCTTCAGCAAGATGTTGACCGAGGTGAGGTCTTTGCCGTAGTCGTCGGACTGCAGCTGCCCGTCCAGGTTAGCCAGCCACTTGTCCAGGTCGGCACAGCTCTGAGTGAAGAGCTCCGCCTTGTTGGCATCAAACAGACACTTGGCCTTGGTCTGCGTGGTGGACTCCAGCTCCTCCCACATCTTCTTCAAGGATGCCAGCTTCTCTCGCACCATGGCCTCCGTCTCGGGTTTCTCCGCCATCAGTGCCTTCCCGTCCTGCGACACGGGGGGGGGGGGGGGGGGGGGGGGGGGGGGGGGGGGGGGGGGGGGCTGTGCTTAATTCTGATGGTTCAGACTCCGCCCGGAAACACCACATAATATCAGAGATGCACAATATTATCTTGTTCTAATCAATAACTTTTTATATTTATGTTTTTAATGCAATATTTACGTGTACCTGAAGGTAGCAAGGACTGCAACAAATGAGGATTTGACCAAGTGTACCAGTTTATGAGAACTAATGAAATATCATAACATGACTACTAGCGCCCAAGGTTCAATTCCACCCTCGGCCATCTCTGTGTGGAGTTTGCATGTTCTCCCCGTGCATGCATGGGTTTTCTCCGGGTACTCCGGTTTCCTCCCACATTCCAAAAACATGCTAGGTTAATTAGCGACTCCAAATTGTCCATAGGTATGAATGTGAGTGTGAATGGTTGTTTGTCTATATGTGCCCTGTGATTGGCTGGCCACCAGTCCAGGGTGTACCCCGCCTCTCGCCCAAAGACAGCTGGGATAGGCTCCAGCAGCATCCCGCGACCCTCGTGAGGATAAGCGGTAGAAAATGAATGAATGAATGAGTTCTCCTCCTATTTTGTGTGGAAGTGGTAACTTTTTGGCTTCTTATTTTGTCTTTCCCCACCCTCGGCCATCTCTGTGTGGAGTTTGCATGTTCTCCCTGTGCATGCGTGGGTTTTCTCCAGGTACTCCGGTTTCCTCACACATTCCAAAAAAATAATAATTGGCAACTCCAAATTGTCCATAGGTATGAATGTGAGTGTGAATGGTTGTTTGTCTATATGTGCCCTGTGATTGGCTGGCCACCAGTCCAGGGTGTACCCCGCCTCTCGCCCAAAGACAGTTGGGATAGGCTCCAGCACCCCCCGCGACCCTCGTGAGGAAAAAGCGGTCGAAAATGAATGAATGAATGAATGACTACTAGCACATCACTACCATCGGGAGAACCAGAGTATAGAGGGGAGGAAGCCACCTGCTGCGGCCCAGCAAGGTGCACTATATGTGGGCACACGCTCGGAGCAGTTGGTGTGATGCTATGAAGGTCTCTGGAAATTTTTAAATCAAGTTTTGTGTGCTGGATGTTTGTTTTTTTCCTCCTATCATCAGGAAAAGAGGAGCACTTGATTTGCTCACCTGCACAGCACAGGTAATCTCACATTCACGGAGTGCTTTTTTTGATGGGGTATCCAAGTTATTTATATGATAATTATATATAATATCAGCCCGATAATTATCATGCACCCTAATATTTCTATATGATGATGTAACGACGGTAAGTAGTAATAATAAATATACTTCTTCACCTTCTCGATCTTGTCCAGCCACTCCTTGTTGGATTGCAGCTCGGCCATGAAGGCCTGGTGTTTTAGCCACTTGCTGTGAAGGTTGCGGGCCTCGTCGTACGTCATGTCCTGAGCCGTTAGCATCTTCTCGTTGATCCATAAGGAGAGCTGAGGACGGCAGAGAACATCCAAGTTAGCTCAAAGTCCAACAAGCACGGTCAGTCGGTAGAAAAGAGGACGGGATAGAACCTCCTGGCAGTCCTGCAGGAACTTCTGGAGGTCTCGGTTGTCCTTCAGCCTCATCAGCAGGTCATTGGCGGCGGCTCGGTTCTTCTTGTGCCTGATGGACCGCATCGAGAGCGACATCACGCCACGGCGAAAGGTCATCTTCGTTTCTGATTCTAACTTACCGCTGGTCGATGGAGTCCACCTTGTCCTGGATGCGTTCGGTGTTGATGTTGCCGTCGGTAACCAGGCGCCGCCCCGTGTCCACCACGCCGCTGATCTTCTCCTCGTTGGCGTCCATAGTGGTCATGAAGTCCTCCTGCTTCTTGATGGCGGCCTCGGCGCCCTCCAGGGTGGTGGGCATCTCAGTGTGGGCCAGAACGTACTCCTGAGACACACGCAGACATGTTTCAGGCCGTCGGGTGGGATTTAAGGAGGTCAGAAGGTCTACCTGGTTGTTGAGGAAGGCCTCGGCCTGCTTGGTGTCCCTGAGGAAGAGCTGGTAGGAGTGGGACTGGGACAGCAGGTTCTGTCGGTTCTCCCACATCTTGTGGAGCTCGTTCCAGCCGGTGTCGAGCGCCTGGAGGCGCTGTCGCAGGAACATGTACTGCGCGTCCGTCTGGCCTTGTGTCACCATCTCCCCCATGTCGCGCATCTTCTGGTAGTCCTCTTCATAGTTACGGATCTCGTTCTTGATGCCCTCGTGTTGAGCCAGCAGCTTCTCGGCCTCGGCTAGCGTGTTGGGCATGTCCTCGGAAGCGATGGCCGTCTGCGTCCTCGACAGCCATGACTGGAAGTCGTCCAGATCACGCAGGAACTGCTGCAGCTTGCTGGCCTCACCCAGAGACTCCTCACGGTTCTTCATGGTGTCCTGAGGGATGCAACCTGTTGACGTCATGTGATCCAACACCAAAGGACAACACGGCGGCGTACCTTCATCTCCTCCCACACGCCGGTGATCTCCGCCAGACGTCCCTTGATGGCCTCCGACTGCTCCGGGTGCTCCGAAGCTAAACGCTCCGCCTCTTTTCCCAGGTCGCCAAGCTTGTCCTCGATGGCGGCTAAATCCCGCTCCATTCCCGTCAACTTCCTCTGCAGAGCCATGACGCCGGCCAAGTCGTTGCCGAGCTCCTGAGTGGACTCAATCACCTGCGGAGACGGGGAGGTTCTCGTTGGCCAACTATTAACTCGATTCTACAAGTTCTAGGTACCTTGGTCTTCTCCTTGATCCATGACTTGGTCTCATTACACTCCAGGTGGTAGTTCTGTACTCCCAGAGCTGAGCTCAGACTGTCCTTCTTCTGGTCCACCAGGTCCCGGAACTGACTCCACCTGACCAGCAGCAACATGCATTGACTGAGTAGCACCATAATAACCAATATTCGCTTCTTCCCAGTAACGTTACCTGGTATTGAGCTTGTCCTGCTGGGATTTGATTTCCTTCTCACCGGGGTGTTCGCTGTGGATCAGCTGCCTGGCAACCTGGTTGACTACGGCAACCCGGGACGCCTGATTGTTCATCTCCGGCTCCAAGCTCTCAAACCTGGACAAACAACAGCTCTTATAGGTTGTTCCGGATTATTATTTCTAACAGACATAGATAACACAAGACAATGTTATGAGACTAAAGCCTAGACAAAAGCATGCTAAAGACATAGCATGATGTAGCGACACTATAGCACTGCCTTGGCACTGGTGTTTGCGTTACCTTGCTCGGTGCTAGCATACTAACTGTTAGCATGTTAGCATTTTATTTTATTTTTATGTATATATATATACATACATGTACATACATGTACATACATACCTCACAATTTTGATGCTAGTATGCTAACTGTTAGCATGTTAGCATTTTGCCTAGTTTAGTAATGTTAAAATGCATATGTATATACATTGCATGATGTAAGAAAACTAAAGGACAGCCTCACAATTTTGATGCTAGCATGCTACCTGTTAGCATGTTAGCATTTTGACTAGTTTAATAATGTTAAAATGCATATATGTACATACATTGCATGATGTAGGAAAACTAAAGGACAGCCTCACAATTTTGATGCTAGCATGCTAACTGTTAGCATGTCAGCATTTTGCCTACTTTAGTAATGTTAAAATGCATATATATGTACATACACTGCATGGTGTAGAACAACTAAAGGACAGCCTCACAATGTTGATGCTAGCATGCTAATTGTTAGCATGTTAGCATTTTGCCAAGTTTTTAAATACATATGTACATCCGTTGCATGTTGTAGGAAAATTATAGTTCAGCCTCAGCAATTTTTGTGGTAGCATGCTAACTGATAGCATGTTAGCATTTTGCCTAGCTTAGTAATATTAAAATGCATATATATATGTATATACATACCTCACAATTTTGATGCTAGCATGCTAACTGTTAATATGTTAGCATTTTGCCTAGTTTAGTAATTTTAAAATGCATATATACGGACATACATTGCATGATGTAGGAAAACTAAAGGACAGCCTCACAATTTTGATGCTAGCATGCTAAATGTTAGCATGTTAGCATTTTGCCTAGTTTTCGTAATGTTAACATGCATATATGTACATGCTTCGCATGATGTAGGAAAACTAAAGGGCAGCCTCACAATTTTGATGCTAGCATGCTAACTGTTAGCATTTTGTCTAGTTTATGTAATGTTAAAATGCATATATATATGTATATACATGTACATACATACCTCACAATTTTGATGCTAGCATGCTAACTGTTAGCATGTTAGCATTTTGCCAAGTTTTTAAATGCATATATACATCCATTGCATGATGTAGGAAAATTATAGCTCAGCATCAGCAATTTGGTGGTAGCATGCTAACTGATAGCATGTTAGCATTTTGCCATGTTTCATCATTTTTAAATGCATATATACATCCATGGCATGTTTGTTTGTTTCTTCTTTTTGATCCGCATACTGATTTTTGTGGTCTTTTGAGACACGTTCTTCAACACACACACAAGAGAGAAGGTAGACCACGTGAACTAGTTGTGGAAGGGAACCACAGTCTTTACCGGTGCTGGACCACCTCCAGGTCCTCCAGCTTCTCTGGGATGTCCATGCTGTTGAGCCACTGCTCCTTCTCGTCGATCCACACCTCGCAGGCGTTGGCTTCGCTCAGCATCTTGTACAACGCCAGTGCATCTTGCAGCGCCTGCTTCCTCAAGCGCGTCAGCTCCGCCACCTCCTTGTAGCGCTCCTCGATGCCCGCCAGACGGCTCTGGACCTGCGGACACGAGCAGGATGACGTGGCCGAGTTCACGGGCAAAACTGGCGGCGGCGTCTCACCTCCTGGGAGTCGGCCTTCTCGGGCGTCAACGTGCGCGACTGCTCGTGCAGGGCGTCGATGACGGGACGGTAGCTGCCGATCTCCTCGGCCACGTCTTTGTGTTTCTTCACCAGAGCCTGCGTGGAGAACTCGTCATGGCCCACGTCCACGCTGGAGACGATGCGCAGCACGTCCAGCATCCACGTGTCGATGTCGTCAGCGTCGGCCTGCACGGACACCACGTTTCATAGCATTCAAATGTGATGAGGTGGTCTCATGACGTGCCTGAAGGACCCCAATGGGCTGATGAAATATGAAAAAAGTCCTACTCTAACCGGAAGGAAAAAAATAAATTCCTAATCTTATCAGCAAATTATTCCATTTTAGACAGTATAGAGTTATATATATAATTATATATTTATTATTATTATAATTATATGATAATAATAATTATTAAAAATTAAAAAAATATATGTTTTTGTTAAAGTTGTAACATTAAAGTTGTCAAATTAAAGTTGTAATTTTGGAAAATTTGTCATACCATCAAAGTCATCATTTACTTTATAAAATGTATTGATATCATTTATAAAAATAATTTATAAATTAAGACTAATTAAATTAAGATTGATTATTTCTAATGTTATGAGATTAAAGTGAAAAAAATACAGATTCCATAATAAATAAACATATACAAAATATAGTTGATATAGTTGGAAAATATAATAAAAAATGAAATATATAATATATAAATATATACATATATATGAAAAAAGAAGAGCAACTGTAGTTTACCAGAAAAAGTCATATTCTCAAGAGAAAAGCCGCAATTTGTCAGAAAAAATGATGTAATTTTAATTTTATACAGGTAAAATATTAAAGACAAAATATGTCCTTTAAAAATAAAAATGAATAAAAAAAAAATTGTAATTAAATGAAAATTAGATGTCATTTGGGGAAGAAGTTCTATCATAGCAATAAAGTCAAAATATTCAAAAACATATCTTAATGTTAATATTGTCAAAAAAAAAGAAAAAAAACCCAAGAACGATATATGACAACAAAGTCAAAATCTGACGTCCATAAAGTCGTAATAATGAAATCGGTGGAAATCGAAAAAAAAAAGGCTGCTTACTTGAAACTGGTGCTGGTTGCAGGCCTCCTGCAGGCCGGTTTTACGTACGGCAGAGAGACGCTCCAAAGCCGCCCACTGATCCTGCAACACAGACAATAAACAGGTTGACAAGGTCAGCAAGTCTCAAACCTGGGGGGGGCTGCCCTGGTGCATTCAGGTGCCTGTCCAGCATTGTAACCGGGAGGTATGTTTCATCACATTAACTTACGGCACAAACGAGAATAGACACTACTAAAACAGTCTTTTGTAAGTCATTCATGAGGGCGAGAGGCGGGGTACACCCTGGACTGGTGGCCAGCCAATCACAGGGCACATATAGACAAACAACCATTCACACTCACATTCATACCTATGGACAATTTGGAGTCGCTAATTAACCTAGCATGTTTTTGGAATGTGGGAGGAAACCGGAGTACCCGGAGAAAACCCACACATGCACGGAGAGAACATGCAATTGGTGGAATTGAACTCGGGTCTTCCAGCTGTGAGGCCTGCGTGCTAACCACTCGAGCACCGTGCAGCCTCATATTAATATTATTCATTCATTCATTCATTTTCTACCGCTTTTTCCTCACAAGGGTCATGGGGGTGCTGGAGCCTATCCCAGCTGTCTTTGGGCGAGAGGCGGGGTACACCCTGGACTGGTGGCCAGCCAATCACAGGGCACATATAGACAAACAACCATTCACACTCACATTCATACCTATGGACAATTTGGAGTCGCTAATTAACCTAGCATGTTTTTGGAATGTGGGAGGAAACCGGAGAAAACCCACGCATGCACAGGAAGAACATGCAAACTCCAGGGTGGAATTGAACCCTGGTCTCCTAGCTGTGAGGTCTGTGCGCTAACCACTCGTCCACCGTGCCGCCTGTGTTAATATAAATTTTTATTTATTATGTTCATTTCCTTTCATTTTCATTTCCACCCACGGCCAGCCTCCGGACACGCCCACTCCCCTGTGATTGGTCACACTCAGCTTGTATGCCCATATAACAAAAGCCTGGCTTGCTGTGATGTCACAGTGATCCAGTTTTATAAAAAACTCAGTGAAAGCGAGCTTTCTAAGCCATCCCAAACGTCTTTAAGGCTGACTTCCAAATACACAAACCTCCTGATCTGAAACTTAGGCTGGGTTTAACACCGGGATCAAACATTCTAACTCCACTTATAGCTCATCATTGAGATGGTGATGGACATGCTGACAAGAAGGATGTGAAGGTTGTGGAGGTACCTGGATGTCCAGGATGCGTTCTTTAATTTTGTCGGCTCCAAAGTGGTTGTTGGCCACCAGCTCGTCTCCCTGCTTGATGGTCTGCTGCAAGTGGGCGGACCGCCCCGTCATCTCGTCCTCGAAAGCCTTGTGCTGACTCAGCAGCCGCAGGGCGCCCGTCAGATCCTTCCCGTAATCCTCCGAAGACAGGATCTGCTCCTTCTCCCTGATCCAACCCTCCTAAGAAGAAGACACGGCAAGGCCCGGATTACCGACTTTGGTTCTTCAACTTCCTGCGTCACGGTCACGCGGCATGAAAACGAACCTCTTCGGCCATCTCCCAGAAGAACTTCCAAAGGCGGCGTGACTCCTCCAAGCGAGCTCGCCGCTCGGCCGCCAGCTGGCTGAGCTCCTGGTAGCAGAACTCCAGGTGGGCCACCCGGTCTCGGATGATCTGCGGGTCGCAGGGTTTGTAGCCTGAGGAGGAAGAGGAATGAGCTTCTTCGTACGCGAGCACACGAGTCGTTCCCGTCTCACCGTCTGTGTCCGTGGCAAACTTCTGAGCGTTGGCGTTGACGTTCCGGACCCTGTCGGCCTGGATGGCGATGTCGGCCTCCACCAGAGCGTGTTTCTGCAGCAGGTCTTCCACGCCCAGCAGGTGCTTCCCGTAATCCTGTGACAGCAGCAGCATCTGCGCCACAGGACCGCCACCAGGTCAAAGGTCAAAACAAACACAAAACCAGCAGTAGTTTGGCAAGAATAAAGTTTTTTTTAAAAAAGTTTAATAAAAAAAGTTTAATTTTATGACAATAATGATGTAGTATGTGTCATTTTAGTGGCATACAGTTAAAATATTAAAGAAAATAAAAATAAAAAGCTACCATTTTTGGAAAATCAGGTTGGGGGAAAAAAAGCAAAATATTAAATAAAAATTTAAAAGAAGAATTTAAAAATAAAAAAGGCAAATTACAATTGTGATTTTATGGGAATAAAGTCAAAATATTAACAGATTGCAATTTTACCAGAATAAAAACAATAAATATGTAATATTATGAGAAAATCATGTTTTTTTATTGTAATATTGTAAGAGAAGTAGTAGTTGAAATATTAAAGAAATACCTTATTTTTTTCAATGCTCTAATATTATAACAAATAAAACAACAAATATGATACAACAAATACATTTGTCATTTTTGGACAATGGGGTGCGGAAAAATAGTTATAATGTGATGAGAATAAAGTCAAAATATTATAGGGATAATGTCATAAATACGAAAAGAAATTTACAAGAAGAAAGTTGTTAAAAATAAATAATAATAATAAAATAAATAATAAATAAATAATAATAAATACAAAATAAAAACAGCTGTGATTTTACGAGAATAAAGTGAAAATATTACAAGAAGGTAGGACAATGGGGTGCGGAAAAAGTTATAATGTGATTAGAATAAAGTCAAAATATTATAGGAATAAAGTCATAAATACGAGAAGAAATTTACAAGAAAGTTGTTAAAAATAAATAAATAAATAAAATAATAAATAAATAATAAATAAATAATAAATAAATAATAAATAAACAATAAATAAATAATAGTGAATAGTAAATAAATAAATAAATAAATAAATAAAAAATAAATAAATATAAAAACAGCTGTGATTTTACGAGAATAAAGTGAAAATATTACAAGAAGGTACGACAATGGGGTGCGGAAAAAGTCAATGTGGTTAGAATAAAGTCAAAATATTATAGGAATAAAGTCATAAATACGAGGAGAAATTTACAAGAAGAAAGTTGTTAAAAATAAATAATAATAAAATAAATAATAAATAAATAAAAATAAATAAATAAAAATAAAAAAAGCTGTGATTTTACGAGAATAAAGTGAAAATATTACAAGAAAAAAAAATCAAATTTTTTTTAGGAGAATAAAATATCATCAGGACCAATGGGATGATAGTAGCATAAAGTTGAACTATTTTAAATACAGATAGTGTTGTTAAGCTGTAATGCTAAATAAAGCAAAACAACAAAAAAAGTGATAGGAGAAGACCCCGCCCACCTTCATCTCGTCCATCCAGTCCATGATGTAGAGCATCTCCTGGAAGACCCTCTGCAGGCCCAGGTTCTGCTCCAGCCTCAGCCTGCGGGCCTTGAGAAGCTCCAGCAGGTACTCCCACAGTCTGATCACGTTGTCCTTTCTCGCCGTGATGCGTTTGATGTCATGGTAATTCTCTGCCTCCAGCTCCTTTGCCACGGAAACCACAGCCTGCGTGCCGCCCCACGAGGACAACCACAAGAACGTTCAAATCCGGAACTGGACCAGCATCCATCCAATCACTATCGAAGACGCACCTGGACCCGCTCCTCGTAGGCGGCGATGTCCGTCTCTATGGCCTCGTGCTTCTTGGTGGCCGCCTCCACGGCCTGTAGATCGAAGCCGAAGTTGTCCTGGAGGAGGGAACATAAGTCAAACATCCGAGTCGGGCGGGCGTGGGCGCGGTCGCAGCGGAGGCGTGGACGTTACCTGGGAGACCAGACGCTGGTTCTCGCTCAGCCACGTCTCCCTCATGGCGGCCTTGCGATCAAAACGTCGGGCCAGCTGCTCCAGTTTCTCCTGGCGAATCAGCTCCGTTCTCAAAGCCAGCTCCCGCTCGTGCTCCGCCTTCTCCAGACGCTCCCACGCCTGAAACAAACGCACCCCCGGTACATAATCAGTCACTGAGGGACATCTGCGTTGTTTGTTCCTGGGGGCGTGGCTACCTTGTTGATGTCAGAGATGAGTTTTCCCTCTCGAGGAGTGTAGACCTTCTGGTTGTTGGCTCTCATCTTACTCTGAATGGTGAAGAGGAGAACCTCCAGGTTGCCCTTCTCTGTGAACCTACACACACGTGCACAGTTAGCATGTTAGCACGTTAGCATGTGCGAGCCAGGTCCGTGGGAGGTTCTTGTGGGTCAGTACGGACTTGGGCGGCTTCTCCACGGTTCTGTAGGTGTTGAACGCTTGCAGCTGCTGCTGAACGCCCACCAGAGAGTTGGCAAACTTCCTGTTGTTGAGGATGATGATGGTCTGCTCGATCCACTCCAGCAGGTCCGACGCCAGAGACTCGTACTTCTCGATCATCTTCTCTGTCTCGATGGCGTTGTCCAGAACCTGAAGGACCCCGGCGGTGGCGTTATCATCAAAAGATGACGGCCTTTCAAAGTTCCTTTACCTTTCCGATTCGCTTGCCCTCCACCTTCAGAGCCTTCATCTTGGAGAAGTAGTGGTAGTAGGTGACCACGTAGGTGATGATGGACTTCTCATCAGGGTGGTCCACGCTGATGTCTGTTCAAGATGGAGGAGACAAAAAATGAGGAACATTTCTTCCAGACGCCGCCGCTAGCGTTAGCCACATGCTAACTCACCCTCGGGGTCGAGCAGCTTGGTGAGGCCCAGATGTTGCTCGGCCAGGTTGAAGGCATTCTGCAGGTTGTAGTGAGCGTTGGACTTCTTCAGCTTGTCAAAGTCGATCAGGTCCGGTCTGACAAATAAAGCGTTAACATTCGAATTTGGAACGGGTCTGCCACCTTCTGCTAACCTCTGGCCGGCGTTGCAAATGCAGGCCCATAACATGATGGGCTACACATCACATGCAGGCCCACACTTGGATGGCTATACTCTACAGGCAGGCCCACAATAGGATGGGCTACACATCACATGTAGGCCCATACTTGGATGGCTATACTCTACAGGCAGGCCCACAATAGGATGGGCTACACATCACCTGCAGGCCCATAGTTGTATGGCTAGGCTCTACATGCAGGCCCACAATAGGATGGGCTACACATCACCTGTAGGCCCATACTTGTATGACTAGGCTCTACATGCAGGCCCACAATAGGATGGGCTACACATCACATGCAGGCCCATAATGGGACGGGCTACACATCATCTGCAGGCCCATACTTGGATGGCTAGACTCTACATGCAGGCCCACAATAGGATGGGCTACACATCACATGCAGGCCCATAATAGAACGGGCTACACATCATCTGCAGGCCCATACTTGGATGGCTAGGCTCTACATGCAGGCCCACAATAGGACGGGCTACACATCACATGCAGGCCCATACTTGGATGGCTAGGCTCTACATGCAGGCCCATAATAGGATGGGCTACAAATCACCTGCAGGCCCATACTTTGATGGCTAGGCTCTACATGCAGGCCCACAATAGGATGGGCGACACACAAGCCCACAATAGGATGAGCTACACATCACCTGCAGGCCCATACTAGGATGGCTAGGCTCTACACGCAGGCCCACAATAAGATGGGCTACACATCATATGCAGGCCCATAATGGGACGGGCTAAACATCACCTGCAGGCCCATACTTGGATGGCTAGACTCTACATGCAGGCCCATAATAGGATGGGCTACACATCACATGCAGGCCCATATTTGGATGGCTATACTCTACATGCAGGCCCATACTTAGATGGCTAGACTCTACATGCAAGCCCACAATAGGATGGGCTACACATCACCTGCAGGCCCATACTTGGATGGCTAGGCTCTATATGCAGGCCCACAATAAGATGGGCTACACATCACATGCAGGCCCATAATGGGACGGGCTAAACATCACCTGCAGGCCCATACTTGGATGGCTAGGCTCTACATGCAGGCCCATAATAGGATGCGCTACACATCACATGCAGGCCCATATTTGGATGGCTATACTCTACATGCAGGCCCATAAAAGAATCGGCTCCACATCACTTGCAGGCCCATAATAGGACGGGCTACACATCGCATGCAGCCCAAAGTGCTGCATGCCACTCCCATATTAGGATAGCTATGCTCTCTGCAATGAAGGCCCATAACATTGTGGGCTAAACTTTTTCCATGCAGGCCCACGATAATAGGAAGGGCTACACATTACATTCAGGCCTATAATATGATGGCTACGCATTACATGGAGGCCCAGATGTCTAAACTCTGCATGGAGGCCCATAATAGGATTAGCGATATGTCTTATGCAGTTCCATAATAGGATGGCTGCGCATTGCATGCAGGCCCATAATGGAATGGGCTCTGTTTCGTAAGCAGGCCCATAATAGAATGGCCACGCTCCGCATTGCAGGCCCATAATAAAAGGCCGGCTGACAGTCTGAATGCAGGCCAATAATAAAGAATGAAATGTGTGTGGCTTTCTTGGAGGACAGCGTGAAGGTGGCCCGTCCTCTCTCACCTGTGTTTGTGGATGAGCGCATTGAAGGCCATGCCGTCCCTCCAGCTCGTGGAGAAGTTGTGGATGTTGACGTTTGGATATCTGGACAAAACAAGATGGCGCCCGGTCAAAGGCAAAACAACCACACACAGTCCGCAGACAACGTCGTCAGAGACTCACCCGGCAGTCTTCATCTGACACCAGAGCAGCAGCGCATCCTTAGCAGACTTCTTCTCCTTGTTGTCCTCCGTCTCCACGCTGATGTCCTGGATCTGAGACACACACGCACACACGTCAGCGCTGGTGGACAACATGGCCGACGACGAGGTCATGTCGTTTCTACGTGGACCAAGACAAGCCGAAGAACTCTTGGAGCTCTTCTTACCTTCATCAGTATAAACAGCGACACAGTCACAACTCGGCTAAGATCATCGACACCAACGTCCAATTCACGTGCATGCTCACATGCACGCTCATCATCCCGCATGATGCTGACAATCCTCGCTAGTCTACATTCCACCCTCCTCCTCCTCTTCCTCCTCTGCCAGGATTTAAAGCACTAAAAGAGTTTTTATTAATCCCGGCAGATTAGAAACGTTAAATCCTTTCCACTCATTTCCCCAACGCTCCCTCACGGAGGCGGGCAAAGATGCGCGGCGAGAGACGCTCATCGCCGCTGACGAGGAAAAGCGACACATTTGTGAAAAGATGACTACTGTTGTCCTATGCAAATACGTCTTCTTCATTAAAAAAACACAAAAAACACTTTCAGTGTAACGATTGTTGACTGCATGACCGTCATGCAACACTGCTCACAGCCACAAGGGGGCACACATGTGGCGACTGCTATATTTTCACCACATCATCACCACATCAAGTGGCCTCCATAGGCTGATTGGCTACAGATGAAAAGGCGGTCTTACCTGGAAGCGGAGGATGATGGTCCAGATGAGGCCCAGGGTGAGGCGGTGATTCCCATCCACAATGTCGTGGGAGCCCATGTTCTCCAGGTGGACCTTCTGCTCCTTCAGGAACTGAAGGGCCTTGTCCACGTTCTCCAGACAGTGGATCCTCATGCGGCCTTTGGTGGGTTTGGGCTGCAACACACACACACACACGTCATGGTAACACTTCACCACTGGACGGATCACGAGATCATGATCTTATTGAAGAAAAATAAGTACATTTTAGTAAGAGAGCTAAAATAGTGAAGAAAAACTGTAATATAAAATAATACATAACAAAGCTGTATTTTGTATTACTGTATTTTCATTTTTGGAAAATGAAGACAAAACGCTGTAAAAATAATGTCACTTTAGGAGCATAATATTGCTCTAGTAAATAAAAAAATATTTTTCAAGTTTATAATTTAATATTATTATATTAATATTATACATATTAATATATTACATTAATATAATAATATTCATATAATATATTATTATATATTAATATTATAATATTATTATATATTAATATTATAATATTAATATATAAAAAACAACAACAACAAATAAAGCTGTCACTTTTGAAAAATGAGGTTGTGGGGAAATAAAATTACACTATAATGTTATGAGAATCATATAAATAGTCATAATTCAGAGAACAAAAATGTACAAGAACTTGAAATAGTTAGGAAATAAACTGTATAAAAGGAAGAAAGCTGTCATTTTACAAGAATAAAGTTAAAAAACCATGAAAAAAAATCAAAGTCTGACAAAAAAAAGTTTTGGAAAATTATGTAGCGGAAATATGATAATGTTATGATAATAAAATAAAAATATTAGTGGAATAAAGTCACAATAATGAGAATAAAGTGTACAAAAAGAAAGTTGAAATAGCTGAAAAAATTAAAGAAAGAGTAGGTAAGAGAGGGTAAAGAAAAAATGTGAGGAAAAAAAGCCATAATTTATCAGAATAAAGTCTAAATATTAAGAATTTTGTGACCATAAACTCATGATATCATGGAGGAAAAATAACGAAATTTTAATAACATATTAAAGAAAAATAAAAATATTAGCGTAATAAAGTCCTAATTATGAGAAGAAAATGTACAAGAAGAAAGTTGAAATAGTTGGAAAACTATAAGAAAGAAAGCTGCAATTTTATGAGAATACATTCAAAATATTGAGAGAGAAAGTCACATTCTATCAAGAAAAAAAAGTCAGCATTTTGCGAGAATATACTCCTGATATTATGGATGAAAAACAACAGTTTTAGCAACAAAGTTGAAATATTAATAATGAAAAAAATATATTTCTGTCATAAAAAATAAAGCTGTCATTTGTGAAAAATTAGACTGAGCTGTAACAGCCACCCCACAAAATGGAGGAGAAAAGAGCAAGTCTGATACTAATAGAGGGCTTTATGGGTAATATGACAAAGTAATATGACAAAGCTGACATGCTTTAAAAGGGCCGGACACCCCTGGTAGACATTACAAGTCTGAACCCTCCACTGTCGCACCGTGTCAATACAAAAATATTTGGTGACCCCTGCCGTCCTCACTGACATCACCACGGTAACACTGAAGGATGGGACAAAATGAACAGATATTGTCAATGCCCCCCCACCCTCGGTGACAGCCTGGTGAAAAGGCAGGATGTGCAAGAAGGGGGCGGAAAAGCAAGAGGAGAAAGAAAGAAAAATGAAAGAAGTTTGGCTCGTCGTTCTACAAATAGCGTCGGGATTGTGCTGCTAGTGTTGCCATGGTGACGACACGGCAGACCGCCACGTTTCCTCACCCTGCATCCTAGCAGTATGTATCAAGGCAATCCATAATCCAATAAGTCCTATTTAAATTACTCTTCATTCTTTCACCATTTATTACGATTATTGACTGTTTTTATTATTGAGTATTGATTATTTACGATGAGTATTGATTGTTTACGATGAGTACTGACGAGTAGCGAGAGAAAAAAAAAGGCCTTTTCTCAGTTTTCTCAGTGTGTCCGTTTGGGCTGTAGTCATGTATTCATATAAAAGTGTGACCATGAAGAGGTTTCCAACCGAAAAAAACTGAAATATCTAAACATTAAAAGTGGAAATATTAACATATAATATTCATTAATTTATTCATTTTCTACTGCTTTTCCTCACGAGGGTCGCGGGGGTGCTGGAGCCTATCCCAGCTGTCTTCGGGCGAGAGGCAGGGTACACCCTGGACTGGTGGCCAGCCAGCCAATCACAGGACACATATAGACAAACAACCATTCACACTCACATTCATACCTATGGACAATTTGGAGTGGCTAATTAACCTAGCATGTTTTTGGAATGTGGGAGGAAACCGGAGTACCCGGAGAAAACCCACGCATGCACGGGGAGAACATGCAAACTCCACACAGAGATGGCCGAGGGTGGGAATTGAACCCTGGTCTCCTAGCTGTGAGGTCTGCGTGCTAACATATAATATTACTATGAAAAATAAGGTCACTATCGTAGCATAAAGATTAATTTATATATAAATAATATATATTATAATAATATATATATATTAATTTATAAATAAATATTTTTTTTAGTTTTATTTATTTGCAACATCACAAGAAACAAAACTAAAAATAAAATTGTAAATTTTGGACAATTTGGCTTCAAGAAGAGTTTGAATAAAAAGCAAGAATAAAGTCAAAATATGATGGGAATAAAGTCATGTTGAAAAGAAGAAAATTCCTTTTCTAAACATATAATTTCCCCCAAAAAATTAAAAATAAGGTCACTATCATAGCATAAAGATTAATTTTGAAAGATTTTTAAAAAAAAATGTATTTATTTGCAACATCACAAGAAACAAAACTAAAAATAAAATTGTCAATTTTGGACAATAAGGCTTTAAGAAGAGTTTGAATAAAAAGCAAGAATAAAGTCAAAATATGATGGGAATAAAGTCATGTTGACAAGAAGAAAATTCCTTTTCTAAAAATATAATTTCCCAAAAAAAGGAAAAATGTGCAGTCATTTTACAAGAATAAAGTAGGAGAAAAAATCGTACGGGGTGGCACGGTGGTCTAGTGGTTAGCGCGCAGACCTCACAGCTAGGAGACCAGGCTTCAATTCCACCCTCTGCCATCTCTGTGTGGAGTTTGCATGTTCTCCCCGTGCATGCGTGGGTTTTCTCCGGGTACTCCGGTTTCCTCCCACATTCCAAAAACATGCTAGGTTAATTAGCCACTCCAAATTGTCCATAGGTATGAATGTGAGTGTGAATGGTTGTTTGTCTATATGTGCCCTGTGATTGGCTGGCCACCAGTCCAAGGTGTACCCCGCCTCTCGCCCAAAGACAGCTGGGATAGGCTCCAGCACCCCCGCGACCCTCGTGAGGAAAAAGCGGTAGAAAATGAATGAATGAAAAAATCGTACGCAAACAAAGAAACAATACGTAACATAACGTAACATTCCAAGTAAACACTTAAGATGATCCTATCATCATGAGAAGCAACAAAGTGAGGAGCTTCCGACCCACCAGTCTTTCTCCTGACAGGACCTCCAGCAGCTTGATGAGCATGCGGCCGTCCCTCAGGTCCATGTAGAGGTCGGTGATCCGACAGGAGACTCTGGAGAGGTGCGAGTTGACCCATTTGGTGAAGGTCTTCTTCTGCACGGCCTCTCGCTCGTCTGGACAACACAAACAAAAAAAAGAGGAGTAGAAGGAACGTTGGTGTAAGGAAGTATTGACTCAGTGGACCTTTTCACTATGTTGTTTTTTTTACGGCTTTAATGTAAGGAACGTTTTGTGACTGTCCTTCAAAATAAGAGTTCAGTTTAACCCATGTCTGCCTAAACAAAACAAGAGTGTGAGCAGTTGGAATTGCATGGGTGACTACATCTTCTTCATGACAAGCACATGCAGTAAAGTTGGTTCAATTTGAGACAATTATTTCATGACATGGCTTAAAGCAGGGGTCTCAAACTCAATTTACTCGGGGGCCATTGGAGCTCGGGTCTGGGTGAGACTGGGCTGCATCAGGTTTTCCAAAAAAAAAAAAAAAAAAAACGCAAACAAAAAATTAAAAAAAAACTTCGCTTCCAATTTTCTACAAGAAAAGCTCTGATAAAACATTCCACTGTTCTCAAATATCTTACTATTTATTTTTCTACACAAAATAAGATGAAAAATAAATAAACAAATCAAGAAAAAAGAAAATCAATCAATCAGTAATAAATAAATATAATAATAATAATAATAATAATAATAAAACACAAAATAATAAAAAATTAAGAAACCACATATAGTTGGTGGGTAGACAAATTATTTTTTTCAGATTAAAATGAACAAAGCATTATTAGAGCCCTGTAGACATGACAAAACACGACTATAGTCACATTTATACTCTTTTTATTTACAACATATTGCACAACTGCAGGGTCTTGAGACACATGCTAACTTACAAACTAGAGAGCTAGCGACCTAAACGGTAGCGTTCAAGTTATTTCCTTTAAACTTAAATAGCCAAAAACTTACCACTTCCACACGGATAGGGAGGATAACTATTAACAGTTATTTAACCTTTAACATGAACATTAATCAAACGTAATCATTTTTTTCTGGGTACATGATACCATACAGCAGCCATATCAAACTAACATTAACACTTTCATATCAAGGCGGGGGGCCTCAAACTAGTGTCCTGCGGGCCACATTTGGCCCACGGGCCGCATGTTTGAGACCCCTGGCTTAAAGCTTTGTAGCTTTTTATACAATACTTTGCATTTTATATTGCTGTATATATTTATATATACCAAAATATCCTGACATACTGTATATGGTCCATATGAGCCAACCCGAACTGTCACCATGTCACTTATCATCTCTGTTCGCATTTCCTCTCTGATTGAGCTCATTGTTAGGCGAGGGCGGGGCTTCCTGAGTCAGAAAAGTTGGGAAATATTCACACGTACGCACACACACACTCAGCACATCAACACCTGCAGAGTGCAACACAGTTACTTACTGGTGTATGCTAAACATACGTATGTCATGTACTAGTATGTGTGTGTACATATGTACATGTGTGTGTGTGTGTGCGTCACAGAAAAAAATCCACCATAAAAATAAAACAGCGTTATCAAGGTACGTGTAGAGGATGTTTAAGTCTTATCTGGACTGATTGTGTCCTTTTTCCTGTTCATGCCAAAGGTCAAATGTCATCCCGTGGGAGCTTGTGAAGACAACACAGACATGGCACACTCCTGACTTATTAATAAACAATTTCATTTCGTGAAATAGAAACAATATACTCAATTGCTCAGGGTCTCAGTCGGTGAACTTGTGCACTTACGTATGCCTACTTCATTAAGTGCATAAGTGTGCAAAACGCAGTACACCGTACACTCAAAACGATGAGTGTGCAGTAGTTATGACAAAGAAAACCTTTTTACATCCTTCTAAATGCATTATTTAACATTATGCGAGCACTCAAGACATGAAATAGCACCCCTATAGTTACGTTTACACTCCTGTTACCCCAGGGGTGCTCACACTTTTTCAGCATGCGAGCTACTTTTAAAATGGCCGAGTCAAAATGATCTACCCACTACAAAAATGCAAAACATCTATTTATTTTCAAATGTATTGAGGATTATTTGTACGTACAATGTATGTTGATGTACCTTACATAACCAAATGAGCCAATATTGCAAAACACACATAATTAACTATTAACATTTTTTGTAATTACCTGAGTTTACTTTGATGACTTGCACTGAATTGAACCAGCCAGGGATGCATAGTCCGGACAGTAGCTGCTGATAGCCAGCCTCAAGCACACTTCCAAATGTTTATCAGTCATGGATAATATCCGTATCACAATATCCGTATAATATTCCATATCCGTATGGAAGTGATATGTTTTTTTGCCTTTTTACTTGGTCAAGCTCCTTCACTCATTTTAGTGACCATAAACTTTAGCGAGGGCTTTAAAATCTCGCAATTCGCCGACTAGCTTAGCACTTTGCATCGTTGTTTACGCATGAGCGGTGACCTAAAGGTCAAAATTCAGTTGTCATCTGATTGGTTGTCCTGTATGTCAATCAAGTGACGGCATTGATGCTGGGATGATATTTTTTTAATGTCACGCCGCGATCGACCAGCGATCGACCAGTACCACCTCCGCGATCGACCGGTAGCTCGCGATCGACTTAATGAGCACCCCTGTGTTACCCAATATAGTCGACATAATCAGACATAAATACAATGATATAGCTTCACACGTTAGCAGTATTGACTTTTGCACACCTGATGTAGAGGAATGGGCTAAGCATACATCCCTGTGGAACCCCGGTTTTGATGGTGACCAAGGGAGATGGTTTTGGATTTGAGCCCACCCTTACTGCTTGCAGTATGGGTAAATCTTGCAACAAAGTCTGTGTTATATTATTACTATTATTATGGATTTTTATTAGTAGGGTTGAATATTTATAGATATTTATATTTCCGGGTAACCTTCTTAGAGCCCTCGAGTTTAGTACAACTGGCGCACAAAACGTCTTCCTCAGACTCAGAAAGTGATGTTTACTGCTTGTTTGTTTACAGCTGAGCTCAGGGGACGTTACGACGGGCAGGAGAAAAAAGGAGCACTTGATTTTTTTACCTGCACAAACGGGTAATCTTGCCTCATTTGAGCATTTTTAACCTTCCTCTTGTGTTAGACTTCTGGTATCATCTCTTATGTTACCGGGGTTACCGGTTTTGACCCATGTATTAAATCAGCTATAAAATACACTAAAAACAATAAGCTACCATCAAATTTGCTTCTCATGTCTTGGTTACCTTCTTAGGCTTCCTCATCCATGAAAATGTTGGTTTTAATACTTTTGATGTGGGCAGGGAGGCCTTTTTTTGTCACTATACCCCTCCATTTCTATTTCCAAAAATGGTAAAATGAACCTCAAAAGAATCATATTAATAAATTGAATTATTTTGTTACCTGGCTATTACTGAGAGTTATAGAATATATCTCTTAAATCAATTAGTTTTAATTATTTTCTCATTTTAGTATTATAGATAGATAGATAGATAGATAGATAGATAGATAGATAGATAGATAGATAGATAGATAGATAGATAGATAGATAGATAGATAGATAGATAGATAGATAGATAGATAGATAGATAGATAGATAGATAGATAGATAGATAGATAGATAGATAGATAGATAGATAGATAGATAGATAGATAGATAGATAGATAGATAGATAGATAGATAGATAGATAGATAGATAGATAGATAGATAGATAGATAGATAGATAGATAGATAGATAGATAGATAGATAGATAGATAGATAGATAGATAGATAGATAGATAGATAGATAGATAGATAGATAGATAGATAGATAGATAGATAGATAGATAGATAGATAGATAGATAGATAGATAGATAGATAGATAGATAGATAGATAGATAGATAGATAGATAGATAGATAGATAGATAGATAGATAGATAGATAGATAGATAGATAGATAGATAGATAGATAGATAGATAGATAGATAGATAGATAGATAGATAGATAGATAGATAGATAGATAGATAGATAGATAGATAGATAGATAGATAGATAGATAGATAGATAGATAGATAGATAGATAGATAGATAGATAGATAGATAGATAGATAGATAGATAGATAGATAGATAGATAGATAGATAGATAGATAGATAGATAGATAGATAGATAGATAGATAGATAGATAGATAGATAGATAGATAGATAGATAGATAGATAGATAGATAGATAGATAGATAGATAGATAGATAGATAGATAGATAGATAGATAGATAGATAGATAGATAGATAGATAGATAGATAGATAGATAGATAGATAGATAGATAGATAGATAGATAGATAGATAGATAGATAGATAGATAGATAGATAGATAGATAGATAGATAGATAGATAGATAGATAGATAGATAGATAGATAGATAGATAGATAGATAGATAGATAGATAGATAGATAGATAGATAGATAGATAGATAGATAGATAGATAGATAGATAGATAGATAGATAGATAGATAGATAGATAGATAGATAGATAGATAGATAGATAGATAGATAGATAGATAGATAGATAGATAGATAGATAGATAGATAGATAGATAGATAGATAGATAGATAGATAGATAGATAGACTCCCTTTATTGTCATTGCACAAAAACACAGTAGTGAAATTGCCAACGAAATGTCGTTGCCTGGCTCCCATATAATAACAGACACAAAAGAAGATAAGTAATAATAAATAATAATAATAATGTGGAGAATAAATAGATTAATCACTAAAGAAACATCTATGGCGTTCGGGTGAATTTTGCCCCATATATATTAATATGTGAAGAAAAGGTAGAAAAAGTTATTGTTTTCAGCAACAGAACTTTAGTATAAACTGAAATCAAAAAGCAAAACAGGTCCAGATCTTGGTTCCCTGTACTTCTTGCCATTCTTTCCATGATCCAAATTGTAAATGTGAAATCACCTCACATGTGTGGACCTTGTTTTTCTGCTGGTATACTGAAAAAAAAAACGGTCAAAATGAGAATCCCCTGAAGCTTACATGATGAGAAGATGAGCTGGTTGTCATTGTTAATTGGCTAATTGTACACTTATGATTTCAGTTGTGGCTCAAAATATTGCTTTATAGTCATATTATTATAACCGGGTCGAAACCGACCCTAACAATACAGCGGTCATAATTTCAACCAGACCATTTTAAAATGTAGTAAAAATATTTTTTTTGGTTTTATTTTGTTGAAATAGAGTTTCCTGACAAAGTCAAAAAGCCTTGATGCAATAAACAAATGTTATGTGATTCTTTTTATGCATTAAAATGTAAAACTTGACATGTTTAATGTTATTGGACGTCATAATTCCCCTCATATCAGTCCAATAATTATCGTGTATCCCTATTTTTTTTTTTAACACACATAGCGGCAGTCTAGCTGCTAGCGCACAATTTATTAACGCACACACACACACGCAGAGCTAAGCAGAAGTCAATGTCAACGTCTTGAGTTACTGCTGAACTCACAGAAAGCATCAGTGTGTGTTTCAGTAAGAGCAAGAGGAGACAGTGGTGTATTGATTGTGTGTGTTTGTGTGCCAGAGAGCAGGAGGGTGGGTCAATAATTCACATATACACACACACACACACACACACACGGTTTGGACGTGACCTTAAAGCGAAGAAACACACAAACCAGACATGGGTGTGGTCTTTTTTTGTCTCCATGGGGACAGAAAATAAATAGCAGAATCAATGACCATTTTTATCTCTTCTCTCACGCTCTCGCACACACACACACACACACACACACACACACACACACACACACAGGAGCAATGTTCAGTGAGAACATCATGAGGTGGGAAGCAATCAGGCTCATACAAACAGAGGACAATTGTGCTCCATCATGGGACGTCCACGTCCTGATAGGACACACACACATACACACACATTGTATAGCCAATGTTTTGGGCCTGAAGCTCCGCCCCCAGCTCCACCAATCAGCATCTTTCATCCATGAAGGTCATGGCAGCGACAACCAAGTAAACCAGTCGGAGATAACTTAGACTGCGGAGGAGTAGAACCGAATCTCCACGACCAGAAGGACCAACATCTGGATCCACTAAGACAGAGGCGGCTGTGTTTTTTGCCCTCCCATGTCTGTTGCATGTTTCCAACTCGCAGCCGCTCGCGCTGGATCACATGACACTATCCAAACACACACACACGCACACACACAATCATGCGGTCATGTCAAAATACACACTTCCAGTATCCAGCATTCCAACATTCCTGGTGTCCCACGAGAGACGCGGGAGTTCCAAGTCTCGTCCCGATTGCTTGCGACATGTTGGACGCTAAAAGTCCACATGATGGATGGACGCCTGCCGTTGCTATAGAAACCACACACAGCAACATCATCACATAGAAAGGAAGTGAGTCTTGCGTGTGTGTGTGTGTGTGTAGGCCAGACTCATAGCAAGATAACACACACACAACCTTGTAGATGGTGTGCGTGTGCGTGTGTGTGTGTGTGCGCTTGACATTCCTCAGCCGTGAGAAGACAAAGCGTCACAGTGTTGTGCTAATGAAGCGCTGTGTGAGTGCCATCAGGTCGTGAGGGACAAATGTGTGTCAATGAGGTCTACAGCTGACCCACATCTGGACCACCATCCACCACCATCTTCATCACATGACCTGGTCTCATTAAAGTACTCCTGCCCTGCTAAACAGATATCGGTGCGCGTGTGTGGCGTGTTGTCATGCCTCCATGGCAACCACAGGCTTCAGTGCAAGTGTCAGGTTGTCATACATCACTCATGTGTGACATGGACATGTCACATGTCACATGTAGCAGGAGCAGCCACTCAGGTTGAAGAGTGGAACTTTCGTGACTATTCATTCATTTTCTACTGCTTTTTCCTCACGAGGGCCGCGGGGGTGCGCTGTCTTGGGGTGAGAGGCGGGGTACACACTGAACTGGTCGCCAGCCAATCACAGGGCACATATAGACAAACAACCATTCACACTCACATTCATACCTATGGACAATTTGGAGTCGCTAATTAACCTAGCATGTTTTTGGAATGTGGGAGGAAACCGGAGTACCCGGAGAAAACCCATGCATGCATGGGGAGAACATGCAAACTCCACACAGAGATGGCCGAGGGTGGGGAAAGACAAAATAAGAAGCCAAAAAGTTACCACTTCCACACAAAATAGGAGGAGAACTCATTCATTTATTCATTTTCTACCGCTTTTTCCTCACGAGGGTCGCGGGGGGAGCTGGAGCCTATCCCAGCTGTCTTGGGGTGAGAGGCGGGGTACACCCTGGACTGGTCGCCAGCCAATCACAGGGCACATATAGACAAACAACCATTCACACTCACATTCATACCTATGGACAATTTGGACAATTTGGGAGAACATGCAAACTCCACACAGAGATGGCCGAGGGTGGAATTGAACCCTGGTCTCATAGCTGTGAGGTCTCCGCGCTAAGATGTGCTGGAACAGATTTGGATTTGACCAACTATACCGGTTGATTAGTCCAAATGAAATATCATGACATTACTGCTACACTACTATCAGGAGAACCAGAGTACAGAGGGGAGTAGCAACCTGCTGTGGCCCAGCAAGGTGCACTGTATTCGGGTACACGTTCTGAGCAGCCTGCATGACACCATGGAGGTCTCTGGCGAAACTTTTGCACTTTTGAAAAGTTTTTTTGTGTGCTGTTTTTCTTCTCTATATGCCTCACTGGAGCGTTTTATTTAAGCGCTTATCGGTGTAACGTCATAATTCCCTCACATCAGCCAATAATTATGGTACACCCCAAATCGTTACCTGTATCAGCTTTTTTTTTTGTCCTTTTACAACTTCTAACTTTCCCACTATGACAGGAACCCCCACAACAAAGCATCTTTTAAGTGTTTAAACTTTCCATTTCTGGTGTTTTTCTAAGTCTCAGATCATATGCTCCGCCCCCTTTGTGCTGCTGAGAGCGTGCACAGTGGGTGACTTCCATCAAAGAACTCTTTCATCCTGCAGCGAGCGCACACACACACACACACACACACACAAATGTACACGGACTCGGCCTCAGCCAGACGGCGTCCTCCATCACTTCCTCGTGTCACCTTGGTCCCTAGCTGCCAACAATCGAGCCATTCTTCATCCCGCTCGCTCGGCGGATGGACTTTAACGAGTTAACACGCGGGAATGTCTGCTGGGAACGTTTCAGACGTGTTTTTCAGGAGTTTTCATGGATGTGAGACGGAGACCACTAAAACCGGGACTCGGTGCTGAAACATGCGGGGCTGAACGCTCACTACGTACGCCACAAGTACCGTCCCAACCTATGAACCGTGACCCCAGCTAAGTCCTTGTGTCACGTATCAGTTCAAAACCACCATGGAAGAATAAACTGGCCATCTAGACATAAAGTAACACCCCTATAGTCACCTTTACACTCCTATTACCCAATATAGTAGACACATGATAACCGAAAATAAGACATAGAAAAAGTGTTTACAACATTCTAAATATTGGTTTACTTCTTTACACACTAACCCTTTACAATCCTATTACCCAACATAGCACATATAGTCATAGAAAATATGGAATTTTAGGCATAAACGACCTTCTAAATGTTTTTTCACATTATTAAAGCCCTCTAGAAGTGATATAACACCCCTATAGTCCATTTACAATCGACAAAATAAGGCATAAGAAATAGAAAACATGTTTATCAACCTCTAAATACTGGTTTAACTTTATTTGAGCCTTGTAGACATAAAATAACACCCCTATAGTCATCTTGACACTCTTATTACCCAATATAGTAGACATAATAACCGAAAATAAGACATAGAAAAAGTGTTTACAACATTCTCAATATTGGTTTACTTCTTTACAATCCTATTACTCAACATAGTACATATAGTCATGGAAAATATGGAATTTTAGGCATAAAAAAATCTGTTTACGACCTTCTAAATGTTTTTTTCACATTATTAAAGCCCTCTAGAGGTGATATAACACCCCCATAGTCCCTTTACACTCATCGTGCCCAATGCAGTAGACAAAATAAGGCATAAGAAATAGAACACCTGTTTACCAACCTCTAGATACGGGTTTAACATTATTTGAGCCTTGTAGACATGAAATAACACCCCTATAGTCATCTTGACACTCTTATTACCCAATATAGTAGACATAATAACCGAAAATATTTCTAGTTCAGTTAATTTAGCTAAGTTCAGTTCATTTTTTATGCTTGAAAATGATTAATTTAGGCAGAAATAGGTAACATTTGCATATTTTTAGCTAATAATGAGACATGATTTATTCATTAGCATGTATATATTTTTTTAACTTGATAGAATAAGAAGTGCAAAGTATAGATGATTCCTTTTTGCATGTTTTGCTCAAATGTAATCTTAGATTTATCTATTTGAATAACGTATATGTGAGTATGTGTAAATATGTGAAAGAGAATTTAAGGCCGGGGGGGTTGGGGGGGGTACGACACCCTCCTTTAATCCCACAAAAAGGGTGAGGATGAAACATTGATGAGGGCGAAGAGGCGGAGAAGAAAGAGGAGACGATGGAGGAAGACGCGGCCGTGAGGACAAGGCCGCAAGCTGTCCTGATCACGTTAGACACGCCCCCCCTCACCCCCACCCCCCACCCCATCAACAGCCTGGGGACTCCCTGAGCAGTCAGGTGTGTTCTGATTGGCTGACTGTAGGGACAGCAGCATAGTGAGGGGGGGAGAACAGAGTCATGATGTTCTTGTTTTTGTGCGTCTATGTGACTCCTGCCAACAGGAAGGAGGCGGAGTTATAACATACTCTCGTCCAATCAATCAATGAATCATTAAGGCAGTTTTTAAGTAATTATTCTTTGTAATTATCGTTTTATTCGGTGTACATGAACACCTTAACTTACACCAGGGGTGCCTAAAGTGCGGCCCGGAGGCCATTTGTGGCACATGGCTGTGTGTTTATTGGTCCGCTGGACATTTGAAAAATATAATTTAACATGAAAACTCACAATTTAAGAATTTGCAGTAATTTTACAAGAAATATAGCCAAAATATTAAAAAAATAAAAAAATGTTGTGGTGTAACAGTAAAGAATAACTTCATAACAACTTCATAATAATTTAAGAATAACATAATAATATCACTTCAGTGGCATAAAGATTAAAAAAAGTCCTAATTTTATGTAAAACAAAAAAAAGAAATAAAGTTGTAATTAGTCATAATTACGAGAAGAAAATTTACAAAACGAAAGTAATATTATGTGGAAAAAAAGTCAAAATATTATGGAAATAAAGTTTTAATATTAAAACAATAAATTGTCTCAAAAAAAGGATGAAGGAAGAAATGGAAAATATAAAATGGAAAACGTTGTAATTTTGGACAATTAGGTTCCATAAAAAATTTGAATGTTAAAAGAATGAAGTCAAAATATAATGGCAATAAAGTCACCATTACAGCAAAAAAAAATACAACAGAGTTCAAATAGTTGAGAAATAATTTTAAAAAACAACAAGTCAAAATATTAAGAGAAAAAAATCATAATATGAGGAAAAATAATGTCATTTTAGCCACATAAAGTTAAAAATTTAAAGAAAAAAAATATAATTTTTTTTGGTTAAAAAGGATGAGAAAAAACAACACATAAATTAAGATGTAATTTTTGGAAAATTAAGTTGGGGAAAGAGTCAAAATATAGAAATGTAGATTCAGATTCCAATACATATGGTTGTATATAAAAAGCCCACAATTAAAGAAGATAATTAGCTGTTTATAATCAACTCCGATAACGTTTATCAAAGGGAGCGTGACCAACCACAGCAGAGTGGGCGTGCCTGGAGGCCTTGGGTGGAATACATTAGACCGTTTTCGCGGGAAACACGAAATCCAGAGAAATACAGCTGAACAGGTGCAGATTCTGGAAGATGTAGAAAGCTTTGTGTGCTGGTTATTGTGTGTAGCTGCTCTATGGGAGTCCACAACTCAATTAAAAAAGGCCCAAAAATGAAGAAAAAAATGAAGAAAAAAAGTTGAAATACTTTTTTTTTATACTAAAAATAAAACAACAAATAAAGTTGGAAAATTAGGATGCGGGAAAAGCGGGAAAAACAAGGAAAAAAGTCTCAATTTCATGAGAACAAACACGTAATATTATGAGGAAACATCATGTCATTTTAGTAGCATGGAGTTGAAAAAGTTTGGACGCCTCTGTTGTAGCAGCGCCCAAACTCTGGATGAGGTGAAGGGGGGCTTCACCTCCTCATCATCATCATCGTCATCATCCTCGCATGTGACTTCCTGTTAAAGTAAATGATTATCCGGGCAGGCCACAAAGCCTTCAAGTCACACAAGCAGACGAGCAAGAACTTTAACAAACGTTGGCTTCGGGGGATTCAATATTTGACAAAGAGGACGTCACAGAGGTGTTGGCCTGCTCGGAAGATCGTCCGAGAGCCTCGGGGGAACCCGATGGCTGACCTCGCTGACTGACGCTTTCAGATCGACCGTGAAACTCCATTAGCCTCCTGATCAAAACAAGCTAGCCGTCATCATGACAGAAGATGTCCGTCACCACACTTTCATCTAAGTTCCACCTCCAACATCATCCAGGAGCACACAAATACAGAGAAGATCCAAGAAGAACGCCAGCAGTCTGACTCCTTCATTCTTTGGCTTTCATTCTGATGACAACACTTTTTCACAGAACATTCCCACCGCAAGTCTAGAAGATTCCGGAAGAATTCTACAATAGTGTTTCTCATTTTAACTTGAACTTTACGTTGAAGAAAGCGGCTTTGGACCGACACCAGAACATTCCATCAGTGGTCACGTTCCCATCTGACTCATCCCTTAAGACTTCTTGTAAGGTCTTGTAAGGTCTAAGGACTTCCCGGTAGTTACTTCTCCCCAAATTCCATTTTTATATTTTCCCTAAATTCCCTTTAATATTTTTTCCCCAAATTTCCTTGTATTTTTCCAGAACGTTCCCAACTTCCTCCCAAATTCCTGTTCAATGTTTCCTTTGTTCATTCATTCATTCATTTTCTACCGCTTTTTCCTCACGAGGGTCGCGGGGGTGCGGAAGCCTATCCCAGCTTTCCCAGCAGTCTTCGGGCAAGAGCCCGAAGAGCCCACCCTGGACTGGTGGCCAGCCAATCACAGGGCACATATAGACAAACAACCATTCACACTCACATTCATACCTATGGACAATTTGGAGTCGCTAATTAACCTAGCATGTTTTTGGAATGTGGGAGGAAACCGGAGTACCCGGAGAAAACCCACGCATGCACGGGGAGAACATGCAAACTCCACACAGAGATGGCCGAGGTTGGGGAAAGACAAAATAAGAAGCCAAAAAGTTACCACTTCCACACAAAATAGGAGGAGAACTCATTCATTCATTTTCTACCGCTTATCCTCACGAGGGTCGCTGGGGGTGCTGGAGCTTATCCCAGCTGTCTTCGGGCGAGAGGCGGGGTACACCCTGAACTGGTTGCCAGCCAATCACAGGGCACATATAGACAAACAACCATTCACACTCACATTCACACCTATGGACAATTTGGAGTCGGCAATTAAACTAGCATGTTTTTTGGAAAGTGGGAGGAAACCGGAGTACCCGGAGAAAACCCACGCATGCACGGGGAGAACATGCAAACTCCACACAGAGATGGCCGAGGGTGGGGAAAGACAAAATAAGAAGCCAAAAAGTTACCACTTCCACACAAAATAGGAGGAGAACTCATTCATTCATTCATTTTCTACCGCTTATCCTCACGAGGGTCGCTGGGGGTGCTGGAGTCTATCCCAGCTGTCTTCGGGCGAGAGGCGGGGTACACCCTGGACTGGTGTCCAGCCAATCACAGGGCACATATAGACAAACAACCATTCACACTCACATTCGCCAATTAACCTAGCATGTTTTTTTGAAAGTGGGAGGAAACCGGAGTACCCGGAGAACATGCAAACTCCACACAGAGATGGCCGAGGGTGGAATCGAACCCTGGTCCTCCTAGCTGTGATCTGCGCGCTAACCACTCGACCGCCGTGCCGCCCTGTTTCCTTTGTTATCGTTCCCAAATTATAATACTTTTCCCAGATGTACCTTGAAGCTGCTTAAAGCGTCCTTCCAGTTGGTTGTAGTTAAACGCCGCCTGGCCCGAGAAGCCGGGGCCCGGGCTGGACCCTCGGACGGGGCTGTGGCCGCGAGCGGCTCCGTGAGAAGGACCCGGTGCCCCAGAAGAAGAAGGGGACAGCGAGCCGGCATAGTCCAAAGTCGGGGAGAGGTGGCTGGGTGAAAGCGGACCGGGAAGAGTTCCTGTAGCGCTGTGAAGCTCCATAATCAAAGTTCTAGAGGAGACTCGTCCTCCGAGGCATGGAAGCGCCAACGAGATGTTTCTTCAAAAGTTCAGACTGCACCAGGATGAGATTCTAATCCGGATCGAATCAGTCCATTTCAGGATGAACAATCCGTGGGAAGTCAAGCAGCTTGGAAGCGGAATCGCCGGACTCAGCAGGCGTACGGCGGCACGGCGCTGCCGTTTGCTCCGCGAGCATCCATGTGTGCAGGAGCCCGCCGCCACCACGCTATCCGTCACTCAACAAAGCCCACTCAACGCACGGCCCTGAGCGGGCGGGACCAGAAAGGAAAAGCAAGCAGAGAAGCGAGGAAAGCGTTTGTCCTCCAGCGTGACGCTCACACACTGAAAACACCTTCACTGCAGCCAGAGGGGGTGGGGGGAGGGGCAGGCAGCGGGGGCCGCTGCTCCATCCGACAGCCAATCACAGCCCTGTCTCGGGGGTGATGTCACTGCCTCATTAGCATAAGAGGGAGTGGCTGCGAGACTGCGAGAGAAAGTCTCACTGAGAAAATGAGTCCATTCTGTAGGATAAAGTGCTGGAAATATTAGATTTTTCAAAATAAAAGTACTTCCCTTTGAGGCCATTTATATGTGATATATTGACGGGGGGTTTTTTTTTTTTTGGAGGTCTGCTCTCTTGTCTTGAAGGTGTTCCCAAGCGTGATCAAAGTCATCCCGCCGCGGCCTCACGAGTGAGCGCGGCGGAAAGAGGAAACAGGGCGGCGGCTTCCTCCCGCATGCAGAGGTCCAAACATCCTGACGGTGTCTGACCTCCAAGATTAGCCTCCTTGCGTGCATCTTCTTCCTGTCCGAGCGCGCCACCACTTCCTGTTTGACCGTCGCCGACCGCCTTGATATTTCAACGGGATCAAGATCTGACCTCAAGGTCAACTCTTCAATCACCTTTGAGATGATTAACGCCAGCAAGTCCCCCCCCCAAGAAGGCGTTGAGCTGGTAGATGATTGACAGATCTGACGGGGGTAAAGTTCACGGGTGGCCCACCTTCACGCCTCAGTGACGGGCTCAACTCCTATTTGGGCGCTTTAGCACGTTTTTTTTGTAGCCTGTGACATTCATCATGTGTCCCCCTGGGTAGCAAGCACGTGCTAACCGCTCCTAGCCCGAGGTGGCAGGCTGCGAGTTCCAATCTAAAGAACCCTTTAAAGGAAAATTGCCATTTGGGGGGAGGGGGCGGGGCTTGTCCATATCATCTACATTCCTGATCTTTCTCTTTTGTGTCAATTCTAAAGATATACAAACAGATAAAAAGAGGCAGCGGTGATTGCACGTAATGCAACGCACCTGTTCCGCTTTCTGAAAAAAAAGCCAAATAATTATGGGAACAATTAAAAACTGGTAAAAATGACATTTATAGAAAATTGGGTTTGATAAAAATTTGAAAATATTCTTGGAATAAAGTAAAAAAAAAAAAATAAAAGATGTATAAATACAACTTTGGGATCGGGCGTTAGGGTGGGGAAAAATGTGCAAACTCTTTGCATCCATCCATCTTCTATGCCGCTTTGCATCATCTAAGACAGGGGGTCTCAAAGATGCGGACCGCGGGCCAAATGTGGCCCGCAGGACACTAGTTTGAGGCCCCCGCCTTGACATGAAAGTTTAATGTTAGTGCGGCCCGCGCAAGTTTGATATGGATGCTGTATGGTATCATGTACCCAGAAAAAATTATTACGTTTGATTAATGTTCATGTTAAAGGTTAAATAACTGTTAATAGTTATCCTCCCTATCCGTGTGGAAGTGGTAAGTTTTTGGCTATTTAAGTTTAAAGGAAATAACTTGAAGGCTACCGTTTAGGTCGCTAGCTCTCTAGTTTGCAAGTTAGCATGTGTCTCAAGACCCTGCAGTTGCGCAATATTTTGTAAATAAAGAGAGTATAAATGTGACTATAGTCGTGTTTTGTCATGTCTACAGGGCTCTAATAATGCTTTGTTCATTTTAATCTGAAAAAAATAATTTGTCTACCCACTAACTATATGTGGTTTCTTAACTTTTTATTATTTGCCGTTTTATTATTATTATTATTATATTTATTTATTTATTACTGATTGATTTTCTTTATTCTTGATTTGTTTATTTTTTTTCATCTTATTTTGTGTAGAAAAATAAAAATTAAGATATTTGAGAACAGAAAATCTTGTAGAAAATCGGAACAAAAGCGAAGTTTTTAAAAAAAATTTTGTTTTTAATAAATGCGTTTTTTTGGGGTTTTTTTTGGAAAACCTGACCCAGTCTCACCCAGACCCTAGCTCCATTGGCCCCCAAGTAAATTGAGTTTGAGACCCCTGATCTAAGAGTAGCCCATAAATCGGAAAAGACCAAGTCCTATCGGGAAGGGTGTGACTGCTAAAAACGTACTCAACCTTTTTTGACGCTAATGTTAGCAGCTAACGCTAAATGACATCTTCCATGTGTTGTTTTCAAGATCCAGTATTATGATTAGCTGGAGGAAAGATGCCCCTTCAGAGCAAAAGAGGCTGGCGGTTGCATCAGGTCAAAGGTCAGAGGTCAGAGAGAAGGAGAAAGTTGAATGCTACGCCTCAAGCGGCACATCGAGCGTCACGCTGCTTTTCCTGTCGGCATGTGGCTTCCTCGTGGCTCGGGCCCCTCAGGGGGGCAACCATGTCGACGAAAACAAGCGCACCCAGTCGGTCTCCCAGTACACCCAGATTGAGTCCCGCTCCCGCTGGTACAACCAACCCTTACTACGTGAAAGCCACGCCCACAAGGTAAATAGACATCGGAGTGCGCACAACCCAAAAAAAAAACCCACTCAGCTCCTCAGATGGCTAACAGCCTTCCAGCTGTGACCTCCTTTCCATCCCAACATGACCCACACCTCTGCAGTCAAACTGCGGTGGTGAATTTCACACCAACATGCTGACCGCCTGCCCCGCCCCCAACACACAAAGAAAGACATTCCTCGGAGGTTACAACACCGACAAGAACAACACATCAGACCCCGAGGGGTGACGATCACAGACTTCCTGCCCAGGCTAAAACACGCCACGGTCCTCCACTCAAGACCTCTCATGACCACTTCCTGTCTGCCACACACTTTGGTCACACACACACACAAACACAACAAAACAACATTCCCAGCATTCCTCCATCTGGACCCCCACACAGGAAGCCTGCATCTGTGGACCCTGATGGTGGCTTTGGGAGGCCGGATCTGGACTTCACTTTGTTTGAGACCAAGATGAGGATGTCCTTGATATGACCTCAGGGGCACACAAAGACAAGCTTTAGCAATAACTAGCATATAATAATATATAATAATAAATTCATTCATTCATTTTCTACCGCTTTTCCTCACAAGGGTTGCAGGGGGTGCTGGAGCCTATCCCAGCTGTCTTCGGGTGAGAGGCGGGGTACACCCTGGACTGGTGTCCAGCCAATCACAGGGCACATATAGACAAACAACCATTCACACTCACATTCATACCTATGGACAATTTGGAGTCGCTAATTAACCTAGCATGTTTTTGGAATGTGGGAGGAAACCGGAGTACACGGAGAAAACCCACGCATGCACGGGGAGAACATGCAAACTCCACACAGAGATGGCCGAGGGTGGGGAAAGACAAAATAAGAAGCCAAAAAGTTACCACTTCCACACAAAATAGGAGGAGAACTCATTAATTCATTCATTTTCTACCGCTTATCCTCACGAGGGTCGCAGGGGTGCTGGAGCCTATTGTTGGAATAAAACTGTATATATCATGTACTCACATTCAATAAGCTTGTTTCATATTATCCAAGTTAATATCATGTAATCACATTCTTCATATTATCCAAGTTACTATTACATGCACATAGATCACACGCTTGCATAGAGCATCACATTCCTTTAGACACTGTTTTCTCTTGATATCCTTGAACTATCTGTCTCTGCTTTGCTTTCTCAAAATATGCTTGCTTGATGTTGAAACCAGTCTCAACCGTGTGAACTGTTCCCCCTCCCTTAGACGATTGAGACCTATGTAATAGGGCACACCTAAACTTTAATAAAAGAAGGAGAGCAGAGACTGTTTTTCAGAGTAGGTTGGATGAATGTTACTGAACAGTCTCTGATCACTCTCCTTGCAAGCCTATATCTCACGTCTTTGTGTCTTCTTTCACAGTTGGTGATAATGTTTTGGGTTTAACCCTAACACCTATCCCAGCTATCTTCGGGCGAGAGGCGGGGTACACCCTGGACTGGTGGCCAGCCAATCACAGGGCACATATAGACAAACAACCATTCACACTCACATTCATACCTATGGACAATTTGGAGTCGCTAATTAACCTAGCATGTTTTTGGAATGTGGGAGGAAACCGGAGTACCCGGAGAAAACCCACACATGCACGGGGAGAACATGCAAACTCCACACACAGAGATGGCCGAGGGTGGAATTGAACCCTGGTTTCCTAGCTGTGAGGTCTGCGCGCCAACTACTCCACCGCCGTGCCGGCCATAATAATAAATAATAAATAATAAATAATAAATAATAAATAATAAATAATAAATAATAAATAATAAATAATAAATAATAAATAATAAATAATAAATAAAATATAGTAATAAAACTATCAGGTAGATATCAAACAAAGCGCTCTAATCAGGCAAGATTACTTGTAAACAAACATGTAAACAAACATTTACTTTCCAAGAAAGACATTTTAAATGCTAGCTGTACAAATGCTACGCGATGGGGGATGGGAACCCCATGGAGCACAAAAAGAAACTATCCACCTGAGACGCCAGTGCCGCGTCGTTTGAAAAATGCTACAACATATTGCCAGAGACCTCCGCGGCGTCACAGAGGCTGCTCGGTGCATGTGCCCGAGTACAGTGTACCTTGTTGGGCCACACCATGTGGCTCTTCCTGCTGTATATTCTGGTTCTCCTGATAGTAGTGATCGACTAGTGATGTCATGATATTGAAATCTGCTGGTGGATAATTTTGGTGCCAAAATATTGTCGATATTGAGTATTATAGCAACATTTAGATCATGTTTTCATTCATTTTTGTCATGAGAGGTGTTATTTACATTTGCACCACTAGTGTACCGTGTAGCTGTGTGAGACATTAGCTCCACACAGAGATTGCCTGTATGTGTGTATGTTTTTGTAATGTAGCCAGCGACACTGTCTCCTCGATGTTGTTGATATTTGCCCACCAAACGCCATCAGAACCAAGGCACCTCCATCACTACTTTTTTTCCCCTAATTGGGAAAACTGTCAGGGCTGCACAGTGATCGAGTGGTTAGCGTTAGAGTTAATTAGCCACTCCAAATTGTCCAAAGGTATGAATGTGAGTGTGAATGGTTGTTTTTGTCTATATGTGCCTTGTGAGCCAGGCGGCGTTCAACTACAACCAACTGGAAGGACGCTTTAAGCAGCTTCAAGGTACATCTGGGAAAAGTATTATAATTTGGGAAAGATAAAGGACACAGGGCGGCACGGCGGTCGAGTGGTTAGCACGCAGATCACAGCTAGGAGGACCAGGGTTCGATTCCACCCTCGGCCATCTCTGTGTGGAGTTTGCATGTTCTCCGGGTACTCCGGTTTCCTCCCACTTTCAAAAAAACATGCTAGGTTAATTGGCGAATGTGAGTGTGAATGGTTGTTTGTCTATATGTGCCCTGTGATTGGCTGGAAGACCAGTCCAAGGTGTACCCCGCCTCTCGCCCGAAGACAGCTGGGATAGGCTCCAGCACCCCCAGCGACCCTCGTGAGGATAAGCGGTAGAAAATGAATGAATGAATGAGTTCTCCTCCTATTTTGTGTGGAAGTGGTAACTTTTTGGCTTCTTATTTTGTCTTTCCCCACCCTCGGCCATCTCTGTGTGGAGTTTGCATGTTCTTGCGACCAGTCCAAGGTGTAACCCGCCTCTCGCCCGAAGACAGCTGGGATAGGCTCCAGCACCTCTGCGAATGAATGAATGAATGAATGAGAAAACTGTCCATGTCGGTCTTTGTTTAAAACCCAAACATTGACTTTGGCATTCATGGCTTGTGTTGTCATTGATGCTAACGTAACTGCAGCTAGGGTAGTAGCTTCCATAGCTAGTAGCTTATAGGCCCGCCTCCACAAAGAGGCTGAATGAGATGATAGCCCCTCTCCGTCCGTTCATTCCACTTATAAAACCAATGCGCAAAGAAAGATAGAGAGTGAACACTCTTGTCATCCAGACTGTGTGTCACAGAGAGAACACGCAACCACGCGTACATAAATGAATATCAATTTATTCAGGACGTCATAATTATCCACCTGTTTTATTATCGTTCAATAAGTCGATTTATCCATGATATGTTTACGTACGAGACTTCGACCCTGTTTTGTGCGTCTGCAAGCTCACAGATGAGGCCCCGGGTCTTTAGACGTCCTGTCAGGTCGTACACAGACACGTTCTTTTATCAAGGTGTGAAAGTTCACAACTTCCCAGCAAGAACCGGATGATGACATCTCAGTCAAAGGTCCTAACTGTCTCAACATGTCTCATACGGGGTTTTCGACAGGCGGACATTTTTAAAAAAGGAGAAACACACAGTAAGGATAGAAAACACGCCTACACGCTCCTACTGCCTCCTTGGACTTCATCTGACTGTGTTTCTATGGCGACTGCCGGTTTTGTGTTTCCTACTTTATCACACGGGGTAGATCACACCCACACACAAGCAGCTTTATCAGGCGGATCACAAAAAAAAAAAGAGTTACAATCAGAGTGACACCTCTTGTCCATAATTACAACTCATTAACACTGAAAATAATATGACACTTTTTGAAAAAAATTACTATATTCTTTTCACTATATATCACATTTATGTTGTATGGATTTCTTTCATGGTGCATTAATGCTACGAGGATGAAGGGGTTCCAACATGGATGCCAACATCACACTGGCGACACACACACACACACACACACACACACACACTATGAGTCCTCCTGCATATTTTACAGCCGTGTGAATTATTCAGTGACGTAGGACACTGCAGTCCACCATCAGGCACACATACACAAACACAAACGCACACCCAACGATACAATTAGTTAATCATCAGTTGAAAAAAAACAACAAAGGCGTAACAAGCTCAAAGGTCAAATCACTTCCTGTTAACATTATCAGTAATATTTCAGCCACTTTTCAAAACGGGGAGGCGTGCCTCCACTGGGGGGCGCCAAAGAAGCCAAGCCTATAAAAAGAGGTTCCGATTCTAAGCCGGAGAGCAAGTGGACGTTAGCTTAGCATCACTCTACGACACGAAAAACACAAACAGGCGCTCACCTGCCAGCGCTTTGATGCGCGAGCGTTCAAAGAGGCGAGCCGAGCTGTTCTCGTTGTCCCAGTCGTCGGCGTCCCAGCGGTTGTTGACGCCGTCATTGTTGTATTGCTGCTGGATCTCCATGTGGTCGTAGTCCGCCGCTACCGACGTCATCTTGACCTCAACGCCACTCTGCCGTCGCCGCCGTCGCCGCCGAGTCCTTCCGACTGCTTCCTGCTGCCAGCCACGCAAGCCTCAAACACACCCGGCACCGAGTGGCGGGCCGAGACGTTGCTTTCCGAAACCTGCACATGCACACACAACACCGGGGTCAACAACACAAAATACAAGGTGACGACATCGCTAACTTATTAAAAAAATTATACAAATATTTATTTATATAACATTTATTTATATGAAATATAAATAATGTACTCAACATAGTGGAACAAAGTTATGTGTAGTAACTAATGTGAAATAATTAGAAAAAAATATTTTTTAAAAACTAAAATAATCCAATCCACTTTATTTATATAGCACATTTTATAAACAGAGTTTCCAAAATGCTGCACAGACGATTAAAATAAAAAGTGAAAATAAAATACAATAAAAAGGTACAGATTGAATTATCCAAAACTAAATTAAAAGTATCCAAAAATAATCCAAGATATTAAAATATTAAAAACAAGAAGCAAAGCAATAAAAGTATAAAAAAAATAAAACCAATTAAAATAAAAAGAAAGAACTAAAAGACACAGGACCATACGACTCACTCCGAGTTAAAAGCCTGAGAATAAAAGTGGGTTTTAAGACGAGACTTAAAATTTTCGATGTTGAGGGCCTAATAAATGAAATAATAAGAAGAATAAATAAGATAAATAATAAAATAAAGTAATGTTTTCACTCCTGACAGGACCCACGTGCTTCCCTGTGATTACAGGAGCAAGCTGGGCTGAAATGTGAGAGTAAAGTGCGCCCCCATTCGGCCACAACAGGCAACTACACAACAACGGTCAACTGGTGAAAGTCCTATGGAAGTCTCCATAGGAGCCCATGAAAAAACTCCAAGTATCCAAGCTGGTGAGGAGATGGATGGATGGATGGATGGATGGATGGATGGATGAATGAATGAATGAATGAATGAATGAATGAATGAATGAATGAATATCCATCATCTTTCTGCATCACGTCCCCGCTTCCAGTGCTGCTGATGGAAGAGGACAACGTGATGACTCGGCATAATCAGCCATCGGCAGCAAACAGTGGCGGCATGACTCAGCACAAAAACATCCGCACGCAGCTGACAGTAGCAAGTTAGTTGACCTCGTGACTTAAGAGTTAGTAGCGAATCAAGTTGGTAGAAAGTTAAAATTTTATTAAACTAACTTGCAACATTAACTCTAAGTAGCAGGTCAGTAGAGAGTCAAATCAAGAGTTAGTAAAGGTAGTAGTAGCGAGTGAGTAGACTTAGTGGCGAGTTAAAGTAGTCGAGTTAGTAGAGCCTTTGAGTTGAGTTATTTAAGTTAGCAGTTTGTAGAGTTAACGAGTTAGTAAACTTAATGGTGAGTTAGTCAAGTCAAGTTAGTAGAAAGTTAAAGTTAGAAAGTTGAAAGTTGAAAGTTATTGAAGATAGTAGATCATTAAGTAATAATAAAAAGTAGCGAGTTATTTGACTTAGGGTTGAGTTAGTAGAGAAATATAGTTTGTTGTCCAGAGAGTTGGTAGAGTTTGTAAAGTTAGAAGAGTTTATAGTAGCAACTTAGTTGACTTAGTGTGGGGTTAGTAGAGTTAGTTGACCAGAGAGTTGGTAGAACGTCAGTAGAGTTTGTAAAGTTAGCCGATAGTAGCAACCTCGTTGACTTAGTGTTGAGTTAGTAGAGTTAGTTGACCAGAGATTTGGTAGAGTGTTAGTAGAGTTTGTAAAGTTAGAAGAGTTCATAGTAGCAACTTAGTTGACTTGTTGTGGAGTTAGTAGAGTTAGTTGACCAGAGAGTTGGTCGAATGTTAGTAGAGTTTGTAAAGTTAGCCGGGTTTGATAGTAGCAACCTCGTTGACTTAGTGTTGAGTTAGCCGATAGTTAGTAGAGTTAGTTGACCAGAGAGTTGGTAGAGTGTTAGGCAGAGTTTGTAAAGTTAGAAGAGTTTATAGTAGCAACTTAGTTGACTTAGTGTGGAGTTAGTCGAGTTAGTTGACCAGAGAGTTGGTAGAATGTTAGTAGAGTTTGTAAAGTTAGCCGAGTTTGATAGTAGCAACCTCGTTGACTTAGTGTTGAGTTAGCCGATAGTTAGTAGAGTTAGTTGACCAGAGAGTTGGTAGAATGTTAGTAGAGTTTGTAAAGTTAGCCGAGTTGAGAGTAGCAACCTTGTTGACTTAGTGTTGAGTTAGCCGATAGTTAGTAGAGTTAGTTGACCAGAGAGTTGTTAGAATGTTAGTAAAGTTTGGAAAGTTAGCCGAGATTATAGTAGCAACTCAGTTGACTTAGTGTTGATTTGGTAGTGAGTAAGTAGAGTGTTAGTAGAGGTAGATGACCCCAGAGTTGGTAGCGTGTTCGTCAAGCTGGGTGGCAGTAAACAGTAGGGTTAGTAAAGAGTTAGTAGTCAATTGTTAGTTGACTGCAGTGTTAGTTACGAGAGAGTTAATAGAATTTTAAGTTCATAGAGCTGGTTAGCGTAAGCAGTAGGGTTGGCAGAGTAAGTTATTCGAGTGAGTAGAGAGTTAAGTTACTTTAGTTAGTAGAGGGTTAGTAAACGGTGAGTAGATGACAGGCTCCTATATGCACCCTAAGTGGCCCCTTGGGGCCCCACGGTCACCTGGGTCCCCCTGAAACACTGACAATGCCAATTGCCAACAATTGGGGTTCTTGATCAACAATTTGGCCACTGACTCCTGTCGCTAGCTCTGTTTTTGTCTTAGGTGCTGCTAAGATGGGATGTTCGAAATATCAAGTAGGACAGCTGGGATAGGCTCCAGCGTCCCCGCGAACTTTGTGCGGATAAGCGGTAAAAAAATGAATGAATGAACCTCAGAACAGATCCTGCTTAGGGCCCCCAGATGTCCATGCATTATATTTGCAACACATGACTTGGCCACATGGGGGTGCTACTTTATTGTAAAAAATCAAGTATAGACAAATGGAATGAAAATGTCATTTGATAGTAACAATTGAGGAATATTATACTCCCACACTGTAAGATATATAAGACCAGACGATGTGACGCTTGTTTCTAGAGGACTGCTGGTGAAGTGGGACAGCAGCAGCTTTTATTTTTAAAAAGTGGGTCGTCAAAAAAGCAAAAGTCCCATGTGAGCAGTGAAATGGACCAACAGAAGAGTGAAGCACACAACATTTCTACTCCACCTCCATCATGGCATGTTTACTGTAACTTGTTCGCTAAAAAGCCAAAAAGTGGGACATTGCTGAGCGCAAAGCTCACGTCTCCACGGCGACGGCCTACCCGGCTCGCTTTGTGTGAGAACCCCGCTCATCAAAGCGTCCGACAGCGACACAAAGATGTTCATCTTGACTACAGAGTGGATTCTGGAATGGTGATTACAGATAGAAAAAAAAAACAAAAAAAAAACATACTCCATCCACCAGCATCTTCCAAGCTCCAGCATCACTTAGTCACCATGGCAACGCTAAGCCGGCACCGTGTATTGTTCGAGCTCCCACGCAGGCCGAGATGCTCGCTCCACTTACAGCTGCCTCCTCACACGCAAAGACGCCACACACACGTACACACACACACACACACACACACTTGTAAAAGCCTGAGAGCATCATTTATATACGATATCTAGATACACTCAACAAAACTATTTTGGGTTTTGATCCCTCAAAAGGTGTCAAACTTTTTGCATGTATGCGCAGTTTGATCTTATCTCATCATTTTGACTATTTATCTCATAATTATGACCTTTTTATCTTGCTATTTTGATGTTTTATTTTGAAATTTTGACTTTTCATCTCATAATTATAACTTGGAATTTAGACTTTTTGTCTTGTAATTAGGGTACCGATAATTACCGGTCTGATTGCATAAAAATGTAATATCAGTTGATATTGGTGTCAGATATTTTCAAAAAATATTACGTCCTCGCAAGAACTGCACGTCGATGCGTTGTCACTCAGAATTAAAAAAATGGCGGCGGCCGCCGCGGCATCAAGTAGCAGGGGAGAAGAAAAGATGTTGGAATAGGATGTCAAAAGTATGGGAGTACTATACAGCTAAAAGGTAATGATTCGGTGGCCCTTGACCTGTGCAAAATACACTACCGCGATGCACCAGCACCCGGGAGCTGCTTTTGTGGAGGACACTGTACGTTTTCAACTTTTTTATTTTCCATGTTTGCAACGATTACTGTATGTACTGTATTTATGTACTGTGCTGTATGTACAAAATAGCAAGTTAAGCCGAGTTAGCTTTGAGATGGTTTTGTCCTTTTAAGATGTTTGGCTAAGTAAGAGACCTTTAATTATGGTTAGCTTGTAGCTCAGATAAACGACATTTCACATGTAAATGTCTGCTGCTAGCAAAGCAATAGCTTCAAATTATGGCCAACACAGATTTAGCTGTGTTTAACGTGAATGGTTAGCTGGTAATGCTACTGGTTAGTAAATGATGTAAAGAGTTTAGAGGTGACTCAAGGTCGGTGGGTTTAAAAGGGCTGCCACACGCGTACATTCAAATTTAGGACACAGAAAGAGTCATCCATCATGTCGTCCTCTCTGCCGGCGCTAAGTAGGCCGCCGTAATTCCGAGAGGACGGCGCCACTCCTTTGACCCAGCAGCTTCTCCAGAAGACCGGAGAGCTGCCTGAACCAGAAAGAGGAAGTAGAACACATGCTGTCACTGTCGCAGTGCAGGTGCTAAGCGCTAGCGCTACTTCTTGTGCGCTCTCCGAGCGCCTGGAGAGTCAACCTAGCCTGCGAGCTAGCAAACAACACATGAAGCATCACACCGCATTAAGGTTGCTGCTGTCTGCAGAGCATCTTCTCGTGTTACAATCTCTGCTCGGCGTAATTCGGTTAGCAGAGAGGGGGGGGTAAGTGCTAATGCGGTTAGTGGTTGCCATGGTTACGCTGATCAATCTATTGATGCATCCATTGAGACCAAACGGAAGCAAAAATAGTCTTGATGGGTTTCATGCCACCTAGGAGGCATTCAGGGACCGACATGGGCTACAAGTGAGGGCTTAAGGTTGGATCATTCATAAGTCATGAGGTCACATTTGATGGCACCCTAAACCTCTAACCCTTAAAACTGCTAACATAAACCCGAACCCCTGACTCTAACCCAACCAAATCCCTAAATCTGTAACCCTCTAACCCTGACCCCTAACCATAGCCCCAACCTTAATCCCGGAACCCTGTCACCCCCAACTCTCTTAGCCTGAAACCCTCTCACCCGAACCTACCCTAACCCTCTAACCCGAAAACAACCTACCCAAAACCCTAAAACCCAAAAATCCCTAAACCTCCCTAACCATAAGCCTATAACCCCCTCATCCTAACCTACCGTCTAACCCTCCAAACCTGACCCTAAATCATCCTAACCCTCCAAACCTAGCCGTCTAACCCTAAACCACCCTAACCATAACCTGGTAACCCTCTCACCCTTACCCTCTAACCCGAAACCAGCCTAACCATAACCCTCCAACCCTCTCACCCTAACCCACCCCTAACCCTCCAAACCTGACCCTAAATCACCCTAACCTACCCTAATCCTCCAAACCTAGCCCTCTAACCCTAAACCACCCTAACCATAACCTGGTAACCCTCTCACCCTGACCTACCTTAACCCTCTAACCCGAAACCAGCCTAACCATAACCCTCCAACCCTCTCACCCTAACCCACCCCTAACCCTCCAAACCTGACCCTAAATCACCCTAACCTACCCTAATCCTCCAAACCTAGCCCTCTAACCCTAAACCACCCTAACCATAACCTGGGTAACCCTCTTACCCTAACCTACCCTAACCCTCCACCCCGAAACCTGAAACACTGTAACCCTGACATCTAACCATAACCCCGACCCTAAACCTGGAACCTTGTCGCCCCAACCCCCTCACCCTCCATCCCTAACCCTGTCAGCTTCTAACCCTAACCCGTCTGAACCCCTTAGCCACTAACTTTTTAATAAAATAACATTTAAAAAAAACTATTAGGAAAGCAGGAAGTGAACAAATGTAACAGTTACTGATTGTAAAAGTACCAGATGGAGGGGTAGGATTTAATAAGCTTTGCTTCTTCCTACTCCTTTTGGACATGTGGAACTGTGAACTGATTATGGGATGCATTCAATTGTAATCTGATGCATGTTCAAATGAAATAAAACCATTACCATTACCAATACCAACCCTCCAACCCTAACTCTGTAACCCTCCAACCCACCCAAACCCGTAACCATAACCCCAACCTTGTAACCCTGTCACCCCAACCCTCTAACCCTCCAACCCTACCCCTGTAACCCTCTAATCCTGACCCCTAACCATAACCCCAACCCCGTAAATTATTAAACTGTAAAATTCATCATAATCATAACCATCATGTCTTCTTGATTGGTTGCTGGAAGAACCACAAAGCCTTCATGCCGGCTACGTGTGTGTGAGTCTATCTATATTTCATAACAACTCCATTAATTCATCATCTCCTCACGTTAGCGCATACACACACACACACACACACCTTGTCTCCATGAATCATCACACACAAAGCAACATGGAGATGCAACATTAGAAGCCTGAACCTTTTCATTATTCAAAAAGCTTCCAAAATGTGTGTTGATTTCCAGGCTAAATTGGCGTGATCCTTATGCCCCGCTAAGCACATACGCACATACACACAGACGCACACGCAAGTATGGTCGCAGCCCACGCTTGGCATTCAACGGTTTCAGCAGCTGTAAAAAGCGACATAATGATTAGAGGCAATGTACCATGGATGCTAACATGCTACTTTGTAGCAACTTCTTTGGACTTTACAGTGGGACCTCGGTTAGCATACGTGCATATTTGGTCATTTTTATGTTTACGTCAAAAATGTATGCAAAAATCTTTGCATAATGACACATGTTGTGTTATTAATACACTGCATCCAGCTGTGTTTCTACCCTACCCTGATCACAAAACGTCCGTTAGCCTTCTAGTCGAAATAGCTGTATCCCATAAGGACTGGGAATGATGGCCAAAATTCCAAAAAAAGTGCTGTTCCCCTTTAACTAACTTCGTTATTTATAGTGGAACCGTGCGCGTGTCAGCATTTTGATAAGGAATGTGTGATTTGATAAAGAATTATGATTGAAGAAATAACTCCAAGGTAAAAGTACATGTATCCCCTTCATTCGTTATTTACGGTGGAACCGTGGTCAGTGTCTTTTTGGACTTTAACCAAAGTGTACTCTAACAAAAAAAAAAACAACAACGGCAACAAAAACGTTGCACGTGTCAGCATTTTGATAAAGAATGTGTGATTTGATAAAGAATTATGATTGAAGAAATAACTCCAAGGTAAAAGTACATGTATCTTTACAGTGGAACCGTGGTTAGTGCCTTTTTGGACTCTAACCAAAGTGTACTCTAACCAAAAATAACAAACAAAGGCACCAAAAACGTTGCGCGTGTCAGCATTTTGATAAGGAATGTGTGATTTGATAAAGAATTATGATTGAAGAAATAACTCCAAGGTAAAAGTACATGTATCCCCTTCATTCGTTATTTACGGTGGAACCGTGGTTAGTGTCTTTTTGGACTCTAACCAAAGTGTACTCTAACCAAAAAAAAACTAACAACGGCAACAAAAACGTTGCACGTGTCAGCATTTTGATAAAGAATTATGATTGAAGAAATAACTCCAAGGTAAAAGTACATGTATCTTTACAGTGGAACCGTGGTTAGTGCCTTTTTGGACTCTAACCAAAATGTACTCTAACCAAAAAAAAACAAACAAAGGCACCAAAAACGTTGCGCGTGTCAGCATTTTGATAAAGAATGTATGATTTGATAAAGAATTATGATTGAAGAAATAACTCCAAGGTAAAAGTACATGTATCTTTACAGTGGAACCGTGGTTAGTGCCTTTTTGGACTCTAACCAAAATGTACTCTAACCAAAACAAACAAACAAAGGCACTCTCGTCACCACAACAGACCAATGCAGAACCCGCGTCACGCCGAACCAATCCTCATGTCCATCTCGTGTTCCATCCTTCCTTCACTCGTGAACAAGAACCCAAGAATTCAACGTACGTCAAAAAACTCAGATCAGCCCGTATCAGAAGGACTACAACTATTTTGCTTTTTCTTTGTCTTTTAGCCTTCACCATATGCCTGCATGTCAACAATGTTCTGATTCTTCTGACTGGTGAATGCCGAGACCGTGAAAGCGGTGCATCGGGTGGACGCTTGGCACCAAATAGCTTCAGGATGAGCCTGATATTCAGTGACAAACACCTTTTTCTACTCATGCTCCTCAATGGCCACAGTGTGTGCTGACAGACGGCTCCATTGTGAGTCCAGACGTCCAGAACCTTCTAGCGGGACAAGAACACATTGAGCGGAGTCGCTCTGTTCAAACAAGTCTTTAGTTCTTCTTCTCACAACTTTTACGGGATGGAGCTCTTCAAAGCTTCATAGAGCAGGGGTCTCAAACTCGCGGCCCACGGGCCAAATGCGGCACGCGAGACGCTAGTTTGAGGCCCCCACCTTGATACCAAAGTTTAATGTTGAAATGACAGCTTAAAGCACAATTAACATGATTTTGCCCCGCCCGTACTGTTACCCTACCCTGTTATGCTTTGGATTAGCAATGATGCTAAAGGCTTATGACGCTGGGTACAAATAAATGCAGGAAATGATTTGGAATAAAACGGAAAATAAAGCATCTCATCAAACATGTTGTTAAAGTTACGACGCTGCTCCCAGATGGAACTGAGTACGATGCTAACTTGCTAATTGGGTAAAATTATTAAGTTTTATTAATGTTCATATTAAAGGTTAAATAACTGTTAATACTGTACATTTGAATCTGAAAAAAATCATTTCTCTACCAACTGTATGTGGTTTCTTACGTTTTTCTTATTTGCTGTTTTATTATTATTTTACTTATTTATTACTGATTTTATTGATTTATTGTCTTTATTCTTAATTTGTTTATTTTTTTATATTATTTTGTGTACAGAAAAATAAAAATTAAGATATTTGAGAGCAGTGGAATGTTTTATCAGATATTTAACGTAACGTTTTTGGTGCCTTTGTTTGTTATTTTTGGTTAGAGTACACTTTGGTTAGAGTCCAAAAAGGCACTGACCACAGTTCCACTGTAAATAACATTTTAATAAATGCGTTTTGGGGTTTTTTTTTTTGAAAACCTGATGCGGCCCGGCTACACCCAGAACCTAGCTCCAGTGTCCCCCAGGTAAATTGAGTTTGAGACCCCTGTCATAGAGTGTGGATTTGCTTGCGCTGTCATGGAGGAAAGAGGTGGAGCTTCTGGGACGGCGCCAGAGACAGGGAGGGGAGACACTTCCTGATGGTCATCTGGTTTGCCGCCTTTTTGAAAACACACGACTTCACCATCCTCTCCCCTTATCCCATCCCCCACTTCCCAAATTTCCAAATTTCTCCCTGCGCCTGTGCTGCCTCCACCCTGCAGCCATTTTTAATCTGACACACACCCCAACCAAACCACACAAACACACACACACACACATGCACAGCAGCCCTGCAGATGTGAACCTTCCTTTTTCTTTTCTGCCCGGTAACATCAAACAATATCTGAATATTTTTTCCAATCCAAATTCCGACTTGTACTTCCTTAAATAATTCCAGCCTGCAAACAGGCAAAAAGATTCCGCAACAAACATTTGCTCTGTGCTTCTAGCAGCTTTTGCTCCAAAAATATCTCTCTCTCTCACACAAACACACACACACACACATATATACACACCGAGCGCTTCTCACAGTCCAGATTGGAGGGTCGGCTGTGTCGTCATGGCGATCCATCCCATCGTGTCATTTTGGCCAGCAGCCAGACTCGTTCTGTGTTTCGGAGTGAGCAACAAGCCTGAGCTGCAGTGCATTGTGGGATGTCACTTCCAATTTGTGTGTGTGTGTGTGGTATTTTGTGCCAATGTGTGTTTCCTGCTGGTCTGTGTTTAAAAAAAAAAGTGGGATCAGAAACATTCCACAACACTGCACCTGTCTCACTACCTGTCTGTGTGTGTGTGTGTGTGTGTGTGTGTGTGTGTGTGTGTGTGTGTGTGTGTGTGTGTGAGTGTGTGTGTGTGTCAACTGTGAGCCAACTGTGATTGGATGAAAATGTACAGGATGTTACGTATTGATCAGTACATTGTTGATCCCATTGCAATCATTAACCCCTCCCCCACAGACACACACATCACTTTGGTGGTCCATTTGGTCAAGGACACATGCATGCCCCCCACCCCCCCACTTTCCAACTCATATTTCCCATAATGCCGTGAGTGTCAGCAAGTAGAGAATACACCGTGTAAAGCCTCTCCTCACACACACACACACACACACATGCGTCGTATTACAACCCCCAAGACAAGAGAGAGCTGTAGGTCAATGATGTAACCTTCTCGGTTGTCATGGAAACACTACAAATAAAAAACCTTCTGTATATTGTTTGAGCCGACACCCCGGGAGTCGTCTGCCGTCAGTTAGACAAATTTGCTGAGCTTACGTCAGCCGTGGATAAAGCGATGCTAAGGTGTTAGCTTTTAGCATCGACATCCCAACACGGTGCCAATGGGAGCTCGGTTTTCTAGTGAAGGGGTGAGTCCATTTTCTGTTAAATCGCTCATTTCCTGTCTCGACCACACCCTCAGTACACACACACACACAGCGTTCATTACTAATAAAGTGTTAAAGCTGGTTCTGGTCCAATCTCCCTTTAAATTTGGCTTTCCCCCCCCCCTCCCCCCCACATGACCCCGCTTTGTAAACACACACACTCACACACACTGTTATCTACACGAGCGTGTGTATGTTTACATTCCAGGGGCGTGGTCAGCACACATGATGTCACACACTTGTCCACTTCCTGTCTGCTGAACATTTTCCAGAAGGTTCCTCCCGAGGAGGATTTATCAGACGGAATGTTCTTCTTATCGCTCTGCACCCCCCCCCCCACATATCCTTGTAGCAACACCTCCTCGATTCCATCACAGACTTCGACTTCTGACCTTATGAAAGTGAAAGTGAAACTTTTCAATAACAAAAAAGTGGAAATCCAAGTGACTATGTAGCTTATTATATAGCTTTAATGGAGAATGAATCATTTCTACTCCCTTCTTCTCTGCTGCTCTCCCACATATATTCCTCCATCACCTCCATCACTTGCTCCTCCCACACACACACACACACATAAAGTCGTCAGCAGGCTACTCTAAAATAACTCAACACACAGCCATTCATGTCCAAACCGCTGGCAACAAAAGTGAGTACACCCCTAAGTGAAAATGCCCAACGTGGGCCCACTTAGGAATTTTTGGTCTCAGGGGTTGTTAAGGTTCTCGCCATCCTGGTTACAAAAAGGACCGTGAGATCCCAGCACCAGTTCACATGGATTCCATACAGTCCTCATGCATGAAGTCCACGATTCTCTTGTCCAGTCCTTTAATATCTATCTACCTCCGGGTGCAGAGGTTCTGAGGTCTTACGATACTGGAACTTCCATTTCTTGATGGTTCTTATGATGTTCCTGGTTCTGTTAATACAGATTCCTATGGCCGTCCTACCAAAATGTAAGGTTCGTCTACAACAGCGCATTTCCAAAGCTCTCAATCCTGGTATCTTCAGCTTTAAGGGTCCATGTTTCACATCCACAAACCGCAAATGGCGACACCAGCATTTTGAGAAGATTTATGGAGTGGCTGGTCTTCTCACAATATGCTGAGTGATCCCTAGAAGTAATCATCCATCCATTTTACTCCGCTTATCCGGGTCCGGGTCGCGGGGGCAGCAGTCTTAGTAGGGAAGCCCAGACTTCCCGGTCCCCGGCCACCTCCTCCAGCTCCACCGGGAGGACACCAAGGCGTTCCCAGGCCAGCTGTGAGACATAGTCCCTCCAGCGTGTCCTAGGTCTGCCCCGGGGCCTTTTCCCGGCTGGGCATCCGGACTAGATACCCGAGCCACCTCAACTGACTCCTCTCGATGTGAAGGAGAAGCGGCTCTACTCTGAGCCCCTCACGGATGGCTGAGCTCCTCACCCTATCTCATGTCACCCCAAAATCTGCATTTATTTCATGTTTACATTTATTATAGTAGAAGTTCTCCGAATCCATGCATCTTCTACCACTTATCCAAGGCTATCCTAAGTGAAGCCCAGCCTTACGTTTCCTCGGCTACATCGTGCAGATCCCGAGGCGTTCCTGAGCCAATTGACAAACACAGACTTGCCAATGTGTCTTCACAAGGTCTCCTACAGGTCGTACGTGCCCTGAACACCTCCCCAGGGAGTCATCCTAACCAGATACCTCAACCACATCATCTGGCTCCACTCAGGAAGAAGGAGCAACGGTTCGACTCAATTCTCCCACATGACAGTGTTCCTCACCGTATCTCTAAGGGAGAGCTCTGGAACCCGACAGAGAAAACTCCTTTCAGCCGCCATCTTGTCCTTTTAGTCATAGGTGACGGTGGGAACATAGATGTGCTTCTGGTGATGTTGAAATGACTACAATGTCATCCGCATCTCTGAAAACTATTCTTACTTTATATCGGTGGTTCTAAATTATTTTCTGTCATGCGGAAATGTTTTCACGCCCCCCCCCCATTTGAAACACTATTAAAAACATATAATATCCATTAATTTATGTGTACTGTACAACAGAAACCTGCGACATTCAAGAAAATGGAGAGCAGCAAAGCATACAAGCTAATTCAAACTGCATGCCGAGTACAACAAAATCTTACATGTTGGCAGGTCTGCACTTATATTCAATGTCCTCCCTGCATCTCATGCCCCCGCATCAACTATTTCTGTGGGCACTGTCACCCAGACAGCGCCCACAGATACTAGAAGTTGCGTTTGAGACCCCGGCTGTACACTGACTACCGGTTACCAACATGTGGTCCATCATTTCTGTACACCAAAAGATGCATGAACGTCCTCTCCTGGTCTTACAGTCGTCAACAAAGTAGTCTGTGGTCTTGGAGGTCCTCGTCACATTTGGTTGGACAACAGGAAGTCATTTGTTTGTGTTTGCCGTCATTTCAAAGAAAAATCACAATGCTTGAGGAGGAAGCAAAGATGACCCCCCCCCTCCCTCACTGGTCTCACCCTTAAAAGGGCCAACGCTCCACTTGCTTTTTCCCACCGTGAAACCTGAGATCAACTTCTAGCCATTCTTGGTCTACACTGCCCGGACCTGAGACGGTTCAAGCCTGAAACTACAATACAACAGACACCTGTTAAAATGACCTTGCTCTTTCAAAATAAAGGCTTTTTTTTACAAGTTTTCTGAGGTCAAAGTTCTGCTATTATGATGTTTTAACCACTTCAGGTCAGCGCTGGCGTGACGGGGACATCGTTGACCTCGTTTTAGAAACACTTTGACCTCCCAGGTTCTCCTCTAAGCTGACCACGCCTCACTTTGACGCTATGGGGGGTCCAACAAGTCACCAAATGCTTGCCAGTTGGTGCCTGCTGGAGGTGGGAGGTTGTGGAAGTGGGGGTGATAACTGGGATAGTGAGAAGAAGAGGAGGATGAAGGTGAAGAAAAGATAAGTGGTTGTCATGACAGCAATGACTTAAAGCATTTTTTTAAAGCAAGAAGAAGGAAAAGGGGTTGAGGAGGGAAAGCAGCAGTCCAGTCGGATCTGATTACATAACAGCACCACTGGACTCCAAGCCCCGGGTCTGCACCAAAGAAGAAAAAAACACTTCAAGAGGCCTTTTGAAACTACAGGCTGACCTCAGATCAGCTTAAACTACACCACTCATCCTCTATGCAAGGACGTTCTCACTCAGGTCAGCACGCAAGACCACGCCTGCACCGCCCAAATCTTCATCATCATCATCCTCAAAGACTACCCCCCCCCCCCCCAGACAAAAAACATCTCCATCACTTTAACCATGAGACGACAATACGATGCTGCTGTGGCGCACCAAAGCCGTAACACGCACGCGCAGAGGGCTGAGAAGAGGAGGTCCGTTGGCGCCATCAAGCCGCCCCTAATCACGGCATGGACATCTGTCCTCGTGCGGGCGTCGTGTATAGAGATGCACGCGCAACCCGCCTCCATATTAAAACACCGAGGACACAACAAGTGTACTTGGACCGGGTAGCTCCGGTCCGGAGTGGTGACTCACCTGAAGGCCGACAGACGCGCCGCGGTGTCCCGCTCGACAAGGGCGGCCGATGTCTGAAAACAATGCAGAGCTCCGAGCCTCCTCTTCCTCTCCTCCTCTTCTTCCTCACCCCGCCCCCGCAGCCTCAACACACACCGGACTGCAGAGCCGGAGAGATGCGCTCACTTCTTACACCGCGTAGCACCGGTGGGGCGGTACCGAGTTGCACCTCCAACCGCTAAATGGGTCGTTTTCTCGTGGGGAGAAAGCAAACGGTTACCACTTGACGGTCGGGAGAAAATTGCCATCAGTTAATAGTTGATTAAGAGGCTGTTTTGCAAGATACAATATGTTTAATGTGTCCACCAGCTGTCCGACGGGGGCGGTGAAGACAGGACCGCTATAAGCATGCTCTTACGTCACGTGATCACTGCGACGTAACAGCTACTAAAGTGAGCACACTTTCGTGTACTAAGGTGGCTCGCTAGCTAATACTGCTAACTTCGATATGAATCATTCAAACGACTACAACTCACGTCAAAAACACTTTGGATTCATACATATAAAATGAATCATTCATACTGCCACAGTTAAAACACACAAATCGATCTGCTTGCGTGGTTTTGGTTAGCAAATGTGCCACACAATCATGTTTGTCGTGACACCTTTTTAAAATAATCTTCATGACCAACACTCCCTTTCATATACCACTACCTTTGACAAAAATACACCCGAGGACAGTCTGAATATTTGTAATTCGTTTTTTGTTGCTTATTGAGACTGAAAGTTTACGTTCACTGATCGCTAATAAATTAAACAGTACCCAACCACAATCTCTCCACCCGCCCGGGCAGCAGTGTAAAGATATGAAGCGCTTCCACTCCCAAAATCAGTGAGAGGGAATGAGGCAGTAGGGAGGAGGAGGAGGAGAAGGAGGGGGAGGAGGAAAGGTCTGCGGAGATTGGATGATGTCAAACAGGCTGATGGTGAAAAGTAAAACGCTTAGTAAAATGTAGCTGGGTTTTTTTTAGTCTAAAAAGACACAGCTTCTCATTAAGGTCACATGACCGTGACCTCACCAAGGTAACACAATGCAACATCCTAACATGTGCTGGGTCACAGTTCATCTATGACACTAAAATGGCGTTATTTTCCCTCATAGTATGACAACTTTGTTCTAGCAAAATTGCTACTTTTTTCCTTTTATATTTTGACTTTATTCTTGTAATTTTCTATTCGATTTCTTTTGGTAAATGTTCTTCTTGTAATTCTGACTTTATTCCGATAATATTTTGCCTTTATTCTTGTAACATTGCAACTTTTTTCAACCTAATTTTCCAACGTAAACTTTATTTCTTGTTTTGTTTGTAAAAAAAACCAAAAAATTTAATTAAAATTAAAAAAAATGTATTCTCATATTACCAGTTTATTCCCATAATGTTGCAATTTTTTTCTCATTAGAATATGATGTAAATTTTTTTCACAAAAATTTGAATATATTTTATTTTGTCATATTTCATGTCTCTGCAATGAATATTATATAATAATATATGAATATTCCTCAAAATATTACAAATTTATTCTTCTACAATTGTGACTTTTTGTCTTAATATTTTGACTTTATCCTCACAAAATTACAGCAGTTTTTGCCAATTTTTTCTGTTGTTTTTCTTTCAAGTTAAACTTTTTTCTTGTAAATTTTCTCCTTGTAATAATTATGCAGATCAAAATCTGTTGTGGGGACTCCGTAATCAGGAAAAAGCCAAAAGAAACAAACCAAATTACTTTTTTTATTTATTTTTATTTTATTTTTTTATTTATTTTTTATTTATTCCCAAGTTTATTTGTATTTTATTTATTATTTATTTATTCCCAAAGTTTGACTTTATTCTTGTTCTTGTATTATTTCTATGCAAGGTAATTTTCCAAAATTCACAACTTTGTTGTTTGTATGTTTTGTTTGCTTGTTATGACATTACATAACAAACAAAATGAAAAAAAAAATGAAAATGTTTTCTTGAAAATTTCAAAGACGACATTTTTTATTCTCCTAATATGACCAGTTTATGCCCATAAAATTCCTATTTTGACTGGCGTCTTGTAAAATTAGTCATTTTTGTTCATATTCTTGTAACATTGTAACTTTTTCACAACCTGACTTTCCAAACATTACACCGTTACTGCTTGTTTTATTTGTTTTTCATAATATTAGGAATTTCAAAAAGCATTTTTCAAATATTTTTTCTTGACTATTTCAACTCCTTACTCCTAAAAAATGACATCATGTCCCAAGGTTATTCCCATAAAATCCTTTTTAAAAGGATGTTATTTTTCCTCGGAATGTTACAACGTTATTCTGGGAAACTTTTGACTTTTTCTCATTTGATTTCGCCTTTTTTTTCATCGTATTTGGACTTTGTTCAGGTGAAATGACTGCTTATCTTTTCTTTTTTTGTACATCGTCTAGTAAAAGTTGAGTGTAAAGTTGAACGTCAACTTGTTGCTTGGCAACGAGTGTCAGAGCCCACTCACTCAGGTGTGTGTTTGTGTGTGTGTTTGTGTGTGTGGGCGGCCAGCAGGCATGGAGGGAAAAAGCTTCTACTTGTGGCAACTCTCCTTCTCAAACGCTTTTACATGGAGGCACGTTTCCATGGTGACGGCGCCGGGATGCCAAAGTTGCTGGGAAGAGGAAGAGAGGGTCAGAGCCGGCGAGTGGCGTGTGGGCGGGCCCTCGGGGGGGGTTATATTTGGATGTGTTTAGGCCCGTGAAGATCTCCGGATGAGCTATCGAATATTCCAGAAGGCCAGGAAAAGCTTGATGGGGCTTAGATTTAACCCTCAGACAAGATGTTCCACTCCAACGTCATGTCTGCCAACTCGTCGGACTAGAGTACTAGTATGCAGTACTATACAGTACATTCAAAGTACTTCTCTGCATCATATTTCATGGGCATGTCATTGAAGTGCAATACTAGCGATGAGAATACACTCTCTCTCTTGTTGTGATTGAGCCAAGGTCTCACAGAGAGTTGTTGGCATGACGACAGGACTCTTCTAACATTGTATCCAGGAAGCACACACACAGGAACAAACACATACATAACTGACTAATATTACTATTATTATCACTCTATGCTGCTTTTTTCACTATTTTTTTCCCCTAAAATTTGCAAATATTGCAAAATTTTGTCATATTAGTAGCTTTTTTTTAACCCAACTTATTAAAAATGACTTCATTTTGATTGTTGTTTTTAATTTTAAATAGAAATATTATCATATCATCAATTTCACTCATTTTTTCTTCAATTATTTTCTTTTTTTTTCTTTCATATTTCAATTCTTTGCTATGAATTTTCCTGGTAATTTTCCTGGTATGAAAAAGTTTATATATATATATATATATATAATATTTTCAATTTCTTATATTTCAAGTTTAAAGTACCGTCATTTTATATTATTATTATTATTATTGTAATATTAATATTATTATTACAATATTATTGTAATAATTGTATTATTTTTTCGATTTTGAATTATATTTTAAAACATATTTTATATCATATGTGATTAATATGTGTTGTGTCTTTTACATTTGTATAAAATATTTTTATATAATAGTTATAATATTCTTAAAATATATTTATGTCACATATGACCCTTGTGAGGAAAAAGCGGTAGAAAAAGAATGAAAATGTATGAATGAATATTTTTTTCTTTCATATTTCAATATTTCAATTCTCTGCTATGAATTTTCCTGTTATGAAAAAGTTTGTATATATATATATATATATTGTATATATATATATTGTGTATATATATATATATATTGTGTATATATATATAATATTTTCAATTACTTATATTTCAAGTTTAAAGTACCGTCATTTTATATTATTATTATTATTGTAATATTAATATTATTATTACAATATTATTGTAATAATTGTATTATTTATTAGATTTTGAATGATCATATTTTAAAACATATTTTATATCATATGTTGTTATTATGTATTACATATTTCTTACATTTTTATATAATATTTTTATATAATAGTTATAATATTCTTAAAATATATTTATGTCACATATGACCCTTGTGAGGAAAAAGCGGTAGAAAATGAATGAATGGTATTTTTTTCTTTCATATTTCAATTCTCTGCTATGAATTTTCCTGGTATGAAAATGAAAAAGTTTGTATATATACATATATTTTCAATTTCTTATATTTCAAGTTTAAAGTACTGTCATTTTATATTATTATTATTATTGTAATATTAATATTATTATTACAATATTATTGTAATAATTGTATTATTTATTAGATTTTGAATGATCATATTTTAAAACATATTTTATATCATATGTTGTTATTATGTATTACATATTTCTTACATTTTTATATAATATTTTTATATAATAGTTATAATATTCTTAAAATATATTTATGTCACATATGACCCTTGTGAGGAAAAAGCGGTAGAAAATGAATGAATGAATGAATGGTATTTTTTTCTTTCATATTTCAATTCTCTGCTATGAATTTTCCTGGTATGAAAATGAAAAAGTTTGTATATATATATATATTTTCAATTTCTTATATTTCAAGTTTAAAGTACTGTCATTTTATATTATTATTATTATTGTAATATTGTATTATTTTTTAGATTTTTAATGATCATATTTTAAAACATATTTTATATCATATGTGATTATTATGTATTACATATTTTTACATTTTTATATAATATTTTTATATAATAGTTATAATATTCTTAAAATATATTTATGTCACATATGACCCTTGTGAGGATAAGCGGTAGAAAGTGAATGAATGAATGAATGAATGTTCTTATCATTACTCATATATTTGTAGATATTTTTATATTATAGTTATAATAATTATATTATAGTTATAATAAAGTAAAAAAGCCCTAAAATAGAGAAAAATGGTTGTAATTTGATAGCATGAATGATGAAATATGTCTCCATGAGCTGCTCTACTGCTCTCATATTTCACCAAGCGCTCCTCCCCGAGATGGCAAACGTTGATGGTGACGAGCGTTAGCATGGGCACACTTACACACTTCAAGTGTGCACTCAGAAGTGTTGAGTGCACTCTAAAGTGTGCGAGTGCTCCAGTCAAGACCCAACACAAGACCTGAGAGAAAACTTCATTCAAAGATGACAGCGATAGAGAGGCGGACGGAGACAGGAAGGAAGTAGCGGTGCCTCCAAAATAAAAGCGACGAGGGGTGATGAAGTAACCTCAAGGTGTTCAGTAGCGTGTGGAAAAGCCGCTGATCTCCAACCTGTGGATGCTTCTCTGGTTGCTGAACGAGGTTCTGCTGATGCGACTGCTGGGACTTCCTTCTTTGCTCAGCCACACTTTCCTGACAACACACACACACACACAAACACACACACACAAACATGGACGTCAGACCTCACATCTGGAGCACTCGGGGTAACATCTGTGTGTAGATTAGAGGAGATTGGAGAGGATCAGGGTCAGGTCAGAATAACGCCATCTCATCTTTGTGGTGCCCACATCAGATGGCCTACATTCTTCTCTCTCATTGGTCAGATTCACCCACTACACACACACACATACACACACACGCACATGGCATTACATGTTAGGAACTCTTAAGCGGATGTTTTTTACTGTCAACAAACATGAGTATCATCAAATGATGGATAGAAACACCAAGAATCATGGATCCATCAGGCTAGTGGTTAGCACATTGGCCACACAGTCAAGAGACATGGGTTCGATTCTCCACTTGGCATCTCTGGAGTCTGTGGAGTTTGCATGTTCTCCCCGTGCGTGTGTGGCTTTTATCCAGGTACTTGGTAATGGTTGTTTGTCTATATGTGCCCTGTGATTGGCTGGCCACCAGTCCAGGGTGTACCCCGCCTCTCGCCCAATGACAGCTGGGATAGGCTCCAGCATAAATGCGACCCTCGTGAGGATAAGCGATATAGAAAATGGATGGATGGAACCATCAGGCTTCTTCATCTCACTTTATAATGAGTCTTTACTGAGAACTCAAAGAACTCATGAGTCAAGTAGTTACTGAGGAACTAAGGCATATAAATGTAGAGTAGTTACTGGGGAACTAAGGCATATACAGCATATACATAAAAGACATATAAATGTAGAGTAGTTACTGAAGAATTAAGGCATTTACGGCATATACATATAAGGCATATATATGTAGAGTAGTTACTGTGGAACTAAGGCATATAAATATAGAGTTACAGAGGAACTAAGGCATATAAATGTAGAGTAGTTACTGAAGAACTAAGGAATTTACAGCATATACATATAAGGCATATATTTGTAGAGTAGTTACTGTGGAACTAAGGCATATAAATATAGAGTTACAGAGGAACTAAGGCATATACATGTAGAGTAGTTACTGGGGAACTAAGGTATACAACTGTAGAGTAGTTACAGAGGAACTAAGGCATATAAATGTAGAGTAGTTACTGAGGAACTAAGGCATATAAGTGTAGAGTAGTTACTGAGGAACTAAGGCGTATACATGTAGAGTAGTTACTGGGGAACTAAGGCGTATAAATGTAGAGCAGTTACTGGGGAACTAAGGCGTATAAATGTAGAGTAGTTACTGGAGAACTAAGGCATATAAATGTAGAGTAGTTACTGAGGAACCAAGGCGTATAAATGTAGAGTAGTTACTGGGGAACTAAGGTATACAAATGTAGAGTAGTTACTGGGGAACTAAGGCATATAAATGTAGAGTAGTTACTGGAGAACTAAGGCATATAAATGTAGAGTAGTTACTGAGGAACTAAGGCGTATAAATGTAGAGTAGTTACTGGGGAACTAAGGCATATAAATGTAGAGTAGTTACTGAGGAACTAAGGCATATACATGTAGAGTAGTTACTGAAAAACTAAGGCATATAAATGTAGAGTAGTTACTGAAAAACAAAGGCATATACATGTAGAATAGTTACTGAGGAACTAAGGCATATAAATGGAGAGTAGTTACTGGGAACCAATGCATAAAAATGTAGAGTAGTTACTGAGGAACTAAGGCATATACATGTAGAGTAGTTACTGAAAAACTAAGGCATATACATGTAGAATAGTTACTGAAAAACGAAGGTATATACATGTAAAGTAGTTACTGGGGAACTAAGGCATATAAATGTAGAGTAGTTACTGAGGAACAAAGGCATATACATGTAGTTACTGAAGAACTAAGGCATATAAATGTTGAGTAGTTGCTGAGGAACTAAGGCATATAAATGTTGAGTAGTTACTGAGGAACTAATGATGAACAAATGAAGAAATAACGATTAACTACTGACGTACATACATTTAGGGAACATAAATGTAGTTAATGAGGAACTAATGAGTAACTAACGAGTAGAGTAGTTACTGAGGAACGAAGGCACATAGGTTTAGAGTAGTTAGTGAGGAAGTGGTTAGGGTTGGCAAGGTTGGTTCCTCAGTAACTACTGTCATTTTGTGTGTTCTTTATTTCCTGATGCTCAACTTTTTTCACACAGGGCGAAAAAATTTCCTTTCAAGCCCCACCCCCACCCCTGCGCCCCCGGCCAGCTGTTTCACAGGCTCCACAGGAAGTGAGGTCGTGGCAGAGGAAGGCGGAGTCGGCAAGAACCACACCAGCTTGGAAAAAAACACCAGAAAAAGCTTCCATAGATCTATACTTATAGATATACACATACCTAGATAGATTTTAGCCCGGGTCAAGTTAGCTCCACCCGGCTGCAGCAGCAAAGAGTTGAAACCAAACGCCACAGATGAAGATATCACACAGGGGTGTCCAAAGTGCGGCTGTCTAAAAATATAATTTAGCAAGGACACTAAAACCAAACAAAAAGTTGGAATTTTACAAGAATAAATTCAAATTAAAAAAAAACTTTTATAAGAATAAAGAGGAAAAAGTCATATTCTGACAAGAAAAACCCGGATGTTCTACACATTTTCATTCAAGTAACTTTTAGAATCCTGCACGTTCACACACACACACACACACACACACATATACATACGCTTCATTTGGCGCCAACGAGGCCCAAAGAGGCTGATATGCAGGTAAACGCTGCCCTCTGGTGGCAACAACCAGTAATGCAGGGTAGAGCAGTAAGAGGGCGTTGTTTATATCGTGTTCTCCTCCTTTTGGGAGAGGAAGTAACATGCTGCTCGTGCACTCACATCTCCTCCACCACGTCGGAAGGGCCCTGGACCTGACCCACCACCGTCCCGCTTCTGGTGTTCTTCACCCAGCCCACCACACCCAGACGCTCCGCCTCCTTCTCAGTGTACTGCATGCAGGACATAGCAACACTCACTCATACGGCATACTGTAGTATATACTGCGTAAATATAGGTGATAATAATTTCATACATTCAATATTATAGCATGAACAATACTGTATAATAAGGGTTTCTTAATGAAACATAAAAAGGGTGCAAAGTGCTGGAGGGCCATCTTGTCATATTACAACTTCTCATCATAACAGTTTTTCTTTCTCTATTTTTTCTCCTTTTTTGGTCCATTTTAAACTTTTTTCGTCATATTCTGACATATTCTTGGAACATTGCAATATTTCTTGTAAAATGACACAATTTTTCTCCTTAAATTACATTTACTTATAATATTATGAATTTTATCCAGTAAAATTGACAAATAAACCATAATAAAAATAAGTAATGATATGTAATAATGATTTATTTTAATCAAATAAATACATTCAATAATATGTTATTTTTTTATTACTAAGTTTTAAATACTAATAAATTCTTTTTATTTTATTAAAAATAAAAAAGTTTTAATAAATTCATAAATATATAAAAATGTACATTTAATTCATTATTTTTCATAATAATTTCCATTATAGATAAAAATGATTTTTATGAAAGAAAGAAATTCAACAATATGTAATGTAATTATTTATTATAAAATAAACTTATTTGATTTTATTAAAAATAAAAAATATATTTGAATAAAATGTTAAATAAATAAAAAATACATTTAATACATCGGCATTTATTTGTTTCGCCGTCCTGATTATGGAGTTGCCACAGTTGATCTTTTGATTTGCATACTGATTTAATAAATACATTTCATAATATAAAATAATTATTTCCTATAAAATAATTAAATTAAATATGAATTTTAATTAAATAAATACATTCGGTAATACATAATAATTATTTTTATTGAAATAAATAAATTCAATATTATATAATAATTACTTATACATACAATAACATATAATAATTATTTTTATTCTAATAAATACATTCAATAATATACAAAATTTGTTATTATAAATAAATACATTCAATACTATATATTATATATATATAATACTAAGTATTATTTTTTCATATAAATAAACATAACAATGACTTTTATCAAATAAATACCTGCAATATTATATAATCATTATTTGGAATAAAATAACTAAATAAAATAATAATAAAAATAATTTTAAATCAAATAAATACAGTGAATAATATGTAATAATGAGTTGTAATAAATGGAATAATACTAATGATTTGTACTCAAATAAATACATTGGTTATATATATATATATATATATATATATATATATATATATATATATATATATATATATATATATATATATATATATATATATATATATATATATATATATATATATATATATATATATATATATATATATATATATATATATATTAGGTATATAGAGAACATAACATAACTCACCATCCTGAAGCAGACTCCTGCCACAAAGAAGAAGAAAAGAACTAGTTAGTGTTTCTCCTCAGCAACTTGTGTGCTGGCTTCTAATTTAAGAAGTGGATCATTTGACTGCTGCCACACACACACACACACACACACACCAGCAAAGGCTGAGCAAGTAATACAACTGAGCAAAGAAACACACCTTGAACATGACCAAATACTTCAAAATCCACAGACACCAGCCCACTTCCTGTTGACATGTTGACAGGAGACGTCAGGCCTGCAAAGAGGAAGAGGAGGAAAAGGAGGGTGAAGCCTGCGTGGCCTGCCACTTTTTTGCTTAGTGTGTGTGTGTGTGTGTGTGTGTGTGCTTGTGATGTCATGGCCATAAGTCCAGTTGAGCTAGTGGTCTTTGTAGTCCATTAAAACTACAAACATGTCTACCAGATGAACCAACGAGTGTGTGGTGCCACAACTATGATACGTACAGTATGTGAAACTTTTATCACTTTTCCTTATTAAACAATAGGTCATATATGTCATATATATATATAAAATAAAATAATAATAATAACTTTTAATCAAATAAATACAGTGAATAATATGTAATAGAGTTGTAATAAATGAAATAGTACTAATGACTTTTACTCAAATAAATACATTAGTTATATATATACGTATATATATATATAGTTTAATAAAGTGCATGTATGTATATATATATATATATGTATGTATATATATATATATACAAAGACAATAAAATAAGAATTTTTAATCAAATAAATACAGTGAATAATATGTAATAATGAGTTGTAATAAATGAAATAATACTGACTTTTACTCAAATAAATACATTGGTTTTATATATATATATATATATATATATATATATATATATATATATATATATATATATATATATATATATATATATATAGTTTAATAAAGTGCATACTCGTGTATAGCAGTTCATTGTATATATGTATACACTATGTATACTGCATATATACAGTATATACTAGGTTTCAACGGTCATAAATGATAACAGTTCCCCCAACTTGCCACTAGATGTCAGCACTTCCACACTGTGAGCGGCCAGACAGACGTCGTTACTGGAGCATCCAAACGTCACATCACGTGACTGAGTCATGTGGCGTCATGACCATGACGACATAAGACAACAGGGGCGTGGTCGTGCTGTGACGTCAGCGCCACGTTGGAGACTCATCGGAGCCATTTGGATGTTATTGGTGCTTTCTAATGGCTTTCAGTTAAAATCACAGTCTGGTCTGATGGACGTCTTGAGCGCCACCTTTCTGCCGCTTGTGGTAATGACAAGAACAACCACACCACCGGCCTTCTAGTCTCAGGTACTTGGTTACTTGGTTAGGAAGTTTTGACTCCATACCAGGAAACTGAAAATGGTAAGGATGAAATTGTGTATACACACACACACACACACACACGTGCGTATTTTACCCTCATCCTATGTTCTCAGCTGTGTGTGTGTGTGTGTGTGTGCGTTTACACTTGGTTGAGCCTTCTGTTCAGCGTGCAGTCGCTCCCAGTGAGCTGCGTTTTTAGGTCGCAGTGTTCTTTCTGCTGCACACACACACACACACACACACAGTTACGCAGCTACGTCCGATGCTGTGTGCTATTAGGCAGTGAGTTTGGGTGGGTGGGGGGTTGGTGTACATGTATGGGTGCATGTGCATGTGCACATGCTGCATGTGTGTGTGTGTGTGTTTAAGTAGTCCCAAAGCTCCTGTCATGCATATGGACGCAAAGCAAAACTGAGAGCCAGTGTGTGTGTGTGTGTGTGTGTGTGATGCTGGAGGGCTCACAGCCTCCACTGCTGCGTAACATGTCCCCTCCTTTTAGTAATGTCACCCCACACAAGCTCACACACACACACACACACACACACACTAATGTGAAAACACAAAAAGTCAACTTTGACTTTTAACATCAGGGATCTTGTGTTTTTTTTTCCAAGGGAACAATTCCTTTTTATTTTAATGACATTACTTCTTTTTTCATTCATTTTTACTCATTTTATGATTGTATACTACATATCATCCCATGCATGCGCCAGATATACTGCTGTGTAGTACATTTATACTTCATGTATCACATATATATTACATCTATATCAGTCATGATGTGCTATATATATATCACTATATTGACACTTACTATGGTACTCATTGTGTCATTGGATGCTCATATCATCTTGTATTTCGGTACGTGACAAAAATTAATTATTTTTTTTTAAAAAAACTAAATACAAATTAATAAAAATTAATAAAAAAATTAATAAATAAAATAAATTTGCTAAATACAAGGATGAAGAGTCTTGAACCAGTCATGATGTGCTATATATATATCACTATATTGACACTTACTATGGTACCCATTATGTCATTGGATGGTCATATCACCTTGTACTTTGGTACGTGACAAACAATTTAAAAAATTAAAAAAAATGTTAAAAAACTAAAAAATGATTTTATAAAAATTAATAAATTTAATTAATAAATAAAATAAATTTGCTAAATACAAGGATGAAGAGTCTTGAACCAGTCATGATGTGCTATATATATATCACTATATTGACACTTACTATGGTACCCATTATGTCATTGTATGGTCATATCACCTTGTACTTTGGTACGTGACAAACAATTTAAAAAATTAAAAAAAATGTTAAAAAACTAAAAAATGATTTTATAAAAATTAATAAATTTAATTAATAAATAAAATAAATTTGCTAAATACAAGGATGAAGAGTCTTGAACCAGTCATGATGTACCATATATATCACTATATTGACACTTACTTTTGTACCCATTATGTCACTGTATGGTCAAATCACCTCATACTTTGGTACGTGACAAAAAATTAAAAAATTTAAAAAATGTTAAAAAACTAAAAAATGATTTTATAAAAATGTATAAAATAAATTAATGAATAAAATAAATTTGCTAAATACAAGGATGAAGAGTCTTGAACCAGGCATGATGTGCTATATACGTATATCACTATATTGACATTTACTATGGTACCCATTATGTCACCGGATGCTCATATCACCTCCTACTTTGGTACGTGACAAAAAATACATAAAAATACCAAAAAATAGCACCGAAGAGTATCACCCTAAGAGGATGTTTACGACTACACTACCCACAATTCTTGTATGGTATAGAGTTTACAGAGAATGTTGTTTAGGTTTGAGGGAATTGTTGTGAGGTTTACTTATCAGGCTTGATGGTGGGTGGGTGACGGAGTGGGTCATGTGACTAACAATGTGTCAGGTGTGGGGGGTTGGTTGTTGGCTCATGGCAACACATTATGTTAATCATTGTTCTAGATGCTAACGTGTCTGCGTGTTAATGCCATGGCAGCCTTAATCAGGACGTACACGCACACGCACACATAGACACGGTGAGGAAAGGGTTAATGTAGTCAGCTGAGCTGAGTGGAACACAAGTGACGTTTGATGACAAAACATATTCCATGAGTAGAGGAACGCTAATCCAGCTAAAGCTAAACTGCTAACGTTTCTTTGTACTGCCCCCTGCCGGTCTGGTGGATAAAATTAGATTTTTTTATTGTACCTTATTGTACCATATTGGAAAAATAAAATGAATGAACATATTAGATTACACTAATTTGCCTTGTCATGTCTACTTAGCATATACTACAGTAATCCCTCGTTTATGCCGGCTAATTGCTTCCAGACCCGACCGTGATAAGCGAACCGCCTGCAAAGTAGGATTCCTTATTCATACATGGAATATTTCCATAGTTATTGCATAGAAAACCTGTTTACAACCTTCTAAATACAGGTTTTAACATTATAGCCATAATAAAAGAAAATAAGACATATAAGACAAACAAAATCTGTTTAGAACTTTCTAAATATACTTTTTAACCTTATTAGAGCCCTCAACATGAAATAGCACCCCTATAGTCACATTTACATTCCTATTACCCAATATAGTAGACGTAATAAGAGAAACTAAGACATAGAAAACTAGTTTATCACCTTCTAAATATGCTTTTTGACCTTATTAGAGCCCTCTGGACATGAAATAACACCCCTATTGTCACTTCTACACTCCTATTACCCAATATATTTGCCATAATAAGAAAAAATAAGACATATAAGACACAAAAAAAATCTGTTTTGCACCTTCTATATTTTTTAACCTCATTAGCGTCCTCTAGACATACAATAGCACCCCTATAGTCACATTTACATTCCTATTACCCAATATTGTAGACGTAATAACAGAAAATAAGACATAGAAAACTAGTTCATCACCTTCTAAATATGCTTTTTGACCTTATTAGAGCCCTCTAGACATGAAATAACACCCCTATAGTCACGTCTAGGTCAAGTCTGGTGTTCTTGTTATTGTAATGCCTTGAAAGGGAAAATCATTCACATTAGAATTATTCATTATGATTATTGATATTATTATCAATAATAGTTTAATAATAATAATACGTTTTTTCTTTCTTTTGTTAATTAAATTAGAAATTTCATGTTGAGGATAAGCGATATAGAAAATGGATGGATGGAAGTTTGGTGCTTGTGTGTCTGACCCAACATTACAGTAACATTACTGACACCTAGTGACCGGTATGGAATACTACATATCACTCATAACATATTTGAATGTGTCTTTTGAATGCCGTATATTTTTATTTGACCTCATTTAGCCAATGTTACTGCCTGAAAAATATTAATTTAGGTCAAAAATGTGCTTAATAATTATTATTAAATTATTAAATTATTAAATTATTAAATTATTAAATTATTAAATTATTAAATTATTAAATTATTAAATTATTAAATTATTAAATTATTAAATTATTAAATTATTAAATTATTAAATTATTAAATTATTAAATTGTTAAATTATTAAATTATTAAATTAATACATTAATACATTAATACATTAATACATTAATATTGAACCACAAACAGCATGTGTAGACTTCAACAAAGTGCTTTGTTTTGGATGTGAGCATCAAAACAAAGCAAGCAGATGTCATGAAGACGTTTCTTCTTTTGTGGCCGAAACGCTTGCCCCGCCGCCCCCCTCCTTCATGACCCCTGTGTGACCCCTGGATTGATCCTTCATAACTCGGCTAAAGGCTGAAGTGGAGGTCAAGGAGCTTACGGAGCGTTGAGGTTAAGAAGCGTTGCTGAGACACCAATGTTTACATATTTTTAGGATTGTAGCACATTTCACACAAATATCTAAAACAATAGAAAGCCGTAATAATAATAGTAATAATAAAGCTCCGTCTTGCTTGTGATATAAAAAAAACTAAAAAGAAGCTACAAAAAAGAGATTGTTACCACGACAACCAAGACACAATGGTAATGCAAAAATACTAAAATGGTGGCTCCGTCTTGTTTGTGACAATTTAAAAAAAGACGCCAAAAGAAGTATCAGAAGGATTCGTACTTTTTCGGTTTTCTACACACGTTTTGTCAGACATTCATTCTGGTGGCCAGACAAACAACCATTCACACTCACATTCATACCTATGGACAATTTGGAGTCGTTAATTAACCTAGCATGTTTTTGAATGTGGGAGGAAACCGGAGTACCCGGAGAAAACCCACGCATGCACGGGGAGAACATGCAAACTCCACACAGAGATGGTCGAGGGTGGAATTGAACCCTGGTCTCCTAGCTGTGAGGTCTGCGTGCTAACCACTCGACCGCCGTGCCGCCGTGGCTCAGTCTTGTTTGTGACAATTAAAAAAAGACGCCAAATGAAGCATCAGAAGGATTCGTACTTTTTGGTTTTCATGTTTTCTACACACGTTTTGTCAGACATTCATTCTGGTGGCCAGCCAATCACAGGGCACATATAGACAAACAACCATTCATACTCACATTTATACCTATGGAAAATTTGGAGTCGCTAGTTAACCTAGCATGTTTTTGGAAGTACCCGGAGAAAACCCACACATGCACGGGGAGAACATGCAAACTCCACACAGAGATGGCCGAGGGTGGAATTGAACCCTGGTCTCCTAGCTGTGAGGTCAGACAGCGTCCATAAAAATGGTTGTGAGTACTTCTTCATGCTCGTGTTTCATTGGTTCTATTTGTGTTCTATTGTCTCGGTCGACCGGTTCTATTTGTGTTCCCGTGTTTACGGTTCTGCTCGCTCGAGTCCACGTTAGGCCGGGTGTTCCCTCCTCTGTGTTTTCCGGCCGAGCGGTTCCGACTCGCCGTCCTCCTGCCGCGTCCGCTCGGCTGAACTCCGCCTGAACCTTCCCTTGAACCCTGCATGAACTCGGCTAAACTGACCCATTAATCTACTTTGGATTAAAGCTGTACGGTGGCCCGCGAGGAACGTGTCGGCCCGGTTCTGCTCGGCGGAAACCGTCGTGACGTGCACGTCCACTGACACAGAAGATGAGATTACATGTGCAGATGAATAAAAAAATGTATAAAATCTTCTCGAATGCTTTCTAAAGTTAGCCTATTGGAATAATATATTAATAATAAATAATATATAATAATATATTTGTTATGAAATGACTTTTCTTTCCTGTTTGTTTACATTTCTCTTGGCATCACACTCCATTAACGTCAAGTCATGGCTTATGATGATGGACACTACGATGAGGTTAAAACCTTCTCTTCAGGATATCCATCATTTCAATAATTGCTAATAAATATACAAATAAATACAAAAATAAAATAAAAAAAAATAAGAATACATTGAAGGTATTTGCTCATATTTTGGCTAGCTAACAATAAAGTTAAAATCAAGCACATAGTTTATGAAGATGTTTTTTAATAACAACTATGAGCTTGATTTTAAATTTATTGTTAGCTAGCCAAATATGAGAAAATACCTTCAATGTATTCTTTTTTTTTTTTTTAAAGAATACATTTTTTTATTGTTAGCTAGCCAAATATGAGCAAATACCTTCAATGTATTCTTATTTTTTTAAGAATATTTTTTTTTATTGTTAGCTAGCCAAATATTATCAAATACCTTAAATGTGCTGGAGCCTATCCCAGCTGTCTTCGGGCGAGAGGCGGGGTACACCCTGGACTGGTGGCCAGCCAATCATAGGGCACATATAGACAAACAACCATTCACACTCACATTCATACCTATGGACAATTTGGAGTGGCCAATTAACCTAGCATGTTTTTGGAATGTGGGAGGAAACCGGAGTACCCGGAGAAAACCCACACATGCAAACTCCACACAGAGATGGCCGAGGGTGGAATTGAACCCTGGTCTCCTAGCTGTGAGGTCTGCGTGCTAACCACTCGTCCGCCGTGCCGCCATTCCAAAAACATGCTAGGTTAATTAGCCACTCCAAATTGTCCATAGGTATGAATGTGAGTGTGAATGGTTGTTTGTCTATATGTGCCCTGTGATTGGCTGGCCACCAGTCCAGGGTGTACCCCGCCTCTTGCCTGAAGACAGCTGGGATAGGCTCCAGCACCCTGCGCGACCCTCGTGAGGAAAAGCGGTCGAAAATTAATGAATGAATGTATTTATACGGTGAGTACAGCCTGTATAATACAGTAGTGGTTAGTATTTTTACATGACTTCCTCCACCGCCTTTCAGAATAAAAGACTAATTCCTTTATAATTGCTATAAAAAGTGTTCATTCGGAGACCTACCCCTGTGCCCCCCCAACACACACACAGTTCCATCAATGTAGGTCAGTGTGTGAGCACCCCCAGAGATGTGTGTGTGTTTGAAGGAAGGGGGGGTGGGGGGGTAAACATCCCACAATGATGAATCAAGCAAATGTTTTGATGTGTAACGGACGCTTCTCTGCCTGGGGCGTCAACCTGACGTCCCCCCCCTCCTCCCTTAACCCCTGCTCTTCACTGGGGTGATGACGCCTCCATGTACTGTGTGTGCGTGTGGGAAAAAGGTTGGAGGTGTGGGGGGGGTGTTGTATGTTGTATGTGTGTGGCATGCTGTGGGCGGAGCCTGGTGAAGTACAGTTCTATTATTAGCCGTAAACTCTGGCTGACCCCAAAGCCAGCAACTGATTTAGTCTCAGGGCTCCGTCTGTAAAACAACGCAATCATCATATCATCATCTAAGGAGCCTTCTGCTCTCCTGGAGGGGGGGGGGGGGGCTTATGTACCTAACACGCTTTGACAGGAAGTCCTTCTTTGCCACCCGCTTGCATAAAAGGTAAACTTCATTTGGCGTCACATGACCGCCACACCATCATCAAATGATGCCATGTCTGAATGCGCACGTCATTCTTACCTGGAGTCCAGAGGTTCTCCGCCGACATCCTGCGAGTTCGTCCTCGAGGACCGGCGGTGGGCGCGGCCTTCAAAAAGCAAGATATGACAGAGGTCAGACGTGGACCGGCTGCAGAGGTGAAGGACGCGGCGGCGGAGACGGCGAGGCGGCGCACGCTTGACGAGACGCTTCATGTGGACAGACAAGTCCTGTCACATCTCCTCATCTTGGAGCTCAAACTTTTCCAAGAATTATTTGACCTCCCGTCTCCTCCGAGTGACCTTCATGGAGGACGTGGGAGATGTGGGGGACGTGGGTACGACCAAGAAGGTAACCAAGATCCTAAACACCGGGAAGACGTGTTGCTTCCAATCAGCGTCACAATGCAAACAGGAAGCTAGAAAAAAAAGAAAAAAAAAGTAACAGAATAAAGTTAATATGTATGTTTTGTATTACTGTTACCATGACAACCAAGACACAATGGTAACGCAGCCATAAGACGCATCTAAAAACACTCACAAGGCGGCTCTGTCTTGCTTGTGACATTTAAAAAAAAACCAACACGCCAGCACACAAACCTTCATGACTCAACGCCATCAAGGACTCGAACGCTACGCTTGCAAGCCTGATGGCACGTCCTGCGAGGTGCACCGAGATGTTTGGGAAACAGCAGCTGGTGGAAAAAGTGACGTCACCGAACCTTCCGACTGGACATGACGACCCGGTCGCTGGCGTTCCTAATTTAAGGACAACAAAGGCACTCAGAGACATTTATAATGATATATTCATTCATTAGTATATTTGTATTAGTGAAAACATTGATAATTGTATAGAATATAGTTGAAAAATGTCAAGAATATACATTTGACACGGTTGGATCTTATGGAGGTTCGAAATTACAACCTAGTAGGCCATATTGAAAAACAATCACAGATTAACATAAAAATAAAGTTGTACATTTCAGAGAAAAAAGTCATAATATTACAAGAATAAAGTCATAATATTACAAGAATAAATATGTAATAGTATGAGAATAAAGTTATAGTATTCAAGAATAATTTATGAGAATAAATTTGTAATATTACAAGAATAGTGTCATATATTTATGAGAATAAAGTCATAATATTATGACAATAAAGTTGTAGTATTCAAGAATAATGTTGTAAATTTATGAGACAAAATTTGTAATATTACGAGAATAAATCTGTAATATTACGAGAATAAATTTGTAATATTACAAGAATAATGTCATACATTTATGAGAATAAAGTCATAATATTATGAGAATAAAGTTGCAGTTTTCAAGAATAATATTGTAAATTCATGAGAAAAAATTTGTATTATTGCAAGAATAAACTTGTAATATTACAAGAATAATGTCATAAATTTATGAGAATAAAGTCATAATATGAGAATAAAGTTGTAGTATTCAAGGATAATGTTGCAAATTCATGAGAATAAATTTGTAATATTACAAGAATTTGTAATATTACAAGAATAATGTCATAAATGTATGAGAATAAAGTCATAATATTACATGAATAAAGTCTTAGATTTACAAGAATAGAGTCATAATAATACAAGAGTAAAGTTGTAAATCTATGAAAATAAAGTTGTAATATTACGAAAATAAATAGAGTCGTAATAATACAAGAATAAAGCTGTAAATCTACAAGAATAAAGTTGGAATATTAGGAGAATAAATGTTTTCATATTGCGAGAATAATATTACAAATGTATGAGAATAAAGTCGTAATACTACAAGACTGAAGTCATACATTTACAAGAATAGAGTCGTAATAATACAACAATAAAGTTGTGAATCTACAAAAATAAAGTTGTAATATTACCAAAATAAATTTGTCGCATTACAAAAATAATGTTGTAAATTTATGAGAATAAAGTCGAAATATTACGAGAATAAATGTGTAATATTATGAGAATAAATTTGCAGTATTACAAGAATAATGTTCTAAATTCATGAGAATAAAGTCAAAATATTACGAGAATACATTTGTAATATTATGAGAATAAATTTGTAATATTACAAGAATAATGTTGTACATTTATGAGAATAATGTCAGAATATTACAAGAATAAATTTGTAATATTTCCTTGTTTGTACACAGGGGGAAAAAATACAAGAATCATGTCAAGTCATGTCTTGTTTACTAAGACTATTCCATGATAGCGACAAGGCTGTAAAGCTTATATACACATCTTTTCACAGCCAAATTTTTGTTTACTGGAGGGGGGCGGGGCTACGAAGGCGAAAAAATCTAAAATAAGTCAGGCTATCAAGACCCGTTTTATTATTTGATTTAGCCTTTATTAAATTGCATCTCGTCTCTTATTGACTTTGAAACCATCAGCAGATTCTCCCTGGACAGAAATCTCTAATTTAGAGTGTCTGATTATTTTTGTTGTTGTTGGCATATTTCCCAACTCCCAAGTCGTATCAAGCTAGGATGACTTTTGCTGTTTTTAAAAAAAATCAACTTTGAGCTGTAACACTCACAGAGCACAACAAAATAACCATGTTGGTTGTCAACAATAATTTTCATCCTCACAATGAATACAAGTTGACACATCGCTGTGGATACACAGTACAGTACATTGTTGTGTGACGTTTAAATAACACACAATTCCAACTGGGTTGTGTCGTACTCTTTGAGTATGTGTGTGTGTGTGTGTGTGTGTGTGTGTGTGTGTGTGTGTGTGTGTGTGTGTGTGTGTGTGTGTCATACTGAATGGCGTCCAAATGAAGCTTTTGTTGGAGGCTCAGATCCAGTTAAACAGAAACACCATCTGCCACACACAAAAAAAAAACACAGCAGAGATTTAATACAGCAGGAAGACCTGTGTGTGTTTGTGTGTGTGTGTGTGTGTAATCTGGATTTGAGCGCTGTTGTCATACACAATGTGCAGTGAGTGCAAACAAACAGTGATCACCGTTAGATGTGTGCAAAAGCTGATGGATGATGAAAAATCAACACATTAAGCTTTAAGATAAGAAGAGGACAGCTAACGTTTATACGGAAAACAAAAACTTTCTCAGAAAACATTTTTGGCTAACAAAATAATGATTTAAAAAAACTTTGAAATTAAATAATAAAATAAAGTACTTTTAAATATTTTTTTTTAAATCTAAATATTTAAATTCTAATGTTGTATTTGACTTACAAAAATAGAATATTTTTGTGTGGATTCTACTGTGTGTACACTTGCCACCAACATTAACACAGACACGAGCTGCAGTACTAGCTGCTGCAGACAGGAGGCGACAAACGGCCGTCAAAATTGAGTCTACGTCTGTGCGTATGTGTGTGTGTGTGTGTGTGTGTGAGAGAGAGAGAGAGAGAGAGAGAGAGAGAGAGCGAGACCCCCCCCCCCCCCCCAGAAGACACGCATGAGCGCACACTTTACCGTGCACGCGCCGCCGTGTTTGCCCACATGATTATTGCTGTTGAGAAAACAAAGCCCCCCAAATACAAGCACGCGCTTGACTCACGAGAGCCTCGGTTTGGGACGTGATTTCGGAAGTTGGGGCCGCGGAGGTGCACGTGAAGGAGGCGAAGAAGAAGAAGGAAGAAAGAGGATTTGTAGATAAAATCAGTAAGTTGTCGAAGCTCCGCCCCCCTCGTCATGTTAGAACCTCCTTAATTACTAATTTCTCTCTCTCTCTCTCTCTCTCTTTCTCTCTCGCTCTCTTTGGCGCGCCTTTCTCTCTTGGCGCTGTCACTCTTTAGTTTCCCGCCAGGACGGCAGAGGTGGACTGACGTCGTTTGTTGTTGTTGTTGATGTTAGTAGTTATTAATAAGGTAAGATCCGAGTGACTTCCGGCCATGGAGGACGTGAAAGCCGTGCACAGGTCGTCCTGCTTCAGCATCAAGAGCCTCCTGCTGCCCTCCTCCACCTCCTCTTCGTCCTCTTCAGCAGCTGGTTTCCCCGGGACTCTGCCTCCTTCTCCGGGCTCCGACTCCGGGAGGTCGGCGGAGCTGCCGGAAGTGGACTCCACAGCGGCGGCGGCGGCGGGGAGCTCGGACCCGGAGAAGACGCTCAAGGAGGACGAGGAGGGCGGAGTCGGGGAGTGCGACAAGGCGGTCCAGGAGCACACCTCCACCACCGGAGGCGGCGGCGCCACGGGCAAAAACGGCAAACTGGATAAGCCTCCGTTCTCGTACAACGCCTTGATCATGATGGCCATCCGGCAGAGCCCCGAGAAGCGTCTGACGCTCAACGGCATTTACGAGTTCATCATGAAGAACTTTCCGTTCTATCGAGAGCACAAGCAAGGCTGGCAGAACTCCATCAGACACAACCTGAGCCTCAACAAGTGCTTCGTTAAGGTTCCGAGACACTACGACGACCCGGGTAAGGGCAACTACTGGATGCTGGACCCCAGCAGCGACGACGTTTTCATCGGCGGGACCACCGGGAAGCTCCGCCGGCGCTCCGCAACCTCCCGGGGAAAGCTGGCCATGAAGCGGGGCCTGCGCTTCGCTCCGCTGGGCTTGGGCATCAACGAGCGCCCGAACAACCCTCTTTACTGGCAGATCTCCCCGTTCTTGTCCCTGCACCACCACCATCACCACCCGCACTACAACGGCTCATCGCCCGGCTTCCTCAACCAGGCAGCCGGCTACGGGTCTCTCCTGCCCGGCGTGGAGCAGCTAGGGAACGGGGACCTGGGTCGCTCCATTCTTGGGGGCTCCGGCGCGCTTGGTTTGACGAACTCGTACGGCATGAGCACGTCGCCCGTGGGGCTGCTATCCGGACAGACTGCGGGCTATTTTGTCTCAGGGAGCCAACACGGGGGGGCGCCAGGACCACCGGTAACCGGAGCCGGAGCCCCGCCGCCGCCGCCACCTCCTCCACCTCCGCCGCACCTGCAGCAGAGCGCGTCGGGCTACGGCGGGCTGGCGAGCAGCAGCCCCCCGCAGTCGCTGCTTTCGGACTCGCTGAGGACCAGCTCGGTGCCGGCCTTCTCCTCCGGCGTGTCGGTGGGCTTCCCCGGGGTGCTCAGCCACCAGAAGAGGGTAACACCGAACGCCTTCTTAAACTGACCCCCGTGTTGGACGCACAGAGACCACCTTTAATATCAAGCACTGCTGGCAAAAAAGAAATATATTCAAATATATATATATATAAATATATATATACGATTTGGAACATTTTATTGTCATGTTGTTGAAAAAGGGACAAAGTTGTGTTGCCAAAGGTAACAAACTATTTATATATCTGTACAAAATGTACACTTTTTTCTTATTTATGCTTTCTATTTATTCTATTTAAAATGTGGGCTGGAGCAAGCGGGTCCAATCAGACAAATTCAAGCTTATTTATGCATTTTAGCAAGACAATCAACTTCTCTTTGCGGCAGGAAAAGTCATAATATAATAATAGTAATAATAACAATAATCATAATCATAATTAAGAAGCCTTAAATGAGCCAGTAAGACAATCAGGGTTTGAAATTCTCTCAGGTTGGACCCAACAGGCCTTCCAAAATGTCCAGTTCCAACTTTATTGAAAATGTGAATTTTCAAAATAAGACACAAATTGCAAACAGAAGATTTGTGGGTTTTTTTAGCACATGTCAAATTATGCAACTTTAATGTTTTTTTTTTTACGTTAGTCTTGAATAGGCAGATCTACATGTGTGTGTGTGTGTGTGTGTGTGTGAGCATGAAACATAAGTGTGCACGTTCACAGAGCAGCTGAACTTTCAATTTAGTCATTCTAAAGAATTCAGCAAAATAAAACATTTACTTTATTGACCCGTTCTGCTCCCATAAAACACCATTGAATATTTTTCACACACACACATACACACACACACACACACACGTTATGAGGCAGGTTGCATTGTCACGGAAACAACATTTTTTGGGAGGTTAAAGGTCAAAATGTTGGTTTTGTTGTTTAGTTTTGAAAGGGCGTCGGCAGGAAGTTTCTGATTTGTTTTTATTTTTCAGCGCCTTTATTATTTTTAGCGGCTTTCGCGGCCAGATTTATCGTTTCAGCATTAGCGTCGTGTTTGAGCCGAAAGGTTTCGGAAAAAGTGGTTAAAAAGGTTGTGGAGTGAAGATTAAAAGAAAAGGTAAAAGAAGAAAAGATAAGAAAAGACAAAGCAGGGAATTGATGCTGAGCCGCCATGTTGGGCCTCGGATTGGGACTTTTATTCTGCAAAATGTCCTGAAAGCAACTTCCTGAGCGGATTTTTATTTTGTAAAATCATTCATTGACTTCTTTTTCCCTCATCAGGAATAACATTTGTGGAAATAAAAGCCGAACGGCTGGGAAGCATTTTTATGTTGAATGCCGGAGGCCCCACCACTACAAAATCTACAGAGAACGTTAACAAAATAAAAGCACAAAGCTATCATTACAACATTTTTGTTGTTTTCAATTTTCCCACATGACTTTTGTTTTTGTATTTTTGTTTTTTCAGGTTTTTTTTCTTTGCACTTTTGTGGTTAGCGTTCACTTGTTATGAAAAAGTCTGTGATGTTTTTCTTCATGTTTTGTTTTGGTTTCCGGAGAAACTAAACTTGATTAAAAAGGAAGAAATAATAAGAAAAAAAAAGTCTGATTGGTGTTAATGCTACAAAAAAAAAAAACATATTTATACTTTTTAAACTCATGGTTCCTGCTTTTATATTTGTAGCGTGATTATAAATCATCTTTGCACTTATTATAATTATTACTTGTCATTACATGTCTATTTTTCATATTTTAATCAGGATAAATATTAGCACAAATGTTTGCAATTGAAAAGAAGGGAAATTACTGTGAGCACGGGTATGGAGGATTGATTTATTAATTTTTCTGAATGAAAATGAAAATATTGAGGGCAAAATGTTCCAACAGGAAGTCAAGAGGATAAAAAGGGGAAAATACGGGCGTTTCCCCAGGAAAAACGACTACGATAAGCACATGAATGAGCGTTAAAAGAAGTGAAATTGAATATGACTTAGAATATAAGTCAAATATAAATCCTCTATTATATTAATATTATAATATTCTCTCCAGTTGGAGTCATTAATGTGGTGCTGTAGATTGTTTGGTGCCAACTGCAAATAAAAAGTACAATAAGACTAAATTATATATGTGACTGTGTCACATCCGCTGGAAAACATGAAATATTCATCATATTTATTATTAATATTAGGATTATGTGCCCATATGTCATACACACTGACACCTCCAGCACATGCATTCGCCCGTCGCTATCAAGTGTGTGTTCACTAAATAAGTTGAAATGCCAGTTATTTACATTAACATGTAAATATTATGTTATGATGCTATTTCATATCATTGCTGTTCATAATAATTTCATTACAGAAATCACTATAGCATCTCATGTCACCTATAAAACCACATTTTTGTTTTTTTTTCCATTTCAACCTTCTCACAATCACACACACACACACACACACACACACACCGGGAATGAGAAATACTTGGTTGCTGTGGAAAAATAATAATTAAGTTTTAATATCATTTTCATATTGCTGTCTGCACTTTAAAAAATATTTTAAATAATGGCTCATGTATGGCTTGTAAATTATTACAATTTTTGTTAAAATTGCTTGCACGCTATTTTTGAAAAAGGGTCCCCTTTTCTCCAAATATTCACATTCTCATTTTAGGAAATAGCATGTGTTCCTTTTTTGCAATTTTTATATCAGGGATCATTGAGATATTGATAAAACCATGCACAACATTCTTTTACTTGGAATTTTTTACTAATTCTACGATTACTTGGAAAATATGCAAATGCTACAAAGCAGGGGCATCCTAAGTGCGGCCTGCAGCTGTTTTTTTTCCTGTAATGGGGGCATGCTGTAAAATTAAACCCCAGAAAAACACCAGCAAAAATGGAAAAAAATGGAGCAAAAAGGCCAAATGCTGAGATACTACGGGCAGTTTTTGGCAGCTGCGTACCAAAAGTTGTGGTAAAAATAGCAAAAAACACAAGGTGAGCACACCTTAAACACGTTTTCTGCTTTCACAGAAAGCGATTGCAGAACATTACACACACTTTCCTACATGATAGGCACCTCCCTCCAAGCTCAAGCGGCCATCATTATCATTGGGAAATCACATGGATTCATCTGGTGATTGGAAGTACGTCTGCATACATGATTCAGGGCATTTTTCAAATATTATCTCTTCAAAGCAGAATTTTATCGACCCAGACACATTCTCAAAAATATGAGTCAAGGAGAAAAGGTTAAAAAAAAAACAAGAGCAAAAATTTAAAAAAGAGAGGTCATATTACAAGAATAAAGGTGAAGTCATAAAAGAAGGAGAAAAACAGCATAAAGTTAAAATATATAAAAAACAATCGTAATATTAAAATAAAGGCGCAATTTTAGGACAATTAGATTGAATAAATATGATAATGTTATGATAATAAAGTTGAATAAAAATGTAATTTACAGGAATAAAGGGACAAGAAGTTTCAAGTTCCCGCTGGTCTTTGTGAGCCACGGGGTGCATTCACGGACGTCGGGTATTACAGACTTTTTTTTGGTGCCTGTGACCCACTGAAAACACACTTGGGGGGGGGATCATGACCCACATTTTTTAGCTGTAACGTTATGACTTTATTCCCATAACATTATGACTTTATTCCCATAATATTGTCACTTTATTCCCATAATATTCTGACTTTATCCCCATTATATTTTAACTTTATACCCTTTAGGACTTTATTCCCATTGTATTATAACTATCCCCATTATAACTTTATTTATTCTCATAAAATTCTGACTTTATTCCCATTATATTTTAACTTTATACCCTTCAGGACTGTACTCCCATAATATTAGGACTCTATTCCCATAAAATTGGGACTTTATTTCCATTGTATTACAACTATACACATTATGACTTTATTCCCATAATATTGTCACTTTCTTCCCATTATATTTTAACTTTATACCCTTTAGGACTTTATTCCCATAATATTAGGACTTTATTCCCATTGTATTATAACTATCCCCATTATAACTTTATTTATTCTCATAAAATTTTGACTTTATTCCCATTATATTTTAACTTTATACCCTTCAGGACTGTACTCCCATAATATTATGACTTTATTCCCATAATATTAGGACTTTATTCCCATTGTATTTTAACTTTATACCCATTATGACTTTATTCCCATAATATTAGGACTTTATTCCCATTGTATTACAACTATACCCATTATGACTTTATTCCCATAATATTAGGACTTTATTCCCATCATAATATGAATTTATTCTCATAATATTGTTACTTTATTCCCATTGTATTCTAACTTTATTTCCATTACAAATTTATCCCTATAATTCATTCATTTTCTACCGCTTATCCTCACAAGGGTCACGGGGGTGCTGGAGCCTTTGGGCGAGAGTCGGGGTACACCCTGGACTGGTCGCCAGCCAATCACAGTATCCCTATAATATTTAAGTTCATTCCCATTATGACTTAATTCCCATTATATAATGCCTTTAATCCCATTCCAACTCTATTCCTATAATATTTTTGACTTTATTACTATAATATTAGAACTTAATTCTCAAGTAATAGACTTTATTCCAGTTCGACTTTATCATATGATCTTTTGACTTTATTTATGTAATATTTTTACTTTATTCACATAATATTCCAACTTTATTCCTATAATATATTAGACTTTATTGGCTTTTTCCTCTTGTTATAATAAGACAAAAAGAGGAACAAAGCTGCAAATTGTTGTTGTTGTTTTTGAGTTGAGCTTTGAGCCAAATGTTAAAAATATTTGGAAGCAAAAAATCATCAAAAAGTGTACTAACCAAAATACTACTAACTAAACATACTGCAGACTGAAAAGATGTATTTCTTACAAACATCTCGATCAGTACATCCTCTACAATGTAGACGAATACAAATGAAAAACATACTTACCTTACATTTTATAGCACCTCCTTGTGCTGTCACAACATCTGGCCAGATGTCATTCAGAAAGAAACGGTCTCATGGGCAGTAGAGCTGGGATGATAATAAATACATGAATGAATCACGCGATGATTAACTCATGGCGTGAATGATTAACTCATGTTTTCCTCGTTTCTTACCTCCAAACAGACAGGAAGAGAGTTCACTCTGTGCATTGAAGTTTGTTCCATTGAACAACAGCATGAACAGAGTGAGCCCTTTTGTCAGTCATGCAGTCGCTCTTGTTTTGGTGGGTGGAGGCTGGGCTGCTAGCATACACACACACAGTGCAGAAGAGTGTGATACTGGTGATACAGGCTAATTAGAGGAAGCTAGTTCACATATACAGAAAGCTAGTTCAGGTAGAAGACATGATACAGGCTAATTAGAGGAAGCTAGTTCACATATACGGTAGGCTAGTTCAGGTAGGCGAGGTGATACAGGCTAATTAGAGGAAGCTAGTTCACATATACGGAAAGCTAGTTCAGGTAGAAGACATGATACCGGCTAATTAGAGGAAGCTAGTTCACATATACGGTAAGCTAGTTCAGGTAGAAGACGTGATACAGGCTAATTAGAGGAAGCTAGTTCACATATACGGTAAGCTAGTTCAGGTAGAAGACGTGATACAGGCTAATTAGAGGAAGCTAGTTCACATATACGGTAGGCTAGTTCAGGTAGGCAAGTTGATACAGGCTAATTAGAGGAAGCTAGTTCACATATACGGAAAGCTAGTTCAGGTAGAAGACATGATACAGGCTAATTAGAGGAAGCTAGTTCACATATACGGAAAGCTAGTTCAGGTAGAAGACATGATACAGGCTAATTAGAGGAAGCTAGTTCACATATACGGAAAGCTAGTTCAGGTAGAAGACATGATACAGGCTAATTAGAGGAAGCTAGTTCACATATACGGAAAGCTAGTTCAGGTAGAAGACATGATACAGGCTAATTAGAGGAAGCTAGTTCACATATACGGTAAGCTAGTTCAGGTAGAAGACATAATAATACAATATAAAACATAATAATTTTAGTTTTGTTTGTTTCTATTACAACTAGAAAAAACAACAACTCTATGCTACTATAATATGAAGTCATGATGACTTTATTTATTATTACGTTATTATGAATATTTTCAGCTTTCTTTTTAAATAATCTTCCTAAATTTTATTACTGTATTAATAATATGACCAATATATTATAACTTTCACCCAAGCTAATTTTCTAAAAATTAAACAGCAATTTGTTTTTGTTTGTTTCTCATATTATGACTTAAAAAAACATTTTCTTTAATTCTCTTAATAACATTATTTTCCCTAATAATATTGCGAGTTTATTCTCGTAAAATTGAAACTTTTTTCTCATTAGATTAGCACTTTTTTGTCTTAATATTTTGACTTTATTCTTGTAAAATTACAGCTGTTTTGTATTTCTACTGTATTTATGCTAATTTTTCAACTTTCTTCTTGTCATTATTAGTATTTATTGATTAATATTATATTATTAAAAACCTTGTCAGCTTTCTTCTTAAATGATCTTTGTAAATTTTTGGTTCACAACCAAATTTTCCAAAAATGACAACTTTATTGGTTGCTTTGTTGTTTATGTCGTTTCTGACTAGATTATGATAAAACTGGTTTTCTCTTGTTAGAGCAAATGGTGGGAGGGCAGTTTTTGTAGTTTTCTTGTTAAATTAAACTTCTAGAAAGTACTTTGGACAGCCCTGGACTAGTTAAAACTTAAAGATAGTCATGAGTAGAGCTATGCTAACCAGGCTAGGAGGGCAGACATGACATAATATCGCTGACATACGTTTTGTTGATAAACATAGTAACTTAGTGTTTATTGGTTTATGGGTGATAGTTAGATAGTAGGCTAGCTCCTATAGGCTAATTAAAGGAGGCTAGCTCATGTAGGCTAGCTCAAACAGGCTATGGAGGAGAAGCTAGTTGATGCGCTGCTGTTAAAAGCAGCTCAGACAAACCTAAACTGAAATAAATAATAGTGTTAGTAGACATTTGAGCATGTATCAACAAGAGGCTGAGTTATGAATTTGTTTTACCCGCAAAAATGCCACTCATTACAGAGCCACAGACACTTCAACCTAGCTACTTCCTGTTCGCTTAGCTAGCTACGTGCTGTCGGCTTGTTGTGATCATTTATCTCATAATACGTCCTCTGACGTACAATGAAACAATGAATAACTACGTTTCTTAGTCCGTATGTGAACTATAACGTATAAACAATTCTTACCTGTACTAGTTTGTCAGAGAAACAGCAAACCATGATGTCAGTGATGATTGACATGTCAGATTACTGTGACTAAAAGGACCAATCGCTTTACGGGAAGGCGGGGCTTAAACAGGAAGACGGTTGACTGTATTTTGCTCAAACTGTTGAATATAAGAAAAGGGAATTAATATATACATGCTGTAAGTTTGTAAGTTTATTGATTCATTAAAAAAATAAAGTTTTAGCAATATCAATTAATAATAACCAAATTTTCCAAATTGCATTTTGCAAAAAATTGCAAAAATGGAATTGCATTTACATTTATTTTTCATGACATTACGACTTAAAATACAAACTCACAAATATATGAGTTTATTCTATTCTAACTGTTCTATTCTTAGAATACCATTCCTTTATTTACATATTAAAATGTTTTAATTCCAGACGCCTTTTTCATTTCTGCTGTAGTTTAAAAAAAGTATTTAAACTTAAAATAAATAAATAAAAACATACATAAATAAATTAATAATGATAAAAATGATAAAAAATGATAAAAAAATGATAATAACAACAACAACAATAATAATAATAATAATAATAAAAAAAATAATAATAATAATAACAATATAATAATAATAACAACAACAACAACAATAATAATAATAATAATAATAATAATAATAATAATAATAATAATAATAATAATAATAATAATAATAATAATAATAATAATAATAATAATAATAATAATAATAATAATAATAATAATAATAATAATAATAATAATAATAATAATAATAATAATAATAATAATAATAATAATAATAATAATGCCAGCAAAGTTAGCTTGACAATGTTAGCTTGATGAATTCATGTTTTCCATTCCACCAGGCGATAGACGGAGGAAGAAGATTTCCTTTTAGCCGCCATTCAGCCTTTGTCACCACAGGAGCCCGGGGTCGGAGGTTGCATGCACCCTCACCTTCTTAGACTTACCAGGAAGTTCAAAGTTCATCCCCAGTCTCAACAAGAAGGCTGGCCTCCTCGTTAGCACCACTTAGCCGTAGGATTGTGTATTTGACTTTTCTTACTTTCTTCTCCTTCTTCCATCTTGTCTTTCTGTCATCACACGTTGACCTCGCTTGCAAGACGTCTAAAGAAGACCTGGACGCTTCAGTATGTCTCGTTCAGCCGGAACATCTCTTGGTTGCTGGATTTAGGCTCACTAAACAGAGGTCAGCAGGTCGGGAGCCATCGCTTCCTCTTGGCTAATCTCCTCCCGCAGGAAACACCGGCACGGCAGGTGAGGAGTGAAGTAATATGAAAGCATCACACATCACTAAAAAATGGCATTACAAAAATATCAAAAAATAAAAAACTTTAAAAAAACACTATCACAAAAAAAACGCTAAAAGGAACTAATTAAGTCACACAAAAATACCAAAACAAACCTCATCACAAAAAAATCACAAAAAAACAACACTAAAAAAACACCATCACCAAAAAACACAAATAGAAATATGAAAAGCGAAATCGAGAAAATAAAGAAAAATAAATAAAAAATAAAGAAAATCACAAAAAAGCAATCACAAAAAAAATCACTGTATAAACCACACAAATACATCACAAAAAACAACACAAAACCCCAATAATCACAAAAAGGACTTAAAATGCTTTAACAAAAACACGAAAAAACAGCATCACTAAATCGCAAAAAAATGAAAAAAAACAACATCACCAAAAAATCTAACTAAAAAAATAAAAAATAAATGCATAACAAATCTTAAAAAACACAAAATTCTCCCATTAAATCACAAAAATCTGAAAAAGTGAAAATGACAAAAAAAACACCAGGCATCACAAAAAAGATAAACAATCACAAAAAACATCACACAAAAACACGATATCACAAAAAAGAAAAACATTCAAGAACCCCCCTCTAAAAATCACTAAAAGCAACATAACAAAAAACACAAAATACTCACAGAAACTATCACAAATAAGATGGAAAACCAGTAGTAGTAGTACTACTATCAGTAATAGTAGTAGTAGTACTAGTAGTATGTTAACACTGAAAAAAACAATTCAAAGAATCACAACGCTAAAAAAAACTTTGTTTTTTCTTTGGGCTTTTTCCTGATTATGGAGTCGCCACAACAGATCTTTTTTTTTTTTTATCCGCGTAATGCAAAAAAAAACATAAAAAAAAAATCACAGAAAAAACAAGAACGAGAAAAAAAAATATTCATCACTGAAAAACTGTAAAATGATTTACTAACGAAAATGCTCATTATAAAAAAATCAACATCACAAAAAAAAGGCAAAAATTCACCAAAGCAAAGCTGTCAGAGTGAATATCATTGTCATGGAAACACACATGCGCACACACACGCACACACACACACACACACACACACAGTAGCTCATCATGAGAACCAAAGTGGATCTTCTGCTCTTCTTGTTCTAAAACTTTTTGACTTTGACTTGTTGAGTGTGTTGTTGAGCGTGTGCGTGCACGAGCGCGTGTGCACGTGGAGCTCACCTGACCTCCCTCACGTCCACAAAATGCCGTGTTCAGAACCCGAGTGAGCGTGTGAGGTGGAACCAAAGTGTGAAAGGCACTCAGGGACTCGGGTGTCACTTCCTGTCAGGACCAAAATCAACAACGCCGTAAAAAGCCCTCACAAAAGTTCCAAACATTCCCACGCATGGAATACACCTTAACAACACCACACAATAGAATAGAATAGAATAGAATAGAATAGAATAGAATAGAATAGAATAGAATAGAATAGAATAGAATAGAATAGAATAGAATAGGCGTGTCATACCATGGTTTGCTACAACTAAAAATGGTCAATTCATGAAAATGTACAGTATAATATAATATAATAATAATAATACAGTATACAGCATAATATACTACAGACTAACTACTATCTCCATGGTAGTATAGTCTATTATAGACGAGGTTTTTTTCTGGGGGGGGTGGGGTGTTGGGGGGCTGGGTTATTGACTATATTCTTCGCCGTCTAAACGGGCTGGTGAGCTCCAACGCTTGACATTATTTGTTATATTTACATACATTATACTAGGTACCAACAACATTATACTACACCGCATAATAAGTATTATATATAAAATGATTAAGTCAAGGTATGAAAACTTTTATCAATCAATTATAGCAGTATTTTTAGTATTATTTTATTTCAGGTGAACATTTGTAATGGGATTTTTTTTGCATACGATGTATTTGTTTACATTTTTCCTTTCAGGTTGATCAAGGCAGTATTCAAAAGTATTAAAAATACTTAATGAATATTTCAGAATATTTTCTTAGTTTTATTTGTGACTTCTTTATTTCAAATAAAAAAATTCCCACATATAAAATGTTTTTTTTCGAAGAACACACACACGTATTCCATGAAATAAAAACATGCCAAAAATTCATATTTAATTTTTTTATGTTGCAAAATAATTTTCTGGAGCATTACAAATGTGGATATGTCATTCAACTAATTGTTTTAGTATAAAAAAAATATATTTAAGTTTTGAATTGAATGAAACTTGGTGGAAACTTTTAACAAAAATTCAAAACATTTTTCTTGTTTTTTTTAATAATAATAACAGTGATAAGAAAATATCGAATGTCATGAAAAAGTAAAAATAAAAAATTAAATGTGTTTCACAATATTATCTTGGTTTTATTTGTGACTTCTTTATTTCAAATAAAAAAAATTCCCACACATAAAATGTTTTTTCGAAGAACACACACACGTATTCCATGAAATAAAAACACGCCAAAAATTCATATTTAATTTTTTTCTGTTGCAAAATAATTTTCTGGAGCATTACAAATGTGGATATTTCATTCAACTAATTGTTTTAGTAGAAAAAAATATATTTAAGTTTTTTATATTTAAGTTTTGAATTAAATAAAAACCTCCATGATGGAAACTTTTAACAAAAGTAGATTTTTTTTCTTGTTTTTTAATAATAATAATAACAGTGATAAGAAAATGCTGATATTTGAAAAAAAAAAGTTTTTATTGTCATTTTAATGTTCAAATCTTTAAGGCTGACAGTTACAATAATAATAATAATAATGAAAGATTTCAATGTTGCTTAAATGTTCTAATAGTAAAATGTTTTGTCATTTCAATGTTGTTTTTCGTGTCGATTTAATGTTTAAAAGTTGTTTCATACTTAATAATGTACTTCATACTTATAATAATAATAACAATTCTAGTAATGTTATTTTTATGTCATTTCAATGTTGTTTATAAATAATAATAATTACAATAATAGTAATAATAAAATGTTATTTTGAGTGTTTTAATGTTGTTTAAGTTTCATATCCTAAAAATAATAAGAACAGTCATATGAATGCTGTTTTTGCTGATTTATTGTGCGATGCCCCGTCGGGCCAACACGTCGCTAAAAAAGAATAAACAAGACTTTTCTATTGGCAAACAAACAAGACAAGAAAATGAAAAAAAAAAAAAAAATGGCGTCCGGATTGCTCGCTCCCCCGCCCTCGGCAGAAGATCGCGTGCAGAATCCAGGCGGCGGCGAAGCGTTCCCGAGCGACGTGACCCTCCTTCGCTGGAGACGCACTGAGCATGCTCAGTAGCAGCTTTCCGTGACAGCGCTAATCGTCTGCACGGATCGCTGGCGCGCCGTCGCCTTCAATTACGATGAACGCCGCCATTTTGACTTTTTATTCTTTGATGGCGTGCTGACGTCTGATTGGACAACTCGGCCTTTACTCGCCTCGACCTTACCGACCACTACTAAAGGCAAGGAAGGGAGGAAGGAACGAAGGAAGGAAGGGAACACTCACACACTTTTTCATTTCCTCGCAAACACACACACATCGTTTGACTGACAGCTCGCTCTTTGTTCAAACAGATTCTTGGCTTTAACAACGAGAGGTCAGAGGTCACTCACAGATTTACTTTGAAAACCAAATGAACGACAATGCGATGGACCGGGCAACTTTCACTTTCACTAACCACAGTACGCAAAAGAAATACACAAAGATTAGTCGAAGGACGGATCAGCCAGTGATATACAAAATGCTAGCGCATTGCAAGCTAGCGCAAGGTACCAAAACTGCAGTTCTGCAGCAGTGGTACATCGTACCATATCAATGTACGCAATTGCATTTGAGGATAACAGCTACAATGCTAACACACTAACAGATAGCATGCTAGCACCTAACAAGATGTCACAAAACCAATTGTCAAAAGTTGCTAGGCAGCTTTCTACTGAACTGATAACGCCATGTAAATAATTTAGAATATTTTTTTTATTTTAATTTTTATAATTAATTTTATTATAATTTATTTATAATTTTGCATAATTAATTTTGTATAATTAATTTAGAATTTATTTATTTAATTTAAATAATTTCTCCCATGCGTGCGTGGGTTTTCTCCGGGTACTACGGTTGCTAGGTTAATTATTCATTCATTCATTTTCTACCGCTTTTTCCTCACGAGGGTCGCGGGGGGTGCTGGAGCCTATCCTAGCTGTCTTCGGGCGAGAGGCGGGGTACACCCTGGACTGGTGGTCAGCCAATCACAGGGCACATATAGACAAACAACCATTCACACTCACATTCATACCTATGGACAATTTGGAGTGGCTAATTAACCTAGCATGTTTTTGGAATGTGGGAGGAAACCGGAGTACCCGGAGAAAACCCACGCATGCACGGGGAGAACATGCAAACTCCACACAGAGATGGCCGAGGGTGGGATTGAACTTGGTGTCTCCTTGCTGTGAGGTCTGCACGCTAACCACTCGATAATAGCTACAATGCTAACATGCTAATAACATATAGCATAATAAAGTTAGCATTAGACATGCTGATGCTGCATTAGCCTCATTGGTGCTAATAAGGTTAAAGCTAAAAGGCATATAGAATTTGTCACATTAGTGCTAATAACATGCTAACATGCTAATTCATTTGTCACACTGGCAATAGTAAATATATAGCGTTAGTCATGCTGATGTTGACTAATAAACATATGGTATTAGCCTCATTGGTGCTAATAAGGTTAAAGCTAAAAGGCATATAGAATTTGTCACACTAGTGCTAAAAACATGCTAACATGCTAATTCATTTGCCACACTTGCACTAATAAATATATAGCAGTAGCCATGCTGGTGCTAATAAACATGCCAACAAGAGCACCAAACAAGATGGCATGAAATGAATGACAGAAGGTTGCATCACACCATGTAAATATCAACATTTTTACATAAAAGTAAAATAACTAACGTTAGCATGCTATCACCTAGCTGGATAGCACAGAAAGTCCTACTTTCTGTTATTTTAGTTAAATAAAGTTTGGAAAAAAATACCACAGGGGAGGGGCTGCTCTTCCACTCTATTTGATGCAAAAGCTCAGGAAACGTGATTTCACTCACCCTTTTCTCATGGCGACACGGCATAAACAAAAGATTTGAGTCGAATTTTGTTTTGCCAGAGAGAAAGTACGGAAGTGTGTGAACAAAACAAAATATTCAGCGCGTTGCTGCGTGAGCAAATGCCCGACCCACAGAGCCTGGAAAATGAGGCATTTCAGGGTACGTTCCTAATCTACTGACCTTCTTTTTGACTTTTGTTTGTAAACAACGTCGCTATGGTGAATGTGAAATGTTAGCGATGTTAGCAAAATACAGCGATGTAAAACATTACGAGGCGATGCTAGCTCATAACCACAAGCTCCAAAACACAAACATGACGAACGGCGGTCGGAAAAACTAAGTTAGTCAAGTTCACAAATACGTCATAGGACATGACCTCTTGTTAGCGTTAGCGCTGCCTAACCCGCAGCCCGGCCACGTTCCAACAGGCTCGCTTCCAGGTTTTACTGTCGGCGTTAGGGACACACACACACATAGATTACCGCTAGGCAAGGTTAGCTAGCTAGCACCTAGCCGTCGCTAATTGAAGCTAATGATCGTTAACGTGATGACACTTATGTGACATCATCATCAGCTGTTAAAAAAAGACACATATTAGTTAAAAACATTTGTTTGCTCATTAGCATGTAGCGACTTGTTAGCGGCACTGTGGTGTTATTTTTTTTGGGGGGGGGGGATTAGGATTAGGCGGTACATCTGGCGTGCTTGATGACGTGTGATGTAATCGAGGTAACGAGGCGGCGTGGGAAGCCAGAGGAGGAGGTCTTTGTGGGACGGCGGGAGGACGAGCGCCAGAGGACGAGGACGCGGCTGCTACCTTGACCTCTCCTTGTGGGGGGGCGGCGACGGGGTTAAGCAAACAGGTCGCAGCTTTGACAATAATCCCGGGCCGGACCGTCAGCGTGATGCTAGGACGCTCTTCTCTGCCCCCGCTGTTGTTCTAAGGAAGCTGGGAGGGAGCCTGACCCCCTGACACCCACCCCCGCCGCCCCCTCCCCCAACCAGACCAACACACCCCTACTTCACCGGCCGCCATTTCAGACATTCAAGGAAACTTTCACCCAAAGCTAACTTCTTACTCTTCTTTTAGGGAGGGAGCCTCAAAGCACAGCTAGCATCTCGTATTAGCTGCAGTGCATTTTAGCTTGCAGAGCATTAGCCACATGATGCTAATAAAACACAGAATGTTAGCTGTACTGTTGAACATGCTAATAGCAATAATAAACCAGTTAATGAACATCTAGAATTAGCCACACTGGGGCTAGTAAACATATAGCATTAGTCACATTGGCGCTAATAAACATCTAGCATGAGCCACCCTGATACTGATAAACATGCTATTAAATATATAGCATCATCCACGTTGGTGCTGGTAACCATGCTAATACACATATAGTAGCATTAGCCATGCTGGAGCTAATAAACATGCTAATAAACATATAGCATTAGCCACACTGATGCTAATAAAACAAAGAATGTTAGCTGTGCTTTTGAACATGCTAATAACAATAATAAACATCTAGAATTAGCCACACTAGGGCTAATAAAAATGCAAACAAAAATATAGCATTAGTCACGCTAGTGCTAGTAAACATGAGGCATTAGTCACGTTGGTGCTAATAAACATGCTAATAAACATCTAGCATGAGCCACGCTGATACTGATAAACATGCTATTAATCATATAGCATTATCCACGTTGGTGCTGGTAACCATGCTAATAAACATATAGTAGCATTAGCCAAGCTGGTGCTAATAAACATGCTAATAAACATATAGCATTAACCACACTGGTGGGAGTAAACATATAACATTGGCCACGTTGGTGCTAATACACATATAGCTTAATAAACTTAGCATTAGACATGCTGATGTTGACTAATAAACATATGGCATTAGCCTCATTGGTGCTAATAAAGTTTAAGCTAAAAACATATAGAATTTGTCACACTAGTGCTAATAACATGCTAACATGCTAATTAATTTGCCCCACTGGCACTAATAAATATATAGCATTAGCCATGCTGGTGCTAATAAACATGCTAATAAACATATAGCATTAGTCACACTGGTGGAAGTAAACCTATAACATTGGCCACGTTGGTGCTAACACCCATATAGCATAATAAACTTAGCATTAGACATACTGATGCTGACTTATAAACATATAATATTAGCCTCATTGGTGCTAATAAGGATAAAGCTAAAAGGCATATAGAATTTGTCACACTAGTGCTAATAACATGCTAACATGCTAATTCATTTGCCACACCGGCACTAATAAATATACAGCATTAGCCATGCTGGTGCTAATAAACATGCTAATAAACATATAGCATTAGCCACACTAGTGGGAGTAAACATATAACATTGGCCACATTGGTGCTAACACCCATATAGCATAATAAACTTAGCATTAGACATACTGATGCTGACTTATAAACATATAGTATTAGCCTCATTGGTGCTAATAAGGATAAAGCTAAAAGGCATATAGAATTTGTCACACTAGTGCTAATAACATGCTAACATGCTAATTCATTTGCCACACCGGCACTAATAAATATACAGCATTAGCCATGCTGGTGCTAATAAACATGCTAATAAACATATAGCATTAGCCACACTAGTGGGAGTAAACATATAACATTGGCCACGTTGGTGCGAATACCCATATAGTATAATAAACTTATAGCATTAGATATGCAGATGCTGACTAATAAACATATGGCATTAGCCTCATTGGTGCTAATAAGGTTAAAGCTAAAAGGCATATAGAATTTGTCACACTAGTGCTAATAACATGCTAACATGCTAATTCATTTGCCACACTTGCACTAATAAATATATAGCATTAGCCATGCTGGTGCTAATAAACATGCTAATAAACATATAGCATTAGCCACACTGGTGGAAGTAAACCTATAACATTGGCCACGTTGGTGCTAACACCCATATAGCATAATAAACTTAGCATTAGACATACTGATGCTGACTTATAAACATATAGTATTAGCCTCATTGGTGCTAATAAGGATAAAGCTAAAAGGCATATAGAATTTGTCACACTAGTGCTAATAACATGCTAACATGCTAATTCATTTGCCACACTTGCACTAATAAATATATAGCATTAGCCATGCTGGTGCTAATAAACATGCTAATAAACATATAGCATTAGCCACACTAGTGGGAGTAAACATATAACATTGGCCACGTTGGTGCGAATACCCATATAGCATAATAAACTTATAGCATTAGATATGCAGATGCTGACTAATAAACATATGGCATTAGCCTCATTGGTGCTAATAAGGTTAAAGCTAAAAGGCATATAGAATTTGTCACACTAGTGCTAATAACATGCTAACATGCTAATTCATTTGCCACACTTGCACTAATAAATATATAGCATTAGCCATGCTGGTGCTAATAAACATGCTAATAAACATATAGCATTAGCCACACTGGTGGAAGTAAACCTATAACATTGGCCACGTTGGTGCTAACACCCATGTAGCATAATAAACTTAGCATTAGACATACTGATGCTGACTTATAAACATATAGTATTAGCCTCATTGGTGCTAATAAGGATAAAGCTAAAAGGCATATAGAATTTGTCACACTAGTGCTAATAACATGCTAACATGCTAATTCATTTGCCACACCGGCACTAATAAATATATAGCATTAGCCATGTGGATGCTGACATGCATGCTAATAAACATATGACATGATCCACACTGATGTTGATGAACATGCTAATGAAGTTATAGCATTAGCTACAGTGATGCTGATAAACATGTTAACAAACATGTAGCATTAGCCACGCTGGCGCTAATAAAAATATGGTATCAGTGATGTTTTGTCAGCATGTTGTGAGGAAGAAGAATGAAATGACGTGATGTTTTGACTTGTTGAAGAGGAAAGTGCTGATGGCGGAGAAGGTATAGGGGCTGTCTGGGGGGCTGCATGGTGGCTGCCTGTGGTCACATGACACCACTGAGATGTTCCTGATGGGACTTTGGACCCTCATGAGCTCGATAGAAAAGTTCAAAGCAGATTGAGGAGTGAAAGGCGAGCTGGAATGCACTTGGATGGCTACGCTACGCTAGCAGTGCTAACGTTGCTAATGGTCCTTCTGGCTCCTCGCCAACACTTTTCCTCCGCTCTTCAGTGTGACCCCTGCCGACCTCTGGAGCTTCTTTTTCATCTCTTTGTTTCTTTTGCAACTGTGACCTCTGCTAGCTAGCTATCTGAACTAACTTCCTGCCACTAATCTATCTGCTGAGGGAACACTTCCTGGATTAGGACCCCCTGTGGAGGACACCATCACCATCATCTTCACGTGAGGCATTCCTTCCAGAAGTTTCTGTGTGTTCTTGTAGGAACCTGCTTCAACTTTTCCAAGAACAATGTTCTTGTCACCTTATAAGTAAAACAAAAAAAAACAAAAAATAAATAAAAACAAAAAACAAACATACAAAAATAACAAAATTACTAAAAAAAAAACAAAATTTTTTACAAGTGAAAAAAAATATGCTAAATGTTACTACCACCAACAAGTCACTATAATCAACAAGTTGCTAACATTAACAAGTTGCTAACAACAACAAATCACTAACATTAACAAGTCGCTACTACCAACAAAGCGCTAACACAAAATCATTAACACTAACCAGTTGCTAACAAAAATAAGTCGCTAACACCGATAGCTCGCTACCATGAACAAGACGCTAACATCAACAGGTCATGGATGCTAACAAGTTGCTAACACCAACAATTTGCTAACATTAAGAAGTTGTTAACACTATCAAGTTGTTCATGTTAACAGACTTGGTATTAGCTCATTTTAAATATAAAAAAAAAATTATAATTTTATTATTGTTAGCAACTTTTTGGTTGGTGTTAACTTCTTAGTGTTAGCGACTTGTTGGTGTTGGCGACTTGTTAGTGTTATCAACTTGTTAATGTTAACGACTTGTTGGTGTTAGCAACTTGTTAAAGTTAGTGACTTGGTGTTAGCTCATTTTAAATATTTAATTTTTATTTTATTTTATTATTGTTAGCAACTTTTTGGTTGGTGTTAACTTCTTAGTGTTAGCGACTTGTTGGTGTTAGCAACTTGTTAAAGTTAGTGACTTGGTGTAAGCTAAGTTAAATATTTTAAAATAATTTTAATTTTATTATTGTTAGCAACTTTTTGGTTGGTGTTAACTTCTTAGTGTTAGCGACTTGTTGGTGTTGGCGACTTGTTATTATTATCAACTTTTTAATGTTAACAACTTGTTGTTGGTGTTAAAGTGTTCTTGTTAAAGTTAGTGACTTGGTGTAAGCTAAGTTAAATATTTTAAAATAATTTTAATTTTATTATTGTTAGCAACGGTTTGGTTGGTGTTAACTTCTTAATGTTAACGACTTGTTGGTGTTAGCATCTTGTTAAAGTTAGTGACTTGGTGTTAGCTCATTTTAAATATTTTTAAAAATTTTAAATTTTATTATTGTTAGCAACTTTTTGGTTGGTGTTAACTTCTTAGTGTTAGCGACTTGTTAATGTTAACTTGTTGTTGGTGTTAGCATCTTGTTAAAGTTAGTGACTTGGTGTTAGCGACTTGTTGATGTTGGCAAACTGTTAATTTGTTCATTTTAGCAACTTGTTGGAACCCTGTCATGTTAGGGACTTGTTTCTGTTCCTTTAGCATCATTTGTTTACATCTAGTGACAACATGCCGGCTGCTAGCTGTTGTCTTCTAGAAAGTTCTCCGTTGTTCTCCACAGAACAGACATGGAAGAAAAATGAGGTCATTGAAAATCTTTGAACACAACATTTGCATAAAAGTGGCTGACCTTGATGGTCCGCTTGGAAGCGATCACTTCCTGCTGTCAGCATAAGCTCCGCCTCCAGGAAGCACACACACATGTTTCTGTTTTGGACTTCTGCTCTGGCTCTTTGGTTGTGGTCCAAGTGGATCATCACAGTGCAGTGTCTCGTTTGGTTCTCCCGCTGTGTTTGAGCTACAGCAGCTGTCAATCAAAGAGATGATTGAAGTGTGAGGAGGAGACAGACGCTAACATCTGTCTGCACGGGAATTAACGCGCCATCACATTCCAGATGTTTCACTCCGCTTTTCGCAATGAGATGACTCTTTTCTCGTTGCCATGGCAACCGCCTGCAACCAGGATGGAGGCCAAAACAGAAAGCTCGGCAACTCATTGTGTTAGCGACTCGTTGGTGTTCATTTGTTAGTGTTAGCAACTTGTTGATGCTAGCACCTTGTTCGTGTTGTCAACTTGTTAATGTTAGCGACTCGTACTAGCTGTTATCAACTTGTTAATGTTAGCGACTCGTACTAGCTGTTATCAACTTGTTAATGTTAGCGACTCGTACTAGCTGTTATCAACTTGTTAATGTTAGCGACTTGTACTAGCTGTTATCAACTTGTTAATGTTAGCGACTTGTACTAGCTGTTATCAACTTGTTAATGTAGCACCTTGTTGGTGTTGTCAACTTGTTAATGTTAGCGACTTGTACTAGCTGCTATCAACTTGTTAATGTTAGCGACTTGTACTAGGTGTTATCAACTTGTTAATGTTAGCGACTTGTACTAGCTGCTATCAACTTATTAATGTTAGCGACTTGTACTAGCTTTTATCAACTTGTTAATGTTAGCGACTTGTACTAGCTTTTATCAACTTGTTAATGTTAGCGACTTGTACTAGGTGTTATCAACTTGTTAATGCTAGCAACTTGTTGGTGTGATCAACTTGTTAATGTTAGCGACTTGTACTAGCTGTTATCAACTTTTAATGTTACCGACTTCTACTAGGTGTTATCAACTTGTTAATGTTAGCGACTTGTACTAGCTGCTATCAACTTATTAATGTTAGCGACTTGTACTAGGTGTTATCAACTTGTTAATGTTAGCGACTTGTGCTAGCTGTTATCAACTTGTTAATATTAGCGACTTGTACTAGCTGTTTTCAACTTGTTAATGTTAGCGACTTGTACTAGCTGTTATCAACTTGTTAATGTTAGCGACTTGTTGGTGATATCATCTTGTTAATGTTAGCGACTTGTACTAGCTGTTATCAACTTGTTAATGTTAGTGACTTGTACTAGCTGTTATCAACTTGTTAATGTTAGCGACTTGTACTAGCTGTTATCAACTTGTTAATGTTAGCGACTTGTACTAGCTGTTATCAACTTGTTAACGATAGCAACTTGAGCTAGCTGCTATCAACTTGTTAATGCTAGCAACTTGTTGGTGATATCAACTTGTTAATGTTAGCGACTTGGACTAGGTGTTATCAACTTGTTAATGTTAGCGACTGGTACTAGCTGTTATCAACTTGTTAATGCTAGCGACTTGTACTAGGTGTTATCAACTTGTTAATGTTAGCGACTTGTACTAGCTGCTATCAACTTATTAATGTTAGCGACTTGTACTAGCTGTTATCAACTTGTTAATGTCAGCGACTTGTACTAGCTGCTATCAACTTATTAATGTTAGCGACTTGTACTAGCTTTTATCAACTTGTTAATGTTAGCGACTTGTACTAGCTTTTATCAACTTGTTAATGTTAGCGACTTGTACTAGGTGTTATCAACTTGTTAATGCTAGCAACTTGTTGGTGTGATCAACTTGTTAATGTTAGCGACTTGTACTAGCTGTTATCAACTTTTAATGTTACCGACTTGTACTAGGTGTTATCAACTTATTAATGTTAGCGACTTGTACTAGGTGTTATCAACTTGTTAATGTTAGCGACTTGTGCTAGCTGTTATCAACTTGTTAATATTAGCGACTTGTACTAGCTGTTTTCAACTTGTTAATGTTAGCGACTTGTACTAGCTGTTATCAACTTGTTAATGTTAGCGACTTGTTGGTGATATCATCTTGTTAATGTTAGCGACTTGTACTAGCTGTTATCAACTTGTTAATGTTAGTGACTTGTACTAGCTGTTATCAACTTGTTAATGTTAGCGACTTGTACTAGCTGTTATCAACTTGTTAATGTTAGCGACTTGTACTAGCTGTTATCAACTTGTTAACGATAGCAACTTGAGCTAGCTGCTATCAACTTGTTCATGCTAGCAACTTGTTGGTGATATCAACTTGTTAATGTTAGCGACTTGGACTAGGTGTTATCAACTTGTTAATGCTAGCAACTTGTTGGTGTGATCAACTTCTTTATGTTAGCGACTTGTACTAGGTGTTATCAACTTGTTAATGTTAGCGACTGGTACTAGCTGTTATCAACTTGTTAATGCTAGCGACTTGTACTAGGTGTTATCAACTTGTTAATGTTAGCGACTTGTACTAGGTGTTATCAACTTGTTAATGCTAGCGACTTGTACTAGGTGTTATCAACTTGTTAATGTTAGCGACTTGTACTAGCTGCTATCAACTTATTAATGTTAGCGACTTGTACTAGGTGTTATCAACTTGTTATTGTTAGCGACTTGTACTAGCTGCTATCAACTTATTAATGTTAGCGACTTGTACTAGCTTTTATCAACTTGTTAATGTTAGCGACTTGTACTAGCTTTTATCAACTTGTTAATGTTAGCGACTTGTACTAGGTGTTATCAACTTGTTAATGCTAGCAACTTGTTGGTGTGATCAACTTGTTAATGTTAGCGACTTGTACTAGCTGTTATCAACTTTTAATGTTACCGACTTGTACTAGGTGTTATCAACTTGTTAATGTTAGCGACTTGTACTAGCTGCTATCAACTTATTAATGTTAGCGACTTGTACTAGGTGTTATCAACTTGTTAATGTTAGCGACTTGTGCTAGCTGTTATCAACTTGTTAATGTTAGCGACTTGTACTAGGTGTTATCAACTTGTTAATGTTAGCGACTTGTACTAGGTGTTATCAACTTGTTAATGTTAGCGACTTGTACTAGGTGTTATCAACTTGTTAATGTTAGCGACTTGTACTAGGTGTTATCAACTTGTTAATGTTAGCGACTTGTACTAGGTGTTATCAACTTGTTAATGTTAGCGACTTGTACTAGGTGTCATCAACTTGTTAATGTCAGCGACTTGTTTGTGTTATCAACTTGTTAATGTTAGCGACTTGTTAGTGTTATTAACTTGTTAATGTTAGCGACTTGTTAATGTTAGTGACTTGTTGCTGCTGTGCAACTGCTGCTGCTGTTCCCCACTGAGGGACAAATAAAGGCATATCTTATCGTATCTTATTAATGTTAGCGACTTGTTCGTGTTATCAACCTGTTTGAGGTGGACGGAGTGCCATTGCATCCTGGTATTCCCGAGCTCCACGGCACCAGCAGTGCTATGTTATCACTTTCACCGTTCATACACGGTAAGTCAGAGGTCTTCAACCAGTAGCTCCTAAACATTTTTCAATGAGCTACTACTAAGATGTACTACTACTATAGAACTACTATAAACAGATTGTTGGCGGGAAGCACAAATCCAAAGAAATGCAGCTGCAATAGGTGCAGATTCTGGAAGATCTAGAAAGCTTTCTGTGCGGGTTATTGTGTGTAGCTGCTCTATAGGAGTCCACAACTCAATACAAAGGGTCGAAAAATGAGCATAATACTCGGTCCCCTTAAATTTGCGAGTGTTAGCGACTTGTTGCTGTTATCAAGTTGTTGGTACTAGCGACTTGTTGGTGTTAGCGAACCTGTTGATGTAGCCACTTGTTTTCACGACGTTTTCAAGTCAGTCTGCCCGGCAACAGCCGAGTCTTCAGAGTATGATCAGACATCTGGAAGCCATGACAATCAGTACTGGGAAGACCTCAGAGACACAAACACACACAAATACACACAAACGCACACAAACGTTGATGATTGTGGAAATGAGCGTAACATTTTCAGTACCGGAAACGAGAGCTGCTCATCAGCTAGCCTGCTGAGGTTAGCACAAAGCACAAAAAAAAGACGCCATCTACGTGACGTTCTACACAACGCGCTACAACAACACGCCGCCATGTTGTGGAAAATACAAACGGTCTTGTCATATTCCGCCGTTCCACCATCTTTGTTGTTAGGCCACAGCTCGTCTGACCACCAAGCCTCTCCAGCTCGCAGCTGCTAACGACCCCCGACGGCCTCGCACAATAGAGCGCACGTCTGTACGCGCGCACACACACACACACACACACACACACACAGAGGGCAGTCAGATGAAACAAGATGGCGGCTACTGGAGCGTAGACGGCGAGGTCAGCGTGTGTTTGGAAGCTGCTGGAAAACAGTGGCTTGGAAAAATCAAAGGAACAAAAGAGCCGGGACGCACACACACACACACACACACACACACACACACACAGGTGTGAACTCACAGAGAACGGTAGCGGGAGAATCAGCAAAGTTGTGACGTCGCGCAAAGTCGCGGGGGGCCCTGGCGGAACGTGCTAGCGGGAGACAAAATGGCGGCAAGTGGACGGTCGCCATGGTGATGCGTGTCTGCGTCTTGTAGGACGTTTGGTCTTTTCCAGGACGTTCCTCTGTGGCTCCTCGTCAAGGCAAGTCTTTTCTTCAGCACGCCATCTTTAAGGTCGTCTTGGCGCTCTCCCACGTCAAACTTTATTGCAAAGGTTAAAAATAACATTTGTTAGCCACAAGCAGCGGGAAGATGAAAGCTTGGATGGAATATTAGCTCTCAAGAAACATTTATTTTATTGAAATATTGTTGACCTTGCTCATTTTTACTTGAAATGTTTATGAGACAATCCTTATATTATATTATTATATTAATATTATTATTATATAATATTATATAATAATATTATTATTATATATTATATTAACATACTAAACTATCATCTCCTCTTTGTCACCTGCTGGACAAAGCGTTAATAAAAATGTTTTCAATATTTTGTAAATATTCGCATAGTTTTATTTTGTTAGAATTGTTATATTAATGAAATATTGTTATATATAAATTGTGATATTTATTCAATCTGATTTACACACAAAGTGTTTACATTACTACTTATGTTCTTCTTCGTGTTAGCGACGCATCTTCATTTCTTTATTTTATTCAACGCCACGCGACGTTTCGGTTCAACTTTTTCCATTCAGTGAAGTATTTTCAAAATAAAAGAATGGAATATGTTTGTAAAAAAATAAATATGGACAATTTAGTGTCCATTCAAATGAGATGAATGAAAAATTAGTCTGTCAACGTCCTTCACTGACATAAAGTGTGTGTGTGTGTGTGTGTATTTTATTTCTAAATTTGCTGGGAACAAAAATGAAAATACGGCGTTTTCTTATTTTTGAAAATCAAGAAAAAAACAGTGATTTAAAAAAAAAATCTTATCAATTAAATTATTAAATCCAGTTTTCAGCAAAGAAAAATATATTTTTATGTGTATTACAATCCACAAAAAAGCCCAAAATGAATACAAAGGAGGACATGAATTTGTAAATAACATGAAAATAATATGAAACTGTTGTAAAGAATAATAAGTCCTATTCAAATAAGGAAAAAAAGCTGAAAGAAACAAACAAAAAAACGTTTTTAGTTTTTCGACGGGGTCAATAAAACAAAAACTAGTAATAATAATTATCATTTATACTACATGAATAATATGTATTTCATGTCATTTTATTATTATTATTATTATTATTATTATAGCAACATGAGTGATATTATGTCGATATCTAAATGTAATAGTATGACATGTTTTACGCTGTAAAATAAACTTGTACTTGTATTACATAATGATGTCATATCACGTACATTCTACATACAATCACTGATTATTGTTTTCATTTTTATAATAATAATAATTATGTTATGTTATGACCCCTGTCGTTGCTAATGTGTTAGCACATTAAGCTGGTGTGGCTAGCATGTTTATGCACACAACCTTCATTATGTGTGTGTGCGTGTGTATGTTACCCGACGCACATGACTTATATTGTACGCACGTGTGTGTGTGTGTTCCTAGATGACGTCATGATGAGAAAAGTAACTTGTATTAGTGTAGGAACACGTGTGTGTGTGTGTGTGTATGTACAGTACATATACAGTACGTGTGTGTGTACGTTGGGACGTAGCCAGCAAGGGAGACGGTTTGGCGGGCAGCCAGGACAGACCCACCCCGAGACGTCCCGGAGACTGACCTGGAGACCCACCTGTCACTCTGAATGTCCGTCAAACACACACACACACACACACGAGCACTTATGACTAACCCCATTAGCTTATGTGTGTGTGTACGTTTGCGCTAAACAAACACGAGAAACGTGCACGAGCGCTACACTTTCTAACATCGCCAGCAGGGGGGATGCTTGCCATTGTAGGTCACGTGACTGGAAAACCTGCCAATGGCGGTCTTGGGATATCAATAATGAATTTATCAATAAAACAGCACCACCCGCTGGTCATGGCATAAACTGCATGGTAATGTTACCTGAATGCTAACGTGTGACATGAACTCACCCAGAAATGAAAACCAGCCTGTCAAATGTGATTGGATGACGCTTGTAGAGGGGGCGTGGCCTTCCCATGTGGGTCACATGACATGTGTGACCCCGAGGGCCTTGTTTACTCCCCTCAACATCTCACCCCCCCACCACCACCCGCCCCCCCTCCAGCAGTCATGTGTATGAAAACAGCCGTCACCTCGCCGCCCTTTTGGTGTTCCGCTAAAGCGGCCTGTCAGCTCGTCACCGTCACGCGCCATCTTTTTTTTTCCTTAAAAAAAAAAAAAAAAAAAAATTCTCCACATTTTTCTTTCCGATTGATTCATCCTCATTGACAAGACTCCTTCAATCGCACGTGTGACACACACAATACACACAAATACACACACGCACGCACACACACACACTAAGCGAGGAGGAGGCGACTTGTCAAACAACATCAACGTCAAACAGACAAGTTCAAGTTCAGCTCAATGGCGTCGCCCTGGTGGAGAAACACGTGCACTGCAAATCCTCGCAACACCTCATTCCTTCCTTCATGCCAGCTACGAAGTAGTAGTAGTACTACTACTAATAATAAAATAGTACTTAACAACTACAAGACGTAATACAACAGTAGCCAAATACTACTTGAGGTAATAACACGGCAGCTTGCAAGTAGTAGCTTACAAAGGTACTCAACAATTGCTAGCATCTAGCACTAACACTAGCATATTAGCATGGCAGCTAACAAGAAGTAGTACTAATTAAACAGTAGTTACTGACTACCAGTGGTAGGAAAAAAAACAATACTAATGACTGATAGTACTAATAACATGGTACTTAACAAGTAGTTGTAGTAACAGTAATAATAATAAAATAGTACTTAACAACTACAAGACGTAATACAACAGTCGCCAAATACTACTTGAGGTAATAACACAGCAGCTTGCAAGTAGTAGCTTACAAAGGTACTCAACAATTGCTAGCATCCAGCACTAACACTAGCATATTAGCATGGCAGCTAGCAAGTAGTAGTACTAATTAAACAGTACTTACTGACTACCAGTGGTAGGAATAAAACAATACTAATGACTGATAGTACTAATAACATGGTACTTAACAAGTAGTTGTAGTAGCAGTAATAATAATAAAATAGTACTTAACAACTACAAGACGTAATACAACAGTCGCCAAATACTACTTGAGGTAATAACACGGCAGCTTGCAAGTAGTAGCTTACAAAGGTACTCAACAATTGCTAGCATCTAGCACTATCACTAGCATATTAGCATGGCAGCTAACAAGAAGTAGTACTAATTAAACAGTAGTTACTGACTACCAGTGGTAGGGAAAAAAAACAATACTAATGACTGATAGTACTAATAACATGGTACTTAACAAGTAGTTGTAGTAGCAGTAATAATAATAAAATAGTACTTAACAACTACAAGGCGTAATACAACAGTCGCCAAATACTACTTGAGGTAATAACACAGCAGCTTGCAAGTAGTGGCTTACAAAGGTACTCAACAATTGCTAGCATCTAGCACTAACACTAGCATATTAGCATGGCAGCTAACAAGAAGTAGTACTAATTAAACAGTAGTTACTGACTACCAGTGGTAGGAAAAAAAAACAATACTAATGACTGATAGTACTAATAACATGGTACTTAACAAGTAGTTGTAGTAGCAGTAATAATAATAAAATAGTACTTAACAACTACCAGGCGTAATACAACAGTAGCCAAATACTACTTGAGGTAATAACACGGCAGCTTGCAAGTAGTAGCTTACAAAGGTACTCAACAATTGCTAGCATCCAGCACTAACACTAGCATATTAGCATGGCAGCTAACAAGTAGTAGTACTAATTAAACAGTACTTACTGACTACCAGTGGTAGGAATAAAACAATACTAATGACTAATAACATGGTATTTAACAAGTAGTTGTAGTAATAAAATAGTACTTAACGACCACTAGTAGTAATTATAATATGGTACTTAACGACTAGCAGTAGCAACAACACGGCAGTAAACAAGTAATTGTAATTGAAAAGTACTTAATGACTAGTAGAAGCAGCAACATGGTAGTTAATACGTAGTTAAAGCAATCAAACAATGGTTGACAAATAGTAGTAGCAGTAATAATAAAATAAAATAGTACTTAACGACCACTAGTAGTAATTATAATATGGTACTTAACGACTAGCAGTAGAAACAACACGGCAGTAAACAAGTAATTGTAATTGAAAAGTACTTAATGACTAGTAGAAGCAGCAACCTGGTAGTTAATACGTAGTTATAGTAATCAAACAATGGTTGACAAATAGTATTATCAGTAATAATAAAATAGTACTTAACGACCACCGAGTAGTAATAATAAAGTAGTTAACAAATAGTAGTAAACAAGTAGTATTTGTAGTAATAAAATGGTCGGCTATATGAGCATCATAAACATGGCAGCTAACAAGTAGTAGTAAAAACAGTAGTTACTGGCTACTCATAGTATAAATAGTATAGTTCCTGACTAGCAGTTAATAAGTACTATTAGTAGTGGTAGTAATGAATCACCAGTCAAAAACTAGTGATAGTAATTACACAGCTGTGAACAACTAGTAGTAGCTATAAAACTAGTGAAAGTTAAAGTAATTAACCACAAGCTACTAATGAGTAGTAGTAGTACTAGTAGTACACAGCAGTTAATAAAGACATAAGGTAGAAGTATTCATAGAACAGCAGTTAACAACCACTGATAGTAATAATACTGTGGTATTAATAAATATAACTATAGTAGTAATAAAACAGTGGTTAACGACTAGTGGTAGTATTAACCAGCCAGTTACCATGTACCAGTAGCAACACAACACGTTAACAACTACACTTTAGTAGTAGCAAATAAAAAATATTGTTAATGGCTGGTAGAAACATAGTGTAGTAGTAGTAAAATGGTAGTTAATGACTATAAGTGGTACTAACATGGCTGTTAAGTAGTATCAACAATAATAATGGCTGCTAACAAGTAATAGTAGTCATGAAACAGGAGTTAATGACTAGTAGTAATAATACAGTAGAAGTAAAAATGTAGGCGATGGCTAGTAGTAGTAGTAGTAAGGTGGCAGTTGACAAGTAGTAGTGGTAATAGTAATAGTAACAGTAATAAAACAGCAGTAGTAATGTCACATTTGTTAACAAGTAGTGTGGTAATAAAAGAGTAGTTAGGTAGTAGTAGTAGTAGTAGTAGTAGTAGCAGCGCAGTGTATTTTTGTTGAAGTAGAATGAATAGGACTGTTTGTTTAGAAACACACTGACTTCCTGCGTTTATTGATTGTTGGAGGTTTCCATGGTGACAGTTGAGAAAATATCCCAGAATTCTTTGTGTCTTTGTGTGCTGTTGCTGTTTGTGGGATTGGTGTAAACAAATCATCCCAACTGGAGTCACATAAAGGGAGGTCTTTAGTGGGTCTTGGCGCCCCCTTTTGGCAGAGTAACCTTACTACGCCTTCTAACACCTTTCTGGAAGTCACCTTCATGTTTGGGAGGAAGAGGAAAACGGCGTGTTTCTGTTTCTGTATCAGATGTCCGCCACAAATCATCATGTGTGTCGTCCGTGGCGGGGTCACATGTCTGATGACCTCTTCGCACGTCGCGACGCCCGACTGTCGCTTCTTCTTCTACTGTCGTAGTTTCTTCTGAGCCGTGACGAGTCCAAATAAAGACGTGAAGACTCGCTCCAGTGAGGTGAGGTCCTGTTGCCCGCGGCAACACCAAGACACCCATGTGCGACACCTGCTTTGGTGGGCGGAGTCCAGATTTTTAATTTGACCAATCCCACACGCATCGGAACCACAAAACAAAAGGGAGATCTTGGCCCCGCCCCCATGTCAATAAACAATTACGTCATTTTAAAAAGTAAAAAAAAAAAAAAAAAAAAGTGGAATGAATTTGTCCTTGAAAGACGCTGGGTGCTTTCCTTGGAGGAGGTAACATGAATCTGTGGCGGTCCAATCAAGGTCGGTACTGTCTGTACTGGGACGTGCTGCCCATAGTTCTGTAACTCTGAGAGGCTCCGCCCACACCCAGTCCATACACGCCCCCGATTCCTGCCACGCCGAGACCCAGTCCGGTCCCAGGCCGAGCTAAACCCTGACTCAGCATTCCGGGGTACGCTATGCCGGCGTAGGGCATGTGGGCGTGGTGCCCCGGAGCGGGTAGCAACACGGCTTGCACGTTCCTCCCCGGGGTGTTGAAGGAGAACTCCGGGGGAGGGCCGCTGGACTTGGAGGGCGTGGACGTCAGCGGGTCCGCTTCGCCTCCCGATGACGTGAGTGGGTGCGGCGGCGAGGAGGAGGAAAGGACGCCGTAGCCGTCGCCGGCATGGGGGACGGGCGAGGCCGTCAGCAGCGGCCTGCTCCAGTCGTCTTTGAAGATCTGCACCGTCAGCGTGGACACCAGCGGGAGCAGGCGGTTGGTGACGTGGGCCAGGACCAGCTGCTCGTTGGCGTCGCGCCGGATGCGAACGTGGGCGGAGCCGGCCTAAAAAAATTCCAATGACAATTAGCCGCGCTAACAAATATGCTAATGAGTATTAGTACCATAAAGTAGGCGTTTGTTAAACTGTACATTGTTGATGCTTATGGGATGTTATATACAGTTGATGCTTATGGGATGTTATACTGTATGTAGTTGATGCTTATGGGATGTTATATATAGTTGATGCTTATGGGATGTTATATACAGTTGATGCTTATGGAATGTTATATACAGTTGATGCTTATGGGATGTTATACTGTATGTAGTTGATGCTTATGGGATATTATATAAAGTTGATGCTTATGGGATGTTATATACAGTTGATGCTTATGGGATGTTATACTGTATGTAGTTGATGCTTATGGGATGTTATATACAGTTGATGCTTATGGGATGTTATATACAGTTGATGCTTATGGGATATTATATAAAGTTGATGCTTATGGGATGTTATACTGTATGTAGTTGATGCTTATGGGATGTTATACTGTATGTAGTTGATGCTTATGGGATGTTATATATAATTGATGCTTATGGGATATTATATAAAGTTGATGCTTATGGGATGTTATATACAGTTGATGCTTATGGGATGTTATATATAATTGATGCTTATGGGATATTATATAAAGTTGATGCTTATGGGATGTTATATACAGTTGATGCTTATGGGATATTATATATAATTGATTCTTATGGGATGTTACATATAATTGATGCTTATGGGATATTATATACAGTTGATGCTTATGGGATGTTATGTACAGTTGATGCTTATGGGATATTACATATAATTGATTCTTATGGGATGTTATATATAATTGATGCTTATGGGATATTATATACAGTTGATGCTTATGGGATGTTATATACAGTTGATGCTTATGGGATATTATATACAGTTGACGCTTATGGGATGTTATATATAATTGATGCTTATGGGATATTATATACAGTTGATGCTTATGGGATATTATATATAATTGATTCTTATGTGAAGTTATATATAATTGATGCTAAAGGGGTATTATATACAGTTGATGCTTATGGGATGTTATATACAGTTGATGCTTAAGGGATGTTATATACAGTTGATGCTTATGGGATGTTATTTACAGTTAATTCTTATGGAATGTTACATATAGTTGATGCTTATGGGATGTTATATATACCGTATTTTCTGGACTATAAGTCACTCCGGAGTATAAGTCGCACAAGGCCAAAAATGCATAATTAGCTAGAAAAAAAACATACATAAGTCGCACTGGAGTATAAGTGGCATTTTTTGCGGGTAATTTATTTTACAAACTACTTGACCAAAACAGACATTACGTCCTCTTGGAAGGCAAGTTCTAACATTAAAAGAATAGAGAACAGGCTGAATAGGTGTAAGATATGCTAACACAATGCTTATTCAGCTAGGCTAAAAATAAACATGAACAGAAAAGGTGTCCAGTGTTTATGTAACATAAACACTTTTTTTCCATTTATAAGTCGCTCCGGAGTATAAGTCGCAGGAACAGCCAACCTATGAAAAAAAAGTGCGACTTATAGTCCGGAAAAAACGTTGTTAATGCTTATGGGATGTTATATGTTGTTGTTGTTGATGCTTCAATGAATCTTTTCAACAACAAACAACATCAACATCAACGTTTCTTTTCAAAGCTCAGCCTTCACTTTGTCCTTGGCTGATTTTACACAAACATAGACACACATACACACACACACACACAAGCGCGTGCACAAACTCTCCCGGGGGGAAAAGACGTGCAGTCAGGGGGGGTCAAATGGGTTTGGACAGCTGCTCTGTTAGCAGTTGGCCAACAAGCAACACTCATGTAATGCACAAACATCAGCCACACACACACACACACACACAGCCCAAGTAGACAGGAGTGTGGTCCACCTATTGGCCACTGGAGGTACTGCATGTACAGACACTAAGCAGCAAAGTGACACAACAGGAAAGGAAGAAAACAACGGTACCAGTGAACCAAAGCCGAGCGTCCAGAAGTGCTCGTTGCGAACTTCCAGCACGCCGTCCAGCGTGGACACCTGAGTGGACGCAAAGATATAAATAAGGCGTTAGCACCCATCAGCACACATGCACCTGACGACTCAACAGGAGACAACACCCCCCCCCCCCCCCCACACACACACACACCCTAACTCACCTCTCGAAGCAACTTGTCCAGCTGGCCAATGACGTGAGAGGGCGTGGTCTGCAAAGTCACATGGGATAAAAGTTGTTGGCTTAGAATGCACATGGAAAATAACTAACTAGCAGTCAGTAAGTAAACACATGAGTAAATAGACAATTAGATGGGTAAATAAGTCATAGCTCAGTCATAAATATATAATGTTAGTGATACATAAAGCAGGTTTTTTCCAGCAAGGGCCACATAGTGAAAAATTTAACTGTAAAGCCACACATGTCGATATGCTAAGAAGTTTTTTTTACATATTGTATAATTTAGGAAAAAGCTCATCTCACATAGGCGAATAAGCTCATTGTTATTATCAACTTCACCCTTTTCTTCACATTTTTGCTGTTGTTTTTTTTCCCCCAATATTAAAACTTTCTAAAATTACTTCCGTAAATGTTCTTTTAAGTTATATTTTGGATTTTATTCCCATGAGAGTTCAAAAATGAGAGTTCATAAAATTTCTAAAAATATTTTCCCCCCAAGCTAATTTTCCAAAAACGATTACAACTATTTTTTTTTTAAATAACTTTTTCTTGAATAGACTTTGACACTATGCTACTAAAATGCTAGTAAATTTTTTTTCTTTATATATATATATATATATATATATATATATATATATATATATATATATATATATATATATATATATATATATACTTTTTGCCCAGGATATTACCATTTTTTCTTCCCAATCTTGTTTGCCAAATTCCATTTTTATTTTTCCTTGAATATATTTCAACTCTATGCGACTAAAAACATAATTTTCCCTCAGAATATTTCAAGTTTGTCATTAGAATATGACTTTGTTCTCTTAATGTTTTCATTCAGATTTTCCAACAATTTGACCTTTCCTCTGGTAATTCAAAATGTATTCCCATAATATTTTGATGACTTTATTCTTGTACTTTTTCCGAAAATGACAACTACCGTCATTGTTTTTTGTTTGTTCGTTTGTTACAATATTACAAGTTAAATTTAAAGAAAATATGATACCACTTCAACTTTATGTTCCTAAAATGACCTTTTTTCCTCATAATATTACATGAAGTACTTTTTTTTTTGTAAGATTACATTTTTTTCTGTTAATATTTTGACTTTACTCTTGTAAAATGAATTTTCTTTTTTAGTTTTCTTGTTAAAGTATATTTTTACAATGCCGCAGGCCATGAAAAATGCACTTTGCACACCCTTACATTGGCATAAAATTGAGATATTGGTTCATGTCAGTATCAAAGTAAAGTATATATATATATATATATATATATATATATATATATATATATATAGTAAAGTAAATATTGCTCATGACTTTTTCTATAGTGTACATTGCATATTTCTAATATGCTTATCTCATTTTGTACATTGTTTATTTGTAAAAGAAGCATTGTGTGTTCAGTAGTAGGAGGAAAGAGCTGATTCCGATATCGATATCGATATTAAGTATTGGACAATATCAGCATTCGTAAAGAAAACCTATGATGATGTCTGTGAAATATAGAAGTCACTAGGAAGGTGCGAGACTAGATAGGCGTTACCTGCAGCAGCACCTTCCCGCTGTAGACGCTCATGGGATACATGGTGCCAAAGGTCATGAGAGCGATGGCGACCGCCGAGGCCGTGTCTACGGCGTTGTAGTTACTACACAAAACACACACACACACACCACCAACTGTCGACAACGTTCCCCGCTTCAAACTCAAAAGAAACCCGCAGGAATGCCACAACACAACAATAAATGTGTGGTGTTTCCACGGCAACACAAAGGTACAGCGGCCATGTTTGCACGCCTTACTTCATCTCGATGAGCATGTAGGTGACGCACAGCGACAGCGCCCCCGCCAGGTTGATCAGGACAAAGGGGTTCATGCGAGGCAGCAGGACACTGCTCAGACCTGGAATGATGCCACACACACTACACACACACACACAACCAAACAGGAAATAATATCAATAAATATAAAAATTACAAAAAACTGAAATGAGGTAGAAAGGCAGGAATGCAGAATGCCTTTAAGAGTAGCTTATAAGCAATGTGAAATAGAAATAGAAAATTAATGTCTGAATGATATATATATGTATGTGTATATGTGTCTATATGTGCCCTGTGATTGGCTGGCCAGGATGCACCCCGCCTCTTGCCCCATGTCAGCTGGGATAGGCTCCAGCATGCCCCCGCCTCCCTAGTGAGGATAAGCGGCATAGAGAACTAGATGGAAACATGTAATGTCCCTCTGATGTACTCCTGACCTGATCCTATCCATCCTGGTCACTCCCAAAGAGAACCTCAGCATCCTCATTTCTGCTACCACCAGTTCTGCTTCCTGATCTTCCCTCAGTGGCACTGATACCATGCTATGTTATGCAATGCTAACATGCTAACATGCTAGCATGTCAATATATGGCGTGATAGCACAATGTAACAGGAATGCCAAATGTCTTGGGAATGGTTTAAGTCATTTTTTTTAGCAATTAAGTTGCTAACATGCTAACACAGAGAACTGCTAAAAAGGCTAACATGCAAAGGTGAGCATGCGACACCTAGCATGATAGTGCTTTTGTTTGTTTGCGCTCGATGTTTGTTTACAAGAGAGCTCAGGGGACGTTAACGTCACAGGGAAGAGAAGAGCGCTCGATTTACTCACCCACACAGTACGGGTAATCTGAAGCGTTATTTACATTGATGGCTATTTCTATCAGATTTATTGGTATGATGTCATAATTTCAAACTATGGTGTGGACCTATAATGAAGTTAATAGAGTACAATGTGTCATGTTTCTTTCATCCTGAAACAATGTCATCATGTACACAGAGACTTTTACGTAACAGACACTCCCCAACATACTGGAGAGGTGATGGGAGGCAGACATTGGGTTGTTAGCGAGCCGCTAGTGCATGACCTTCACTTCACACCAGACCCATTAACATAACCTTTTCACCTTTCAAGTCCCTGCAGCATGATGACACACACACACACCGTAGAAAGTAGGCTGGGATGTCCTGTTCACTTGGCTTCTCAGCCAATCACAGCTCACTCGTGCTGCACCAACTGGATTGCTCACTCTGTGTGTGTTTGTGTATCATAGTGCACCCGGAGGTGGGGAGTGTGTGGGGGACAAGGGGGGGCTTACACAACAAGACGTAACATTACAACACAAAGCATCCTAGCGTTACAGCGGCAACATGAGCAAAGACAAGAAGAAGAAAGTGTGGCCGAGAAGGCCAATCAGGACCATTGCTATCTCCAGTAACACGTTGACCAATCCAGTGCGTCATGTCAGCGCCCACCAATGGTGACCTTTGCCCCTTGAGATCAGACGATGAGGAGATATTTACCTTCTGCTCATATCTGCCACGTGTTCCTGAAGCCAACTGCTGCTGGCCGCTGTAAAACACACAAATGCACACCTTGTCAACACATCAATACTTTCTTATGGCCCTATGATTCCGATAAATGGCGTCATCGCCAGAAGAAGGAACGTTCGAGCGCTGAAGCATTTCCCACGACGGACCGCTCCATCCTGGTGGAATGACATCCCAAACACTAACCTCTCCCCGTCCCGGGATCTTGGCCAAAGTTGGCCAAGTTTTGGACCCCGCCCCCCACAACTAAAAAGGGAAAATTTTGCAGAAAATAAAAGGAAATTTGGGAGAAAAATAAAAAGCAATTTGGGAATAAACGAAACAGGATTTGCAAAAAATAAAAGGAATTTGGATAAAAAAAAAACGGAATTTAAAAAAAAAACAAATGTGGGGAGACAAAAAATTAATTTGGGGAAAAATAAAAGGAAA